>NC_041225.1:56493851-56523776 GCF_002837175.3 Physeter macrocephalus
TCTTCAAATATTTTCTCAATCCCTTTCTTTTTCTCTTCTCCTTTTGGGACCCCTATAATTCGAATGTTGGTGCGTTTAATGTTGTCCCAGAGGTCTCTGAGACTGTCCTCAGTTCTTTTCATTCTTTTTTCTTTATTCTGCTCTGCAGTAGTTATTTCCACTATTTTATCTTCCAGGTCACTTATCCGTTCTTTTGTCTCAGTTATTCTGCTATTGATCCCTTCTAGAGTATTTTTAATTTCATTTACTGTGCTGTTCATCATTGCTTGTTTCCTCTTTAGTTCTTCTAGGTCCTTGGTAAATGTTTCTTGCATTTTCTCTATTCTATTTGCAAGACTTTGGATCATCTTTACTATCACTATTCTGAATTCTTTTTCAGGCAGACTGCCTATTTCCTCTTCATTTGTTAGGTCTGGTGGGTTTTTACCTTCAGGTCCATGTCTGGTGGTGTGTTTTGGGGTGTCTGTGACCTTTTTATGATTTTAGGCAGCCTCTCTGCTAATGGATGGGGCTGTGTTCCTGTCTTGCTAGTTGTTTGGCATAGGGTGTCCAGCACTGTAGCTTGCTGGTCATTGAGTGGAGCTGGGTCTTGGTGTTGAGATGGAGATCTCTGGGAGATTTTCGCCGTTTGATTTTACGTGGAGCTGGGAGGTCTCTTGTGAACCAGTGTCCTGAAGTTGGCTCTCCCACCTCAGAGGCACAGCCCTGATGCCTGGCCGGAGCACCAAGAGCCTTTCATCCACACGGCTCAGAATAAAAGGGAGAAAAAATAGGAAGGAAGGGAGGGAAGGAGGGAGGGAGGGAAGGAGGAAGGAAAAAAGAGGATAAAATAAAATAAAGTAAGATAAAATAAAGTTATTAAAATTAAAAATATTAAGAAAAACTTTAAAAAAGTAAAAAAACACAAAAAATGGACGCACAGAACCCTAGGACAAATGGTGAAAGCATAGCTATACGGACAAAATCTCACACAGAAGCATACACATACACACTCAGAAAAAGAGGAAAAGGGGAAAAAATAATATATCTTGCTCCCAAAGTCCACCTCCTCAATTTGGGATGACTCGTTGTCTATTCAGGTATTCCACAGATGCAGGGTACATCCAGTTGATTTTGGAGCTTTAATCTGCTGCTTCTGAGGCTGCTGGGAGAAATTTCCCTTTCTCTTCTTTGTTCGCACAGTTCCCGGGGTTCAGCTTTGGATTTGGCCCCGCCTCTGCGTGTAGGTCACCTGAGGGCGTCTGCTCTTCGCTCAGACAGGACGGGATTAAAGGAGCAGCTGATTCGGGGGCTCTGGCTCACTCAGGCCGGGGAACGGAGGGGTACGGATGTGGGGCGAGCCTGCAGCAGCAGAAGCCAGTGTGACGTTGCACCAGCCTGATGCGCACCACGCGTTCTCCCAGGGGAGTTGTCCCTGGATCACGGGACTCTGGCAGTGGTGGGCTGCACAGGCTCCCGGGAGGGGAGGTGTGGAGAGTGACCTGTGCTTGAACACAGTCTTCTTGGTGGCTGCAGCAGCAGCCTTAGCGTCTCATGTTCGTCTCTGGGGTCTGCGCTGATAGCCGCAGCTCGCTCCTGTCTCTGGAGCTCCTTTAAATGGCGCTCTTAATCCCCTCTCCTCGCACCCCAGGAAACAAAGAGGGAAGAAAACCTGTCTCTGGAGCTCCTTTAAATGGCGCTCTTCATCCCCTCTCCTCGCACCCCAGGAAACAAAGAGGGAAGAAAAAGTCTCTTGCCTTTTCAGCAGGTCCAGACTTTTTCCCGGACTCCCTCCCGGCTAGCCGTGGCGCACTAGCCCCCTTCAGGCTATGTTCACGCCACCAACGCCAGTCCTCTCCCGGCGATCCGACCGAAACCCAAGCCTCAGCTCCCAGCCCCCGCCCGCCCCGGCGGGGGAGCAGACAAGCCTCTCGGGCTGGAGAGTGGTCGGCACTGCTCCTCTGTGCAGGAATCTCTCCACTTTGCCCTCTGCACCCCTGTTGCTGCGCTCTCCTCCGTGGCTCCGAAGCTTTCCCCCTTCGCCACCCGCAGTCTCCCTCAGTGAAGGGGCTTCCTAGTGTGTGGAAACCTTTCCTCCTTCACAGCTCCCTCCCACTGGTACAGGTCCCGTCCCTATTCTTTTGTATCTTTTTTTCCTTTTTTCTTTTGCCCTACCCAGGTACGTGGGGAGTTTCTTGCCTTTTGGAAGGTCTGAGGTCTCCTGCCAGCGTTCAGTGGGTGTTCTATAGGAGCAGTTCCACGTGTAGATGTATTTCTGATGTATCTGTGGGGAGGAAGGTGATCTCCACGTCTTACTCCTCCGCCATCTTCTCTCTGTTACTCTTCTGCCATCTTCTCTCCACAACTAACTTTTAATTGTCAAGTTGTAGAGATGTATAAGAGGAAAATACCCACAATTACCTGAAAAGGCTATTTAAAATATTCTCCTTTTCCAAATAAATACATGTGAGAGACCAGATTTTCTTCACATGTCAACCAAAACAAAATATCGCAATAGGATGAATGAAGAAACACATTTGAGAAACAGCTGTCTTCTATTTAACCAAATATTAAAGAGATTTGCAAAATGTACAAAAATCCCACTCCCTTCACTCAATTTTTGTTTGGAAAATAGTTATTTTTCATGAAAATGTCATTTATGTTAACATGTAATAGGTTTATTATTCTTTTTAATAAATTAATATTTTAAAAAATTTCTCAGGTATAATTGCTAATATAGTCAATAGCAATAGATATAATTAACATAAACAACTTTGGTGTTCTCAATAATTTTTAAGAGAACAAAAGGATTCTGAAACAGACTCGATTTAACAGATATTTCTGTCCTTCCTCTCTGATCCACTCTCATTACGACTGCCAGAATAATCCTGGGCACTTTCAACATTATTACTCTTGTACAAAAGCCTTAGTGTTCCCAACATCCTGTTACTTCCTATCTACACAATTTTACCTGGCTTTAAAGAACTTTATAAATTGGCCCTGCCTTATCTAGCAAATTTTACTTCTCCATGCTCCCCAACACAAGTCTCTATGATACTTAATCCTCCCTTTCAGTCTCTAACCCTTTACTCCTGTGGTTAAATGCTCACCTGGAAAGCACCCCCAGCCCCTATTCCCTCCTCTGCTTTCCTCCTCTCTCCCTGCCTGCTCCAATCTAAACTTTCTCATCTTAAGGGCCCAGAGAGCAAAAAGGACAATGCCTTGAATATCAGGCTTAAACTACCAATGGATTATAATCTTTAAAAATTGTGAATCACTATATTGTATACCTATAACTTATATAACACTGTACATAAACTATACTTCAATTTTTTTAAAAAGGTGTGTACTTTAGTTTATAGGCAATGAAGAGAAGATTCTTCGAGCAGAAGGTGGATGATTTATACAGAAGGAATTTTCTTACCATGTCAAGTTTCTAAGAAGAGTTTGAACAAACTAAATAAATGTCTTCTTTGGACATACCTAAATTTACAGTCAAATCTAAGATTTTTCCAATAGACTTTAAGGACTAAGGGAGGTGATACACTGTCACATTAGGAATCCAAACCTAAAATCTCAGGTCAAGGCAGCTGGAACTCTGAAACATGGCATCTTCCAGAACCAAAAAAACTGTAAAAAACAAAAGTAGAAAACAAACATGATTTCATCTCTCAAATCTAAGGCCTTTTGGTATTGGTGAACAAAGTCCTCTTCCTGATTAGAAGTCCAATTTAATCATATTTTCAAAAAACAAAAACCAGTATGTAATAGCTATATATATTCACTAGTCACTAAATGTCTTTACTTTAAAATGACAGAGTATTCTCATATGCATATAAGTTATGAACATTGCTTATTATGCAGAAGATACATTAAACCTACTGATTTAGTTTAGTCCTAATAATAAACCACAATGTTTAATTCATTCTATACCCACTATGGCCAGAGATCTAGGTCAAGCCCAATGTCATCTCCACTTTAAAACCTGCTATGATTTCTCCCAACCAGAAATAATGATCTCCTTCCTCTAAATTTAGGTAGTAGCACACGGTTTGTTCCTCTCATGCCAGTTCATTTATTCATTCCACAAATATTTACTGAGAGTCTAAATATGTGTTAGGCACTTTTCTATGTTCTGGGGATACAGCCATGAACAAAACAAAACCACCAGCTTCCTGGACTTACACTCTAGCGGGGAAAGAAAGGCAATAAACAAATAAATATAAGGTGATACATGCCACAATGAAAATTAGGGAGAGTAAGAGCCAAAGCTGAATTTTTTATAAAGCTAATAAAACTTACAGTTCAGGCCTCCTCACTTTCCTGGGGCCTCTATGAGTGCTGAAAGTTACTGGGACACGTAGAATGTTGTTGGTGGGGAAGAGAAGCCCAGTGGCTATCAGGAAGCACTACATGATAGCATTTTTGATTAAATGCCTAAAGAGACCTCAGAAGAAAGGGACCTGACTCTAAGGTTACAGCATTTTGTTGGGACATCTTTTCTAACTCTAAATAATTATTCACTTTCACACCAAACTTTTTATTCTAATTTACTTGTTTTCTCAACGAGGGTACCCAAATTACTGTATAAAGTTCAGGGCCTACAAAATCTGGATCCATCCCTGGTAAAGACAGAAGTGGGGAGGAGCTGTTTTTTATAGGATGATAAGGAACAGGCACATTAAAAGGTGACATTTGAGCTGAAACCTGAGGGAAATGAAGAAACAAACCATACAGATATTGGGGGGGGTGGTTACGAGCACAGACAGCAAGCGTAAAACCAATGAGGCAGCAGCATGAGGAGCAGAGTAGGTTAGGAAGACAGAAGCAGGAGAAATACATAATAATAAATAGTACTACTGACAATTAACAATTACTGAGTATTATGTGACAGGCACTGTCCCAAGTACTTTTTAAAAATATTTATTTATATATTATTTATTTAGGCTGTGCCAGGTCTTAGCTGCGGCACGTGGCCTTCTGAGTTGCAGCATGCAGACTCTTAGTTGCAGCACGCATGCAGGATGTAGTTCTCTGACCAGGGATCAAACCCGGGCCCCCTGCATTGGGAGTGCGGAGTCTCACCCACTGGACCACCAGGGAAGTCCCCCAAGTACTTTTCTAAGCATCTCCATTTTACAACAGAGGAAACTGAGGCACACAGAGAAGGATTAGGTAATTGGCTAGTAGGTGGTGAAACTAGGCAGTCTGCCTCCAGAACCTGCTCTTAAATCACTATGCTGAACATATACTACCAAACGTAAAATAGATAGCTACTGGGAAGCAGCCGCATAGCACTGGGGGATCAGCTCAGTGCTCTGTGACCACCTTAGAGTGGTGTGATAGGGAGGGTGGGAGGGAGACTCAAGAGGGAGGAGATATGGGGATATATGTATATGTATACCTGATTTACTTTGTTATAAAGCAGAAACTAATACACCATTGTAAAGCAATTATACTGCAATAAAGATGTTAAAAAAAAATCACTGTGCTGTGCTACAGAGAGGTCGGTTGTCTAGATTATGGAGTGTCAAGACAATCTCTTAGCCAGTAAGAGATTTAATGTGTTAGAAAAGAGGAAATCGACACAGTTTTTATCTCAAACTATGATAGCTAAAAGTAGGCTCACAATTTATGTCCCTGTAAATAAAGTACCAAGTCTTGTCATTTTTCCTACTCCACACACAGTCCCTAGGACCTTTCCTTTCATATTACAGCTATTCAGTGTAGGATGAATGTTAAATGGACTCTCATGAGAGAATGACTAACTATTCATTCTCAATACAAAATAATTAGATGTTGTTTCACAAGTAAATATACATACAAATCAAATCTTGGAGGTAAGTACCTCCTTTAGGGAATCAGATCCATATCAAAGTCAGGTAAGCTGTTTGTATCTACAGAAATTATCCCACAATCTGTTCCACTGTCGTTTTCCGCCTCAAATAACTACTGATACGACGAACCTCTACCTTAATTTACCCTAAATACTCAAACAATCATTCTGAAGCTTAGGACCACTTCCTCTGGTCTCTCTAGACTTTGTCCTCCATGAAAGTAAAAATGGGCATAATCCGATACACGTTTTATTTTCCTTCAGCTGTTCTTTTCTAAATGCTTAAGGTCTTCATGTCCCTCATAGGAGGCGAGGTTTCAGAACTGAGTTTTCGAGAAAAGTTCTTATAAATCCTGACTATAATGAAAGAATTAGTGTTTGATGATATTAATCAGAATACCATGAAAGGCGCAGAGTTACAAACACATAAGTCAACACATAATTCACTAAATACTTGAACATACAAATTAATTTCCTGATTTCACTGTCCAACCTTCAATTTTTCTCCTGTCAGCTTTCAGAGTCTCTCTACATAGATCACCATGTGAATGCTACCTTGGAGCTTAGCCACATTACAGCTTCTGCTTCAGAGGGAATGGCTTCCAAACACACACAGATAAAATCAATATCAACATTTCCAAGGCATGTTCTACAAGACACCAGTTCTAAGGACAAGCAATTAGTATTACAGAGAAGAATCCCATCATCAAGTAACTTTGGAGTTTGCTGGGTTAAGCAAAGTTTACCAGGTTTCTTTACCATAGGACTTCTAGGTCTCTGATACACTCATAGTACTACTTTCCCTGGAGCATCCTGGTCACAGTTTTTTGTTTGTTTGTTTGTTTGGCTGCATCCCACAGCATGCAGGATCTTCTTAGTTTCCTGACCAGGGATCGAACCCGTGCCCCCTGCAGTGGAAGTGCAGAGTCCTAACCACTGGACTGCCAGAGAAGTCCCCTGGTCACAGTTTGGAAAATGCTTATGAAGTCCAGTCTGGAAGTAAAAGATGATTCCAAGGCTTCAAGCCTTAACAAACTGACACTACTGCGGCTTTTGACATTGTCTCCATTTGTCAGCTGGAGATAATGAGCTAGAACTCAGAAGGCACAAGCTGGAGGCATCTGGGAGTCGTTCACAGGGACAAAGCTAACACCACAAGACCAGATGAGATACTCCCTGAGAAACACATGAAGACCAGTACTTCAAAACAACCCTGCCTTACCCTATCTCTAGCTTTAGTATCATCTCTCTAGCAATAAATCCAGAAAAACATCCGTAAATGAAGACTCTAAGGGTAGGAATAATATAAATTAAACTGGAAAACTGCCTGAGAAAAAATAGCGTAATGCATGTGAAAATCATACTTATGTTGATAAATGTTGATAATGTGATATGGTATACAAAGACCTAACTTCTCCAAGTAATCGCTTTCAAGTGACAAGCCTATAGATCATTCATTCTCTTCTTTTTTGGGATCATGGAACTCTTTGAGAATGTAAATGAATACCAAAAGCCATCTCTCCAGAAAAACACACACACATACAACATTAAGCCTATAAATTTCCAAGGGTTTCATGGGCCCCCTGAAGCTCAACCACAGAGCCCTTTCTAGCTGTCAACTCCCAAGTCCCTAAGTAACTCCTGCTACAGATACTTCATCTGACAGATAAAGCCCAGAGTTACAGGACATTTAAAAGTATGTAAGACTTTTCTTTTTAAACTATATTTTCATGTACTTTAAGACAGTGCAGAGGAAATGTATATTTGCATTTTTTTGGCCTCAAAAAAATTAAAACGTATTTGTTGAGTGAAACAAGTCAACACCATAAACAGAAGGGCATATGATGGTAATAATACCTTCACAACAAAACAGCTCTGAGAGGCTAAGTGATTTTATAAGGCCAAAGAGCTAATAAATTCTAGATCTTCCACATCCTAGCTCAGTACTTTTTAACTAAACCATGCCACCTTAAATATAATAAGCATATTATTACACTGCATAGGATATAGTTTTCAAAATAAAAATCCCTTAAAACACCAACCTTCTAAGAATGACTATAAATAATTAGGCCTCTAACTTACTTACTTAATCAGATCATTCCATTTTTAGCACCTAAATACTGACAACTTAAGGAGCAAATTATATATACTGGATTTTGAAAAAAATTCTTTAAGGCACTACTCTCTAATCAACACCATTTGTTTAAATAATGAAAATCGAAAACAGCAAAATACAAAAAAATCTGTTATCTTTATAGCATGAACATGACTATGTACAGACAAAAATACAAATAGTTTAAGCTTTGGGTCATTCAGCAAACGGGATATGACGCCAAAAACCACACAGAGTTTCTCTGCTTTGGGCCCCTTATATTAGAAGAGTCTGGCAGGCAGGGATCAAGCATCTATGATCTGATGTCCACTCAGCAGACTCTACAAAAACAGTGAGGCCTGGCTGCACAGCAGGAGTCAGGTATTCTAACTACTACTTAAAGATCCACTCTAACTCAGAGTGTGGCTGCAACTAACATGCTAAACTAAGTGTGTGCCTCCGTTTCTCCATTGGAAATTCGATAATACATTATCTGCCCATATGCTGGTTAAGGACACAGGAGCTAGAGTAAACTGGTTCACATTTTGGCTTTGCCACCTACAAACTTTGGCAAGTTACTGTAACTTCCCTGTGCCTTAGTTTCTTCTGATGCAAAATGGAGTTAATAGCAGCATCTCTTTCATTGGGCTGTTGTTAAGGATTGAGGTAATACCTGGAGAAGTCTTCGAGCAGTGCCTGGCAAGTAATAAGCACTCTATAAATGTTAGTTTCCATTATCATTATTTTAAACAGATGACAAGATTAATCAACTTATACCTGCACTGCACTTAGATGTCCTTAGGAAATTAAAGGCCTTAATTTTTTTACATTTTAATCATGCGGCTTAACTACCAGCTGTTTTTTCTAAATATAGTAAATACATGGCCAATTATTCTTGTAAAGAACTGAAAAAGAACTTACTATCTACACTGCCACCTAAGCCTGACACATTAGCAAAGTTTCAGTTAACTTTTCATCTCAATATAACCAGACTCCCTTTTTAAAAAATTTATTTATTTATTATTATTATTTTTTTTGGCTGTGTTGGGTCTTCGCTGCTGTGCTCAGGCTTTCTCTAGTTGTGGCGAGCGGGGGCTACACTTTGTTGCAGTGCACAGGCTTCTCATTGCAGTGGCTCCTCCTGTTGAGGAGCATGGCTCTAGGCATGCAGGCTCAGTAGCTGTGGCACGTGGGCTCAGTAGTTGTGGCTCGCGGGTTCTAGAGCGCAGGCTCAGTAGTTGTGGCACATGGGCTTAGTTGCTCCGCGGCATGTGGGATCTTCCCAGACCAGGGCTCGAACCTGTGTCCCCTGCATTGGCAGGCGGATTCTTAACCATTGTGCCATCAGGGAAGCCCTAACCAGACTCCCTTAACCAACTCTAAGCTACCTGGATTCACTCACTTCAACTTTCACAATCACTACAAATTCCAAGCACAATACCATAATGGTTACACTTACAATGGCCTCCTAACTGCTCTTTACCTCTGCCCGCCATCTCCATTCCCCACACTGCAGTAGGTAAAGCTTGAAAGCTCGTAAAAATCCAAGTCTAATTTCACTCTCCTACTTAAAACCCTGCAATGGTTCCTTATTGTCCTAAAGAGAAGTCCCACCTCCTTACAAGACCAAAGAGGCCTGCATGATCTAGGGTCATCCTCCCTCTCTGGCTACTGAGGCCACATAGGCCTTCTTTCAAATCCTCACCCTGTTCCTTGGGGCCTCCAAGCCTGCACAGATCATGCTTCCTCTATCTGGCATAATTCCCTCTCCCCATTGCCTCTGACTTCCCAGAGGAGATGAAGTCCTCCTGTTATACACTCTCCTAACCCTAATCCTAATCCCCTCTTCTCTGCAGCACGAAAGAAAACTCAATAAAATAATTATTTAAATGGTTGTTTAATGTTGTTCTTGTCCAAAAAATATAAACAAGTAAGACTTGGGAACATGTCTCTCTTTTAGCGCTACAACCCAAGTGCTTAGATAGATGCACAGTACCTTATACACAGTAGGCGTGTCACAGAGGTGACAACATAGACACCTGTGTTGTCTATGGAGAAAAGTGGTGATATAACTGATGATGGAAAGCAAATCATCCACAAAACAAGACTAATGCAGAATACTGGCTGCACTGTATTAAATATCTAAGTTACCATACGCATTACAAGTGAAGTAAAAGCAAAAACCTACTGCTTAAAGGTGAGCAAAATAAAGTTAAGACTCAACTTTCCAAAGTAAAGTAAAGTTTCTTTGTGCATCCTCAGGTGTTATGTGAAACAGGCGGAGTTCCACTTCAGTTACCAGTAAGAAGATACACAACCAAATCAAGACTGCTGCCACATTTGGCACAAGCCTGCTCTTCTTGGCAGTCTCTGTGAGGCCAAGAGTTGAGCTGGCCAGAGAAGCATGATTTATCTGCCACATTTAGAAGTGGTCCCTCTACAACAGGAATGCTGTGCTACTAATGGGCTTTGAATTCTAACCTTGCCAAACCAGTACCTTTCCTAAGTATTCAATTCACTTATTAAAAAAAAAAAAACCTGAATCCTATGTGTCACTGACAAAAACAAGTTTAATAAGGCATCACAGTCCAATTCGAGTTGGAGAAAAAGTTGCTCTTTCGAAAGAAAAAAAGAAGGACAGAAGGGAGGGAGGGGAGGGGAGGGGAGGGAGGGAAAGAAAGAAAGAAAGAAAGAGGGAGAGTAAGGGAGAGAGGAAGGGAGGAAGGAAGAAAAAAGTCATGCTAACCAGATCTCTTTTACAAAAGAAAAGTCATTACTTGGAAAATTAAAAGAAACTGGTATGCGGATGCTAAGAGGCTAAAGGTTGAGGGGCTGTCGATGGACGCTGCCCAGTGAAATGACTATCGCCGGGCCTGGTGGGCAGCAGTTGCCAACCCACCGCGGACAATCCCAGGTCCGTGGAGTGCATGCAGGTTTGACATAAGCCAAACCCCTGCTGTCCGGCTCGTCGCACTGACCCTGCCAATGCAACAAACGCGCAGACCCTCTCCGCGCGGTGAGGAGCGGAGTTGCCGCCGCCGTTCAGCGCTTCCCAGGAAATGCGCGTCCGGGGGAGGCTCAGGTAAGGACCCGGGGGTCTCGGGATTAAACGTTTGGCCCTTTGTTCTCTGCACGGTCGCGGAGCCCTGGGCACCCGCCGCTCCTCCTCGCCCACCGCTCCCGGGCGCCAGCGTCTCCCGCCGACAGGCAGCGCGGACTCGGGAGCCCCGACTCGCCGGCGCCCCCCGCCCTCCCCGCGGCGGGTCAGAGCCCCACGGCCTCAGCGGCGCGCGGCCCCTCGCCCTCACCTTGTAGACGTCGCCGTAGGTGCCGCTGCCAATGCGCTGAATCAGCTCGAAGTCCTCCTGAGGGTTCCGGCGGGACAGATCGAAGCAGGGGTTCATGGCGGGCCCCGGGTGCCCCCCGCCTCCCTCCCGGGCAGGGGAGGGGGGGCGCTCAGGGGGCCACACGGAGAGTGGGAGCCGCGGCGGGCCCCCTGCTCCCCCGGAGGTCACAATCGCCCGGCTCCACGCTGCGGCCGCCGCCGCGGACGACGACAACCGGCCTAACCGTCCCCGCCCCCCGCAGCCCGCCGCGGTGCCGAACCCGGGTCACACCCACACGGAGCCGAGGACGCTCGCAGCCCCTCGCTCGGGGTGAAACTCCAACATGGCTTCCGCCTTCGCCGCTCCTCCCCCTCCCCTTACTCCGGCTCCTCCACCCTCCTCCCCTTTCCCGGCTCCCGCCCGACTGCGCAGCCGCGAGCCCGGAGGGAGCGCTCCCCGGCTCCGCGCGCGGCCCTCCCCGTGCGCGCTCCGGCTCCGCGCGCTTGCCTGACGAGTCCCGGTCTCCGGGGCCTACTCGGCCAAAACGGCCGCGGCTTCGCCGCGCGGGGGAATCGCGCGCGACCGCTGCTGTGCCGTGCCAGAAAAGGCTCGCCTGCCCCCGGGACCGCGGGGGTGGGGGGCAGGCAGAAAGGAGCTCCTATTCGCTTCTCATTTTCCCAGCGACAAAGTCTGACGTCGCCGCATCAGGTCCCCATCCTAAGCAGGTAGTATAGTTTTAATTTGCAAGGCGGCCCGTGTCCCGAACTTTTTTTTTAGAAGCAACTATACATAGGACACAGCCGAGTCCCACAGGCTTTCTGGGATTGCGGGGAACGGGTTGTTGTCCTGAGGAAATCCCCTGAAAAAAGTGAGCTGTGCTTGCTGCGACCCCTGACACTCGGGCCCTTGGAGATGACCTGCCAGGGTGCAAAAAAGGACAGGTCAGGAGGGCGGCCAGGGAGGCGTGTGGAGTGGGTAGGCCGTGGGAAGCTCTGGAGGAAAAACACGCCAAACGGCCGCCAGCCCTTCCGCGTGGAGGGCGTGGGAGGCAGCCAGAGGCCAGAACTAAAGCAGTGCTTGACCTTTACCAGAGGCGTCTGGATTATCAAAGACGGGGGAGGGGACCAGCAAGCTGTCTAGCAACCTTGCAAAGGAGAGGTGGGGTGGGGGTGAAGGGAGGAGCGTGGACGAGATCCATTCCCATACCTGAAATGTCAACCTGTGATGGTCCGCAAGCTCTACAGCTTAACTACCCAAAGCCCCACCCTGCTACAGACCCAGATTGCAAGCCTTGCATCCCATTTATGTGGACACCAGCTTCAACTCTTATTATCTGTCCAAGAAAGCCTGTGGGTATGGAGGGCTAATTTTCTGTTCTCAATGAACTGCCCACTAGGCATTTCCAAAAGCTTTAATCAAGTAGGTAGGTGATGGCCACTTCGGCAATACCGCTTTGGAGTTTTGCTTCAGAAGCTGTTTCCTAGTACCCTTAGGCACCACACCTTCTGACCGTTAATATTCCCTAAGGCTTCGTGGCTCCCCGAAAAACTAGGTCTTAACAAACTTGTTAAATATAAAATAAGTATAATCAAATAATAGTCAAGCGAACTATTTACAGTTAAGTGCCTTGTACATTTTTATCTTTTCCATCTCTTTACCTACAGTAAGATTGCATGTTTACTAAATTCTCAAAGAAGTTGTTTGCCCTATCTGTTGACTAAAAGATGTTGGAAAATGACCATCTCTTCACCTATACAAGTAGACTTTCAATTATCTAGTTTTTAATTATTTTAAAGCATCAGTACTAGGAGCATATTACTTACAGTGCTGCCCTATGAATGCTTATCAATGGGTTTCTTCTTAGATGGATCGACCTTAAGACTCTGGTATCTTGAGAATTAAACTCCTGACTATAAATATTCCATGGCTAAGGACCCTGTTTTTTGCCTGTTTAAGGCACTTGCCCAGAGGCAAGCCTTCCTTCAGCCTGTCCACTTTTGGAGAATTGTTTGGCCTTCTTAAGCCAAACATGAGGATAATTAGCCCAGGGTTCAGATAAGCAGACCTAATAAACTATCTCAAATAGGAACCAGTTCTGCTCTCTTTTTCTGCCTTTTTAATGCTGGAAAGCCAAATTCTCAGGATTGAATGCTGCACGAGAACGTTCTAATGGTTTCACTGTTTTGTTTGCGAGGATTATCATCTGTGCAGATAACTTTGCATTTGCATCACTAATAGACTTCTTTCAAAGGGAAAAGACATTTCAGAAGGGCTGAAACAGTCTTTAAAGTTTTGTTTGTTCCATTTTGGCAAGGCCAAGCTAGTCCTTTTGAAAAGACATGGATTTGCATGTAAGGGCCTGATTTGCCGTATGGGTTACAACATAAAAGGGCTTTTGCAATCAACAAAGAATAAAATATTTTGCTGTTTGTAATACATATATACAGCCAAATCGGATGTCTTTTTTTCTATTCTAACACTCCTCAGCTTCACTAGAAGTAACACTAATGATCACACTTTCTTTGAATCAGAGAAATAACTTCCCTCTTCTATGATTAGAAGCATCCTTAGAAGTCCTAAACTGCTTCTACAGCATCTCTCCTGGATTTACTGCTGCTTGAATACCTTCAGTAAAAGGGAACTCACTGCTTCCGAAGTACCCTGCTTCAGTATAAGATAGTGCTAGTGAATAATCATAACAATAATAAAAAAATATCTAAAATTACCAAGTGCTTACAGGGTGCCAGGAAGTACTTTCCATGTATTATCTCATTTAATTCTCACAACAACTTGATGACATAGATATTATTATCTCCATTTTTTGAGCCACAGACAGATTAAGCTGCTCGAGGTAATACAGAAAGCTGAAATTTGAATAGAGGTAGTAAGACACAAAGTCCTAGCTCTTAGTCACTAGTCTGTAGTTAAAGTATACTTTAAAAAATTTCTCTTATGCTAAGCCAAAATCTGCCTCCCTGTTACTCAATTTGAGTCAGTGATTATTAGATTCTAGTGGTGTAGAGTACAAAGAAGAAAAGCCAGGGTGCCTGACCTCAAGGAATTTGCAGTCTCACAAAACAGTGTGAGAAGAACAAAGGAGGGACCTAAATGTAGATGGAAAGATGTAGGAATGATGCTAAAGTAAATTTTGAAAAATATGTCAGAGTTTGCCAGACAAACGGGGGAGGTAGTATACTCCAGGCTGGCCGCTTAGCCCCAGGCCCTTAAAGCATCCAGCCACATAAGCATCACACAGTAGGGAGCACATAAGGCTAAGATGGACAGTAGCAGTTGCCACCATGTCCAGACCACCCTTCTGTTAGCCCATCCCTCGTGTGCCTGCGGCTTAGAAATTCCTTGATCTCCACTCCAGCTTTCAGTTTCATCCTCAGGACCTCTTGTCTAATAACCAGTTGGATCCACTTCTTTGGTTTATTGACCATATAGCCACCATTCACATTTTCAGTATACCACCAGCTCTGGGAAGGGAATACTGAGCCAAACTTCACTCAGAAAAGACTCATTACAACCAGGCCATCTGCCAGGGAAGGAGAATCAGACTCAGACATGTCTGTGAAACAATATGGCAGAAAGTTCTAGGAGGTTATATAACCTAGCCTAACACAGCTCTGAGCCTGGCTACCTGGGTTCAGATCTTGTCTCTGTCTCCTTACTGAACAACCTTGGGAAGTTATTTCAAACTGGGGCTATTATGAAGAGTTGAAAATACCTGTAAAAGTCAGTGGTACCTGGCACCACAGTAACCCCACAAAGTATTAATTACTGTTATTTTGAGTACATTTTAGAATGTTTTAAAGGCTGACGGTCATGAGGATAGGGACGGAGATATGATTTAGGAAGCAAATGCAATAACATAAGAGACCTTGAATTAAGGCCAGGGAGGCCTAGGATGGAGAAAAGGGAAGGAAACTAGGAAATAATTGGACAGTGAGGAGGCAGACAGTGACATGGATGACAAGCAGGTTTCTGGCTTAGACAGTTGGGAAGATCCCAAAAAGGTGATAGCATTTGTCATAATAAGAGGAACTGGGGTTATTTTGGGGAGGGTTATGACACTGGATCAAAATAGATGATTCTGTTTTGTATCTGTTAAATTAGAGGTGCTCAAATAGAAATGTGAAATAAGTGATAAATTTTACATTTATCACTAATAAAAATTAGGGTTGAAACATAGAAAAAATTTCGGGGCTAATTTTTAAATTTGGAGAGCCATAGTTCAGAAATGTTTGTTGAGCATCTGTTAGGTGCCAAACATATATTAGGTTCTGGCAATGCAATAGGTCCCTGAACTCAAGTTGGGGCTACAGACAAGTTCTCAGATAATTTCTTGACAGTGAGATAAGTACTGAGGTGCAGAGAAGCAAAGCAAGAAGAAGATACTAGATGCCACTCAGGCTAATAATTTGGTTCTTTTTCAACCTATATATATTTTTAATTTCTTTAAATTAATTTCTTAATTTCTTTAATTTTTTTAAGATAGTAAATGGATATTTTTGAAAGCATGTACTCAACATTTATTTACAGGTGAGGTGGAACCCTGCATGGGGAGTGGGTGGAGATGGAAGTCCTCAGCTGTCAGCTCTCAGCTTCCTCTCTGTTATTCTGAGCAATTCAGCTCTGCTTCCAGACTTGCATACATCCTAGCACAGTGTTTCTCAGTGGAGGTTTCATTAGCATTTTGGGTAGTCCTTGCTTGCATGAGACTATCCCCAAGCATTATAACATCCGTGCCCCGCCATCAGTACTGCTCCCCGCCATACTGACATCAACAACATTTCCAAATGCCTAGGGTTGGGCTGGGGGTGAAGGTAGTGACTAGATTGAAAATGTTTGCCTATCATGTCCCTTTGGAAAACTATCACCCACACCAAACTATTTATCATAGAATTCCTTTCTATTTCATATAGTATATTCCCTGAGAGAAGTCCTGATATATAAACATTGTCCCTTTTATTACATTTCCAGTATTTAGTACCCAAGTGATATTTCACTGCCCTCTGTAGATGCACAACCAAGATTCCACCTGCCCTTTATTATGTAGTTTCCGGGATCACATAAGAGGGCAACGAATCTAGTCTTTGCAGGTTATGGAAGTCTTCGCAGAGGAAGGAAACTAAGCTGAGACTTAAAAGACAAGTTAGAGAATTAGCCAGGCAAGAAGGTATATTCCATAGTGAGGGTAGAAAGTTTACATTCAAAGAAGTGAAAGTAGTTCTGTTTGGGGTGAATAACAGATGAGGCTAGAGTGGTAAACAGGGACCAGTCCCTTAAGGGGCATGTAAATTGTGTTAAATAATTTGGATTTTTGAGAACACAAGGGGGCTATTGATGGGTTATCAGCACAGGAGTGGCATGATCTTACTTGTGCCTTCGAAACGTTCTGCTAGCTGCAGGTGGAGAATGAATTGAAGGCAGATGGCAAGACTGGAGACAAGATGGGAGAATATGTAATGCAGTATTGTCTAATGAGCAGTCTTTGCTCTGAGCTCCTCATTGGCCTCACGGAGCCTTTCTCAGAGCTGCTCTGCAGTCTGAGGCTCGTCCCTCTTACTCCTCCATTCCTCTTCATCCTTCCAGGTATTTCCACAAATAAGTCTCTTGCACTTCTAGTTCAATTTTACCATCTGCAGAATTAGTACAATTCGTATCAATGAAGCAAAGAAGGAGGGAATTTTAAGAAGAGAATGATCAAGTGTGTTAAATGCCAAAGAGAGACTGAGGAGGGAGATATAAAAGTATCATTAGATTGGTCATCATGGAGGTCAGTGCTGACCTAACTATTGATGTTCATAGTTCCTCTCCTGCTAGTGTGTGTCCTCTTAGTTATATTCTCCCAGATCCCCTTCAGCTTTTCTCATACATCATGATCTTCATACATTTCATCTGGACCCCCCTCATATGGACACATGTAATGTATTAATATCTTTCTAAACTCTGGCACTAAGCATTGAGCTCAGTATTCCACATGCAGTCTGGTCAGTATTGACTACAGGAAGACTATAACTACTTATTATCTCAACACTATATCGTAGCCCAAACTTTGATTCAGCTTTTTATAGTTGCAACAAACTCAGGGCCACTGTGCTGCCCAACTCCAGGGGATCAGATTATAATCTATAATTATATAATCCTCAACTGCAACTGGCCCCTGGGTCTCCATCAAGTAACATCTCCAAAAAACATATTTGCTCCCCTCTGAATCAGATCATCAGAGGTGTTCTTGAACCCCCATTGCCATAAAGTGCCAGGGACAAGAACCTGATCTCATAGATCCTACTGTAAAATTCCTGCTAACAGTTTATCAGATCAAATAGCATCTTCTCATCACCAAGCAGATAAAACACACCAACAGGGCATAGAGTACACCTACCCCGTGTTGCTATCAGGTGAGATCTTGCAAAGACAAACAAGTTAGACAAGAACCTTGTCTCGATAGACAAGAACCTCCTATCTTCTTGAGAAGCCAGGATTTCAAGGGGGTGCTCTTGGGCCTGCACTGTAGGGAATTGATATCTTTTTAGACCCAACTAATCCTTGATGAGTGTAGGCTCTGTGAAACATAGACAAAATACTAAAGGACTGTAAAGAAGGGCAGGCTGAATACAGTCTTGGTGAGAGATCAAGAGATGCTGAGATAATCTACCGATAAAAATCCTAGTTATATTCACCTTTTATCCCCTGATAGGTCAGAGCACAGTGTTTCCCTGATTCCCTTTCATATAACATCTAGCCTAAAATTCCCCTTAGGTGCCCTCAGTTAAAGGGTATTGCCCTGTCCTCTAGTTCCCAAATATAGAGTGAGGCCACTGTTGGGCCAGATCAGATCGAGTTGACCCAGAACAAATGCAGTTACATACACTGTGTTTCCAGGGTAGATTACTGCCCAGAGTGCTATCCTACTGGCCTGTTCTTTGGAAGCTTTATTCTAGTTGCTATTACTCCCTTAGGAAGAGTCCAGCCCCTGCTCTCAACAAAACCTCTAGGAAAGCAATCTGCTCATAGATCTAAAAAGTTCATCTCTTTGGAGAAAAAAATCTGTGAATTTGGTTTAAACCTGGACTGGAGTTTTTCTTGATCAAAACAGACAAAACAAAAATAACAACAGAAATAAAAGCCCAGTTAAGTAATTGAAATACCATGTGCCAGGAGTTTTTCGTCATTCTTTACCCTCTGCTCATAGCTCAAGGCAGATGTGAAGGTGACTCATTTCTTAAACTGACCCAGATCTCTGCCCCAGGAAATAGGTCATCCTGGGTCTGAGCTCATGGCAAAGCCCAACTGGATCAGGGCCTCTTCTCGGCATTAGAGCCAAAGCTTCAGTCTGGAATCTGATCATCTGGGTTACTTAAGATACTTTTTTTAAAAATTGTGTTTAAATTAGGACTCATCTGGTAGTATAAACTTTCCCAGCTGAGTACCCGATGCCATCAGAAATAGTTTAAACGTGTTGATGGAATAATTGTTCTCATTGTAAAAGGAAGGAAACTCATGAAAATTTCCCCACTGCTTTGTATTTCATTTACAAATGGCTAAGCTCTTATATGAAATTTGTAAATAGTCCTTTTCAAGCATAAGTGTGGAGCTGTACAGGCATTCTCTCTCTGTCTCAACATCAGTACCATTAAGTGGGCATCAATATCTGAAAATGTTTGTATGAACTTTCAATACCTGAAAGTATAACACTCTTACACTGCTGATGCCAATATTTAGGGCTTACCTCTGATCTAGAGAGCCCTCTTTGGTCCTTCCAAATAAATCCAAAACACCATGTCTGCAAATCTGAGTGCAGTCTGGTTTTTGCTACGGGGTACAAGCCTCTTAATTAGTCTCTCTGGCCCCATTCTCTTCTTCTGATATACCACACCTGGCCAAGAAACATGTTTCTTAAAATGCCAATGATGGAAATATGGAAGTCTCGGGGGGAAGCTAAATTTGGAATGAATGTGAGCTCACTTTTAGGCATATTATGTTTGAGAAGATGAAAGGGCATTAAGGAGAAGCCATTGCAAAGATAGTGACAGATTTAGAAAGTGCAAGAGGAAATTAGATCATCACGTGTAAATTTAAGTCATACAAATAAAGACGGTAGAATAATGAGATCTCTAAGTGAGAATCTGAGAGTGTAGAGCAATGGTGAGCAATCTTTTTTTTTTTTTTTTTTTTTAATGAAGGCCACTTAAAAGGAATAGAAAATGTTTCTGGGCCTTGTTTTTTAAACATTTAAAGTGAAAATAATGTAACTTCCATAACAAGAATTTATGCTGTGGGATAATTTATTAAGATATGAATATGTATCCATTCTTCCCCAGGCAGTGTTTTCCAGCCTGTCTTTGCTTGATATATTTGTGATGTGGAATTTAAGGAAAGGATAGTGGAGACGTGATGGTGGGGAAGGAGGAAGACAAAGGGAATAATTTAGCCAGAAAGGAGCTAAATCAACCTTTCAGGTGTGGGAAGAAAGAGAGAAGGGAGAAAATAACCAAGAGCCCAATAAACTGGGTCCTAGAGAAAGAGTTTGTGTTTTAGGACTAGAGAGAATAGAATGGAACTCAAGCGTGGCTCTGTAACCATGAATGGGTTCCTCATAGGTGCTCTTTGAGAGCTGCAAGTAAGGATTGGAATACCTTTTTAAGATTACAGTGTATCTTTATATGTGATCCTGAGCAGAGTCTGAGGTAGGTGGGATCCCAGGATTAATTAAGGTTAAAAGAAGAATGCCAATGAGAAATTTGCCAATACTTTCGAACTGCTAAAATATTATCTGGTTATATGTAAGAAGTCACGACACAGAAGCAGCTTTCAAATCTTTTATAACTTAATTTGCATTACTTTTTAGCATTTATAAATATTTTCATATTTTTGTCTCATTTTATCTTTGGAAAGACTCCTTCATTTATTATCGTCCTTAGTTTACAGATGGGGAAATTGAAGCTTAGAGGAGTGAAAATCAGAAACAGATCAGGGTTTATAATTAGTTTCAGTCAGTTGAACATCTACTGAGCTTTGATTACTGAGTTTCAGGTTATATTAGATATTGGGGTTGCAAAAGTGAATAAAATGTGCTCCCAATCCTCAGCCACTCAACCAGTCCTTTCTTTGCTCTTCTCCAGTTCTCTTCCAGAGGTTTGATATCCTGTCTTAGCTGGGGCTGGGCAGGTTCATGGTGTGATCCAAAGCTGAGCGTCACCTACACAGAGTGCTAGTTTATAGCAAGAACTGACTCCGGGGTACTCTCCAGTTCCATGCCTATGATGTAGTCATCAGAGTTGCAAAGGTAAGGAAGAAATGGGAAATCTCATATATTGTGGGGAGGAGAATAAACTGGTACAACCACGTTGGAAGGCAATTTTTCATTATCAAAGCTAAAGATGCCCTTACAATCTTACAATTCCATTTCTACATGTATACACGAAACTCTCCCTCAAATGCATAAAGAGACATGTAAATGAATGTTCATTGAAGCATTGTCTATAACAGGAAAATAACTGGAAACAACCAAAATGTTCATCAACCTGAGAATGGATAAGTAAATTGGTGTATGATCACACAGTGGGATACAATATTTTAGTTAAAATAAATGAACTAGAACTAGAATTAGAATATGCATAAATCTCAACTAATAGAATATTGAGTGAATAAAACCAAGTGGCAGAAGATACATAAAGTACGCTACTGTTTACATAACTTTAAACACATCAAACAATACTGCATATTTCCATTTGTAATAACATTTTAAAATATTCGTGGTTATGATAAATTACCAAATTCAGGACAGTTGTTACCTCTGCTGAGAAAGCAGGATAATGATAGAGTATGTAGAAGCCTTTAGCCAAATCTGTATTTAAAAACAAAAACAAAGACGTGGATCTAAAGCAAATATGGCAAAAAGTAAATATGTGACAAAGCTGGGCAGGAAAGACAAAAGAAGTTGTTATATTATTTTCTATACTCTGTATGCTTGGAATATTCCATTTAAAAGTATTTGTGGGCCTTGAACCCTGGAATTCTGGGATTTTCTTGTGTTTTTTACTTTGTGCAGAATTTTCTTTTTTTTTCTTTTGCCCATGCTAAAATTCCATCCATTCTTTGATACCTAGCTCAAGTTTCACTACCTTACTGAGAATTTCTGTGACCATCTTGTCAGTTCAAACTATTGCTCTCCCTTTTCAAAACCATGATAGATATATAAAGCTCTCTTGTACACTATGTATTTATGATCAGATTCTTTCATATTGTTGTTTAAATATATACTGTCTTGCATTAATATTTGACTTTACACATAAACCTTGTTTCTCCAACTGTATTGTAAGAGCCTTAAGAGCAGGGACAATGTCTTAAATGTCTTTAATTCTTTGCCAGTGCCCAGTAGAGCCTAACCAGATACTTATTAAAGAAAAGTGATATATAAACCATAACCCTTCCTACAAAACCTTTACATAGAAAGTTGAAAATACTAGTTTGTGCTACATTTGCCTTTATTTTCCAAGACAGAGAATACTAATGAGCTGTGAAATGACCAAAAATCAGGCAGCAGAAGGGAAAAGAAGAAATAATGGGTTTGTATATTACACATTCTGGATAATCAGCTCTTGAATGATTAAATGTGGATAATCTCTTATGGGGAAAAGCAGGTTTTAAAAATTCATTTTATGACTATTGAATTGTTTTATAGTTATTTCCAGTTTTCAGACAATCCTAGGCCAAACTTATAAATTATTTATTTATTTTTATATAAATTTATTTATTTTTGGCTGCATTGGGTCTTGTTGCTACGCGGGTTTTCTCTAGTTGCAGCGAGTGGGGACTACTCTTCATTGCAGTGTGTGGGCTTCTTATTGCAGTGGCTTCTCTTGTTGCGGAGCATGGGCTCTAGGTGCGTGGGCTTCAGTAGTTGTGGCATGCGGGCTCAGTAGTTGTGGCTCATGGGCTTAGTTGCTCTGCGACATGTGGGATCTTCCCGGACCAGGGCTCGAACCTGTGTCCCCTGCATTGGCAGGCAGACTCCTAACCACTGCACCACCAGGGAAGCCCCTACAAATTATTTTGAAAAAATATTTCCTCTCATGATATGTTGCATAATCACACACAAATGACCTTGTTATCATTATGCCTTCATTCCAGTATTTATTGGACTAGACATGGGAATGGTGGTCCGATGAAACTAAAAAACAAAAGGTTTTCCACCTATGGAATCAGGAAAGGATTTTGGAGAAAAAAAAATTTTACTTTGAGTTCAATTTACCCTTAGTCTGTCTTGTAAAAAGTGCTTGTATTTGAGGCAACCACCTCACCTGACACCGCAGAGTGAAAGGTTAGTCTATACTAGGCCCAGGATGAAAGCTGATGAGCATAGAAAATGGTAAGAGGTCTGGACTACATTGTCTCTCCTCAGAATGAAAAGTCGGTTATCACAGAATGAGATAAATTTAGGAATCAGTGTGGTTACTTTTAGCAGAAGCAGCAGCTCCTATGGTCTATTTCAAAACTACCCCCATTTTGTCCCTGGTGAGTTTTCCTAACGGACCTTTGTAATGTTTTATTAAACCAGGCCACTATCTCATGGTTCTTTGGCCTAAGTGCTACAATACCCAAAATACAGTTCCTTAAATTAAACCTTACCTACATCTGTATTTATGATGGTATTCTTAACTCTACAGTGTACCTCAGGGAGGTTATATCTTTAAAATTATTACCACCTCTATCTCCATGTCATTTGTGTCCTGGCGAAGAAAATAGCTTGCCGTTTGGTAAGAGATAATATATTCCCTCATGTTCACCTCATTTGTGGGCATTAATGTCGAAGCAAAGCCTTAAAGCAGTGGCCAGAGTATTTTTATATTAATGATGAATCTTATCATTGCTCTCTACAATTTTTCCTTTCCTTAAAGAGAAGCAAGAAAAATGCTGTTATAAAGAGAATATATCCAATGAATATATTGGGTTCTCAAAATTCCCTGAAAGAAAAGTGTTTATAACTTGGAATTGATTTCCCATGAAAATAGTGTGATTAATTATGGTTACATTCTAAGTCAAGGCCACAAAATCGAAATAATATTAATAGGTGTGGCAGTTGATTAAGAAATCACATCTTGTTTTCTTGTCTCTGGGCTTGCCATGGAAAGACAAGAAATACTTTTCCCTTCTCTTCTCTAGAGGGAAGGTTAAAATGTGGTGATTTTCTAAAGTCTTTGGGAGACAGAAGACTCAGTTATCTGGAAAGAGAAGGGTTCTAAGAAAATGGGAATGGCTTGACTTCAGGAGAATTTGGATCTCCTGAGCCCAGAAGGAGGAGAGAACCAGACAAGAGCCAGTTTCCATAAATGGTGAAGAGCCATGTCCACTTCCAAATAACAGATCAGAATGGTTTAGACCTCCACGGGGATGCCAGCAAGGATATGTTGTCTCAGAAGTAGTAAAAGTATGGACTTCCCCAGTGGTGCAGTGGTTAAGAATCCGCCTGCCACTGCAGGGGACACAGGTTCGAGCTTTGGTCTGGGAAGATCCCACATGCCACGGAGCAACTAAGTCCCTGCGCCACAACTACTGAGCCTGTGCTCTAGAGCCCATGAGCCACAACTGCTGAAGCCCATGTGCCTAGAGCCCATGCTCCTCAACAAGAGAAGCCACCACAATGAGAAGCCCACGCACCACAACAAAGAGTAGCCCCTGCTTGCCGCAACTAGAGAAAGCCCGCGTGCAGCAACGAAGACCCAACACAGCCAAAAATAAATAAATAAATTTATTTTAAAAACAGTAGTAAAAGTATTAACTTATACTAAGCTTAAACAAGTCAAGGGTACATGTTGTAAACTCTAGAGTTACTATTAAGAGAATAGTAAAATATGTATAAATAATATATAAATAGTAAAAGAGAGAATACAGAATAATAATAAAGAAAACACTCAATTAAGCCAAAGGAAGGCAAGAAAAATGATAAGAAGGAGCAAGTAACAAGTGGAATAAATAGAAACCAAAATAGTAAGATGTTAGCTATTAACCCCAATATGTCATTAATTACCATAAATATAAATGGCACAATATTCTATTAAAGAACAAAGATTGTCATACTGGTTTTAAAAATATATGTGCTTTGTACAAAAGATACAAGAGTAATAATCTAAAATTATAACACAGAATAATTAAAAGTAAAAGAATAGAAAGACATTTTATGCAAACACTAGCCCAAAGAAAGCTTGTATAGCTATAAATAACATATAAAGTAGACTTTAAAGATAGAAGCATTATTAGAAATAAAGTGTGATATTTAACAATAATAAAAATATTAACCCATCTGGAAGATAAAACAATTCTAATTTTGCACACAACTAGCAATATACTACAAAATACATAAAGCAAAAAAAAAAAAAATTGCCAAAATTTCAAAGAGAAATAGACAAATCTGCAATCACAGTAGGAGCTTTAAACATGTCTCTCAGGAACTGATAGAACAGGAGACAAAACATTTAAACAACATGACTTACAAAATTGACAGGATGGATATATATGGAATATTGCACCCAACAACTGCAAAATTCCCCAACACATACAACCTAAGCAATGTGTTTCTAAGTAATTCATCAGTCAAAGAAAAAAAACACAGTAGAAATTAGAAAATATTTTGAACTAAATCATGATGAAAATATGACATCAAAAATTTTAAGATGCAGCCAAAACTGTGTTTAGTGAGAAATTTATAATTTTAAAGGCTGAAATTTATAGTATTACACAAGAATTACCTAAGTATCCATCTCAAAAACCTAGAAAAGAACAGTTAAACCTGAAGAAAGTATAAAGAAAGGAATAGTAAAAGTATAAAGAAAGGAATAGTAAAGTGAAGAGAAACAAATTAATGAAAAAAAATGTACAGTAGAGAAGAGTCAATGAAAAGAAATCATAAAACTGACCAATCCCTAGCAAGACTGATCACACATACAAAGCAGAAACAAAAAACCCCAAATAGGGTACATATTCTCTATCAGGCTTGAAAAGGGGGATATCACTGTGGATCCTACAGATACCACAGACTTGAAGTAAAACTATTTTAGACAACTTAAAGTCAGTAAGTTTGAAATTTTAGATGAAATGGGAAATTTCTAGACAACCCAACATGCAAAAAGTGACACCAAAAAATAAAAAAAGAAAGAAAGAACACCTGAATAGTTCTATATCTACTAAAGAAACTGAATAGTGATTAAAAATCTTTACACACTAAATCTCCAGATTCTTATGACTTCACCATTAAATTCTAACAAATATTTAAGGAAGTAATGACAACAATAGTGCACAGACTCTTTCAGAGAATACAAAAATACCAATTCATTTTATGAGGCCAATAAAATGTTGATCCCCAAACCTAAGGTCATTATAAGAAAAGAAAACTATAGACCAGTCTCTTTCTTATCAGAGATGAAAAAAATTCTAAATTAAATATCAGCAAAACAAATCCAGTAATATATAATATATAAAATGTGTGTTTCTTTCAAGCATTCAAGGTTGGTTTAACATTGATAGTCTTATTATTTACCAAGTTAATAAAATAAAATGTAGGGACTCCCCTGGTGGTGCAGTGGTTAAGAATCCGCCTGCCAGTGCAGAATACACAGGTTCGATCCTTGGTCAGGGAAGATCCCACGTGCTGCGGAGCAGCTAAGCCCATTCACCACAACTACTGAGCCTGCGTTCTAGAGCCCACGAGCCACAACTACTGAGCCCGTGTGCTGCAACTATTGAAGCCTGCACGCCTAGAGCCCGTGCTCCACAACTAGAGAAGCCACTGCAATGAGAAGCCCGCACACCTCAACAAAGAGTAGCCCTCTCTTGCTGCAACTAGAGAGAGAAAGCCCACACAGCAACAAAGACCCAATGCAGCCAAAAATAAATAAATAAATAAATAAAATCTAAAATAATAAATAAAAATAAATAAAATAAAATGTATATGATCATCCTTATAGATACGGAAAAGGAATTTCATAAAATTCAATATCCATTCATGATTTAAAACTCTTAGCAAACTAGTAATTTCTTCTCTTTTTGGTAATCTTTTATTTTGAAATAAGTTTAAACTTATAGAAAAGTACAGTCACTGTTATGAAAATGAAAATTCAAACCACATATTAGAAGACAGTATTTATTAAACATACCTGATAAAGGACTTGTATCAAGAATACAAAAGAATGCTTACAGTTCAGTAAGAACTCATAATTAAAGGAGAAGAACTCAATTTATGACATGGGCAAAAGATTTGAATAAATATTTTATGAACGGCAATAAGCACATGAAAAGATGCTCAACATCATCAGTCATCGAGGAAATGGAATTAAAACCACAATGAGATACCAGTACACACCCTCTAGAAGGGTTAACATTAACAACACTGACAGTACCAAGTGTTGGCAAAGATGTGGAGCAACTATAACACTGATATACTTCTGGTAGGAATGTAAATGATATGGTCATTTTGGAAAAATTGGATAATTTTTTTATAAAGTTAAACATATATTTACCATAGGACCCAGCAATCACACTCCGATATATCTACCTAAGAGAAATGAAAACGTGTATTCACAAACATAAGTACTTGAATGTTCATCACAACTTTATTCATAATGGCCCCAATCTGGAAACAACAAAATGTCCCATCAACAGGTGAATGGATAAACAAACTGTGGCATATCTATACAATGGAATACTATTTAGCACTTAAAAAAACCCCTGATGAACTACTGATACATAAAATGACATGGGTAGAATTTCAAAAACATTATTCTCAGTGAAAGAAGCCAGACACAGAAGATTCCTTTCTGTATGATTCCATTTATATGAAATTATAGAAAAGACAAAGGTATAGTGACAGGACACATGTCAGTGTTGCTAGTCATGGGGTGGGAGAAGGAAATTGACTTCAAAGGACAAAAGGGAACTATATCATGAGTATGATGATGATTACATTATAGAATACCTTGTAATATTCATAGACTTGTACTCTTAAAATTGGTGAATTTCATTGTATGAAAATCATATCTCAATAAAGTTGACTCCCCCCCAAAATTGGTCAAAGATTTGAACGGGTACTTCAAAAAAGAGAATATCCAAGTGCCCAGCAAACATGTGAAAAAGCACAAAATCAGAAGATGTGAAGCAGCTGGAACTCTCCTACCCAGCTGGTGAGAATATAAATTGGTACCGCTTTGGGAAACTATTTGGCAGTTTCTAAGAAAGCTGAATATGTGCATAACCCATGACCCAACAATTTTAGTCCTATTTGTAGGAACCAAAATTTGCAAACAACCCAAATATCCATTCAGCAGTAGATAAATGATGTGTATCTGCACAATGCAATACTACACAGAATGAGAATGAATGAACTACTGCTACACATGGATGAAACTTATAAACATAATGTTGAGTGAAGGAAACCATACACAAAAGTCTGCATTTATTTAAAGTTCAAAAACAGAAGAGATTAAATTATGGTAATAGACATCAGGATTGTGGTTATCTGACAGAAGGTTATAATTGGGTGGGAGCATGAGGGGGCTTCTAGAGTGCCAGCAGCCCTTTTTCATCTTCGTACTGGTTATATATGCGTGTGTTCACTTTGTGAAAATTCATTGAGATTCTACCCTTATGATCTGTGCCATTTTTATTTATGTATGTTATATTCAATAAAATGTGTATTTAAATAGTTACAATCACATGAATACTTGTATAACTGTCATAATGTAGATTTTGAACTAAGTAAATTCTATTTATCTGAATTTGCCCAATCTAAGAATATCTTATAAATGGAAATCTAAACATTCAAAATAGAAAATTACTTGTAGCACAAAAGCACCTTTCACTTTACAAAGCAACACATCAAATGCATGAAAGGAACAAGGATAACACCATAGCAGATCCATTTCTCAATTTTGTAAATTTATCCTAAGGAAAGAAATAATTCAACAGAAGCACAAACCTTGCTGTGAAAATGTTCATTTTAAATATATGTCTGCTAGCTAAAATCAACCCAAATATCCAACCAGTGGATCAAGATTTAATAAATTATTATATACCAGAACAAGATAATAACATACATTTAAAATGATGAATAGACTTTGTAGAAGCACTAAAAATTTTTGCAGGTACAGTGTTAGGTAGAAAAATATAAGATGATAGGTACACCATGATTCTAACTATGTGAAAGTGAACCAATAGGTAATATGAAAAAATAAAAAACTTTTCTGTTGGAGTGATAGATATATGGATTTTTTTTGGGGGGGGAGGGGATAACTGCCACCCTCCCCACCCCGCCCCAGCGCAACAGAAATATTTTTTCTATTATTTGGATCAGTTAGAGTTCTTTTGTTGCAAGCAACAGAAACTAGCTTAAATAAAAAAGAGATGTATAGAGTCATACAGGGGTAACTTACAGAATCAAAGGAATTACTGAATACCCAAGAGGAAAGAAGAGGAACCAGGAAGATTACAGAGATTTCAGAAACAGAAGTTCCCCAACAAATTCTCTAGGATTCTGTCTCCTGATGACTAGTTTTAAATACCTTCTTTCCCCCTGTGCCTCTACTCAAGGTTCAAATTATTGGGAGAGAAAATATGATTATTCTGGCGTGAGTCAAGTATCTACCTTGTCCTTTGATTGGCAACCAAATCAGAACAACCTGGAATTGGAGAAAGGCTTTTCTTTAAGGAAGAGGGGTAGTGTTGTTACTAGAAGAACAGGGAGTAGAAGGATACTGGGTGGGCCCAAACAACAGTTCCATAAAATCATACATCATATTTTCAGTAAATCAGAATACTACTACTTTTTCTCTTATAGTAAATGAAAATATGCTTATTATAAAAAATTTGCAAAATTCAGTAAAGTGTAAGGTAAGAGACTAATGCAAAAGCAAGCATCCTTTATCCCATTATCCATAACCCTATAGTAATTTTCTACTGCTGTATAATAAATTATTCAAAAGTAGGATGTCTAGAAGCAGAAAGTAGATTAGTGGTTGCCTAGGGCTGGGGGGAGTGGGGAGACTGGGGGATGATAGCTAAAGAGTACAGGATTTCTTTTTTGGTTTTTTTTTTTTTTTTTCAGAATTTCTTCATAAGGTTCTAAAATTGGATTACGGTGATGGTTGCACAACTCCAAATATACTAAAACCATTGAACTTTCAACAGGCGACTTATGGTATGTGAATTCTATCTGAATAAAGTTGTATTTAAAAATACTAGTGTAGCCAGCTGTCCCAGTTTGCCCAGGACATCCCTGGTTTTAGCACTGAAAGTCCTGTATCCCAGGAAACCCCTCAGTCCTGGTGAAACCTGGACAGTTGATCATCCTACTCAAAATTCAGCAGCTTAAAACAATATACATTTGTTATCTCATAGCTTCTCTAGACCAAGAATCCAGGCCGAGCTTAACCATGTGGTTCTGGCTCAGGGTCTCTCATAAGCTTGCAGTCAAGTGGTAGCTGGGGCTGCGGTCACCTGAAGGCTTGACTTAGGCTGGGGGGTCTGCTTCCAAGTTTACTCATGTGGTTTTTTTTTTTTTTTTTTTTTTTTTTTTTGTGGTATGCGGGCCTCCCTCTGCTGTGGCCTCTCCCGTTGCGGAGCACAGGCTCCGGACGCGCAGGCTCAGCGGCCATGGCTCACGGGCCCAGCCGCTCCGCGGCATGTGGGATCCT
>NC_041225.1:56526524-56537318 GCF_002837175.3 Physeter macrocephalus
TTTTTTTTTTTTTTCCTTAAAATTGACCTATACATTACTCATGTGTGAACAAGGCAGGGTGAAATATTTTCCCTCCTGCAGAAACATATTTACATTTTAAAATACTTTCTGCAATAACACCTTACCCGATGGAATAGCTCCCACCTGGAATTTAGGGCTCCAGAAGATACTTGTGGGAAAGTGAGCCTCAGGGTCCCTTTTCACAACTTGAAAACCAGGTTCCTGCTTTTGGAGAATCTGTGGGCAGCTTGGGCTGCTCCGTGATGTTTCCCCAGCCTCTCAGCGCGATCACTTTTACCTCTCAGCCCTTGAAGTGCTGTACACACCTCTGTTATCTCCTGCATGGTGTCTCACGTTCAGATGTCAGCAAGAGCTATGTGTGTTCAGAAGAAACACTGGCTGAAGTTGCATGGGAGATCCCAAGTACCACTGGCCTCAGGATTCCTTATCTTCCCCCAGCATTATCAATGCCTACTATCCGTGTGAAAATGGTTTCTTTTTCTGGGGTCAGGGCAGATAAGGAAGTGATGTGCATAATGTCCCCAGCTACCAACAAATCAGTCTAGTTAAGTACAAAGAGACGTGTATAAAACATTCAAATGACATCATTTCTCATTTTGCACGGCCATTGTTTCCTATATGTATCTTTCGTCTTTACCCTTAGAGGGTGGAACCTCTTAGTCATTTATTTCTTCCCCGAAGTTGACTATGTTATAGACATTTTATTTAGTGAAGAACTAAAATAAATCATACCCCCCCCCTCAAAGGATAGTCTGATAGGACCCAGAATTGGCTAACTTCAGATCCTGTTGTTTTTCCATTGGCTGCCTCTATAGACTTATCCGTTTCTGTCAGTTCAGCAGGTAATTGCACGTGATTCATGATTGACGATAACAGTGTGGACATACAGGTGTAAAGCGAGGCTTTAGGACAGAGAGTCCTTGGCAGTGAAGCCCTAGGAAAAGAGGAGCAAAAGAGGCTCCTCCAGCCAGTTGCCAAGGACAAAGGTCAACTGATGGAGTAAATAAAACGCTGACACCCACAGGTCCCTCCTGTCAAAGCTGTTAGTGAAGGCAGGGGCTTCACTGCTTTGATGCAGAAAGCCTTCCTAAGGGCTGCTCCACCCTGGGTCTCTACAAGCTGAGCGCCCACCTTCCATACTGTGTGGACAGAGACTTGCTGAGCCAACTCTCTCCCAGCCAAGCCCTTCCTAGCTCCGTGTTGAAGTTTCCTTCAAATGTGTGAGAAGTCACTAACCAGCTCATGCGGGATGGCTGTAGGGGTCAGTCCTAGGGATAGGTGGAGCCTCTTTTCTACAGACTTCTAGCATCATCCTGGTAGACTGGCTCCTACTGACCTTCCAGTTTCAGAGTCAGCAACTCCCATCTTCTGTGATTAACAACGTTTGCTTCAGGGTCCTGAATCTCATCACCTTCTACCATGTACTGGCTGGGTAGCCTTGGGTGAGTTATTTAGCTTCGCCAAGTGGGTTTACATATAAACTGAGAATAATAACTATACCTCCCACTCAGATTTGTTACTGGGCTTAGATGAAGGAATGCATGTAAAGCTGTTGACACGCTGGCATGTAGCACACGGTAAATGATGTAATAAACGATGGTTGCCAGCAGTTCCAGAATAGCAGAGGGCAAGCGACTGGGAGGCCTGGTTGTGTGTCCTCCCGTTTGCCCCTCTGGTGGCTCCTCTCAGTTGAGATGCTGGGGGTAGAGGGGGATTAGGCGGCACTGGGGTACCAGCCTTCCGATCTCCTGGATGACATTGGGCCGTCAGGAAATACGATCACATGCGATGTTGACTGATTTATGGATTTGCTGACTCTTACCCTTCATATATAGAAAGCCATCTACAGGTAGAGAGAATTGTAAAGAGCTCACTGGTTATTGGTGATGGAAGTCAAGCTTCCTCCCTTACCTGAAGGTGACTGGCCAAGGGCTTGCGGCCTGGAAGGAGGGTCAGCTCCAGGCTGGCCAAGGCTGGGTTTGTCCTCTCGAGGAAAGTGAGGTGAGGTATTGGGGATGGATGCAGGCTGCTTCTGCAGGTCCAGCCAGCCTGTAGCGCTCTCCACTTTGTTCCTGTCTCTGGGCATCTGTCTGCCTTGGCCTGAGGAAGGGAGGCCCTGCCAAGAGGAAGCGAGGGGACTGGAGACCATAGTTAGGTGATTTCACATGTAAAATGCTGTTCAGTTATTTCTCAGGTAGAAGAATATGTGAGCCTCCAGGATCACTGAAGCCATCTCTCTTAATTATGACCTTGAGGGACAGCTCCTTTTATGGCCCTGAAGTTTTGTTTCGTGATCTATATAATGGACATACTTATATGGACCCCGGTACTCCTTGGAATAAAGAAACTAAATGTTCTCGTTTTTGCTGGGCCCCAAGGTTTGTGTGGGAATGGGGGGTTGAGGAGAAGGAAAAAAACAGCAAGAATGCTTAGAGAGGTTCCTAATTAATTTTCTACTAAAATGTGTCTTCATCAGTCTTCCTAGACAAATGCTCACCATTCTTATTTTTTTTTTTTCACCATTCTTATTTTTAAAATAGCTTGATAATTTTCTCTTTTTGCCCAAGCACAAGGCAGTTTAGAAAAGGGGTTGGGGAGTTGAGGCAAGAGCTGACCTTTCTAAGAACTTTCTAGTTGCCAAGCATTTAAAATGTGCGTTCTAGGTTAACTGCTATAAGAATAGGTGACTTTCAGACAGAGAAAGACAAATATCATATGATATCACTTGTACGCGGAATCTAAAAAAAATGGTTCAAATGAACTTATTTACAAAACAACAATAGACTTACAGAGTAAACAAACTTATGGTTACCAAAGGGGGTAGCAGGGGGAAAGAAGGCTGTGGGAGGGGAGACATATAAGCTAAGAGTAACAGATACTACTGTATATAAAATAGGTGAAAATAAGGACCTACTCTATAGCACAGGGAACTCTCCTCAGTATCTTATAACAACCTATAATGGAAAAGAATCTGAAAAAATATACATGTATATATATATGTATAACTGAATCACTTTGCTGTACACTTGAAACTAACACCACATTGTAAATTAACTATATTTCAATTTTTGAAAACACCTATAAAAATGAAGTGGAAAAAAAAAGAATAAGTGACTTTGTTACCTAGATTAGTTTTAGATCATCTTAATTTTGCCTGCTTAAAATTTGAGAAGTTAATATTTCCCCTCAATCAATCTTCAGTGCCTTACTGAGGGATCGATAGGATGTTAGGGAATTCACATGCCCATATCTGTCCTCCTAGGAGGTTTTATTTTTGTTTTTGAAATATACATACAATTTCACCCATTTAAAGTTTACCATTAAATGGTTTTTCGTATACTCAGAGTGGTGCGGGCATCACCACTATCTAATTTTAGAACATTCTTATTGTGCCCCAAAGAAACCCTGTACCGATTAGCAGTCACTCCCCATATCCCCCCAATCTCCCTGGCCTCTGGCAACCACTAATTGACTTTCTGTCTCTATAAATTTTCTATTCTGGCTATTTCATACAAATGGAATCATACAGTATGTGGCCTTTTGTGACTGACTTCTTAGTATAATGTTTTCAAGATTCTTCTATGTTGTTGCATTCATCAGTACATCTCTTTTTACAACTAAATAATAGTGCAACTTGTGGATATACCACCTTTTATCTATTTATCTGTTGGTGGATATTTGGGTTGTTTCCACTTTGGGGCTATTTGAATAATGCTGCTGTGAATATTGATAAGTCTTTGTGTGAACATATGTTTTCATTTCTCTTGGGGGTCATATTGCTGGGTCATATAATTCCATGTTTAACATTTTGAATGACTGCTAAACTTTTCCAAAGTGGCTGCACTATTTTACATTTCTACCAGCAGTGCATGAGGGTTCCAATTTCTCCACATCCTCACCAACATTTGTCATTATCTGGCTATTTTATTATAGTCATCCTAGTGGGTGTGAAATAGTATCTCATTATGGTTTTGGTTTGCTTTTCTTTGATGACTAATGATGATGAGCATTTACTCATGTGGTTTTTTTTTTTTTTTTTTTTTTTTTTTTTGTGGTATGCGGGCCTCCCTCTGCTGTGGCCTCTCCCGTTGCGGAGCACAGGCTCCGGACGCGCAGGCTCAGCGGCCATGGCTCACGGGCCCAGCCGCTCCGCGGCATGTGGGATCCTCCCGGACCGGGGCGCGAACCCGGTTTCCCTGCATCGGCAGGCGGACGCGCAACCACTGCGCCACCAGGGAAGCCCTACTCATGTGGTTTTATCAAGAGGCCACAATGGGGACTTGCCTGGCGGTCCAGTGGTTAGGACTCCACTGCAGGGGGCCCTGGTTCAATCCCTGGTCAGGGAACTAAGATCCCACAAGCTACCCAGTGTGGCCAAAAAAAAAAAAGAGGCCTCAACGTCTTGCCATGTGTGTCTCCCCATAGAGAGAGACATGGCAGCTAGCTTTCCCCAAGAGCATGTGATCTGAGAGAAAGGCTAATTTGGATGCTGTAGAGTCTTTTATAACCTTATCATGAAAGTTGCATGGCAGCAGTGATGACACTATTTCTGGAACAAGGTGAGAGGGAACCACACAGCGTGTGAATACCAGGAGGCAAGAATCATTAGGCTATCCTGTAGGCTGGCTTCCAACTCTAACCTTGTCAGCATTTTACTAAGGTTTTGCTGATCTTTAAATTGTAACAGACCCAATTTAGAATATACGGACAATTTAAGAGTGCAAGTATAATAGAAAAACATACAGTGATGAATACCTTTGCACATAAATTTTACTTCTCTCTCTGGTTATACAGGATAGATTTCTAGATGTGCAATTATTAGGGTACATGGCTTAAGCATCTTAAGACTTGTCATATATTGCCAGAATGCTTTTCGGATATTCACAGTGTATCAGAGTGCTCATTTCACCATACCCTTGCTAGCCTCAAATATTATTGTTAGTAGCTCTGCCAATTTCTAAGTGAAAAATTGTATCTCCTTGTTTCAGAGCACCTTTTTAATAGCGAGGTTGAACATTTTTCCATGTTCTGTGGCCCTTGCTAATAAATAAGCATGTAACAGGCCATAAATCCTTTCCAGATATATTCACGCTTTCATTTAATATTTATTGAGTGCCTAGTGTAAGAACAGAGAAATGTCTCTGTTCCTAAGATGCTCATATTCAAATGAGAGAGATGGACAAGGAAGCAGTTCAATACATTTTAATCTGAGGAAATTTTTTCATCATTCTCAGTTACTAGAAAATAATTCACTAAATGTGATGTAAGCTAAAAACTAGATGCCTAGAAAATATTTGCACTCACCAACAATAATAGGTTCTTGAATGTACATTTTGTCTCTAGTACATCAATAACATACTTTTTTCCATCTGTTTGTGAAATACACCTAGCCAGTGCAAGTGAACACGGCCAGATAACTTGTAGAATGGAGGAAACATTTAGGAGAACCAGAATAATGGAAACATTCCTGCTAATTGACAATAAAATGTCATTGATTTTTTTAAGGACAATACCTTAAAGAAGCAGCATACTCAAGGTCTCATATTGTCTCAAAGCATCAGAATGAGAGCATACTATCCTGCATACATCTTATTTTTAAGAAATCTAGAGCACATAAAGATTAAATATTTGTTTGTAATGGTTACATTGTTATATTATAACTGACTATTCTATTACCTTTTTTTTGTTGTTTTTTTGCGGTACGCAGGCCTCTCACCACTGTGGCCTCTCCCCTTGCGGAGCACAGGCTCCGGACGCGCAGGCCCAGCGGCCACGGCTCACGGGCCCAGCCGCTCCGCGGCACGCGGGATCCTCCCGGACCGGGGCGCGAACCCGGTTCCCCTGCATCGGCAGGCGGACGCGCAACCACTGCGCCACCAGGGAAGCCCTGAGGAAATATTTTAAAAGCACAGAGTCAAGAAACCAGTGGGTTGCTGGTGGAGACTGCAAGTACTTTTCTCTTGCTGGAGCATCAAATACAGAGCTGAGGGATAAGGGAGTGTTAAGAGAATCAGACCAGACAAGGGAGCTCAAATTGAATCTTGTTGGCCTTCTCAGCCTCATTAAGAAGGTTAGACTTTATCTCTGAAGGCAAAGGGAAAGCAGGGGTGAGCTGATCAGATTTGTGCTTTTGGAATTTCCCTTTGGCTAAAGTGTGGAGAAAGAATTGGAGAGGGGTAACAATCGAGATAGGATGGCCAGATAACAAACAGCTGTAGCCTAGGAAGGCGTTGAGACTGGCCTTATCCTGGCGAGTAGCAGGAAGAATACTGAGAATTATCTTAGGTTTAAATAGCATCGCTTGTTTCAGGTCTCTGAGAAAATGAAGCAATAAAACAAAAGATAGGCAGATAGAGACTCCCCTGGTGGCTCAGTGGTTAAGAATCTTCCTGCCAATGCAGGCGACACGGTCCAGGATCCCTGGTCCAGGAAGATCCCACATACCGCGGAGCAACTAAGCCCATGCACCACAGCTACTGAGCCTGTGCTCTAGAGCCCGTGAGCCACAACTACTGAGCCTGCGCTCCACAACTGCTGAAGCCCACGCACCTAGAGCCCGTGCTCCGCAACAAGAGAAGCCACCGTAATGAGAAGCCCGGGCACCGCCACGAAGCGTAGCCCCCGCTCACCGCAACTAGAGAAAGCCCACGTGCAGCAACGAAGACCCAACACAGCCAAAAATAAATAAATAAATAAATTTATTTATTAAAAAAAAAAAAAAAAAAAGGTAGGCAGATGGACTCCAAAACCTGCCATATATTGCTGAAAAAAACTACCATAGGGGCTTCCCTGGTGGCGCAGTGGTTGAGAGTCTGCCTGCCGATGCAGGGGACATGGGTTTGTGCCCCGATCTGGGAGGATCCCACATGCCGCGGAGCGGCTGGGCCCGTGAGCCATGGCCGCTGAGCCTGTGCTTCCGGAGCCTGTGCTCCGCAACGGGAGATGGGAGGACCCCACATGCCGCGGAGCGGCTGGGCCCGTGAGCCATGGCCGCTGAGCCTGTGCTTCCGGAGCCTGTGCTCCGCAACGGGAGAGAGCACGACAGTGAGAGGCCCACGTACCACAAAAAAACAAACAAACAAAAAACTACCATAGAGGTCTTAGCTTAGTGTGAGAGCCAGATGAGATGCTAAGGAAACCCCCAGATGAGGGCAGGCTTCTCTGAGGTGAATGTTGAGGAGTGCCACCTGGATCCCTCTTCAGAAATAAAGGACTTATTCCTCTGGCTGCCAGGAGTGCTGCTTCTGCCCTCAGCCAGCAGCTGTTTTTAGGAAGGGCCTTGGCTAAAAAAACCCACTAGCCCAGTTATGTCTCCTTGGGGTGACCGGCATCCAATGACTAATCAGTGAGGAATACAAAGCTTTGGTCCCCCACCCCCAATTTGAGACAACTTTGAAAGGTCATCCGAGCTTTGGAGCTCCCCCAAGGTCAGCTGAGGCCTCTATTGAGACTGAATCTCAGCTAAACTCCCTTTGCCCAATCTTGCTCCTTTCTCTTCCCTTCCTGTTCCTGTTCTTCCCATCCTATCCTTTTTTATCCCTTCCTGTTTTTTTCTTCCCTTCCCTTTCCTTCCCCAAGTATTGATTCCAAAAGCACTACCTCCTGCACACTAATATCTATCTCAGAACCTGCTTCCCAGTGAACCCAACCTGTGACACCTCTGGAGAATGCTATACCTGGAAGATTAGAATGTCTGTCCCCTATAACTAGCAGCCAAGAGGATGAAGAGTGGCTCAGAACTAACACACCCAGATAAATCATGGGTCAGTCCACCTTCCCTGAGATAGAGTGGTTAAATGGCATGGAGAGATGCCAGGAGTTAACACCACCTATGTGTGTCCAACAAAGTAGAAAACATTAGGACACCACTGAGTGATATTAAAGAGATAGAATCACCAGGAGTTAACGTATTGGATATAGGTGAGGAAAAATAGGGCCAGTCAAGAATTACTCCTAGGTTTCTCATTCAGGTAACAGTGAATGGTAGTGCCATGTAGTGAGATGAAAGAAAAAACAATTATTTGGAGGAAAATATGAGTTCAGTTTGAGGTGCCTTTAGGATGTCAAGGTAGAGTTTTTCATTAGGCAATTAAAGATAAATATCTGGAGTTCAGGAGTGTGACCTGGAGTAGCAATATAATGTGTATGCTCATCAGTATATGCCTAGTAATGATGAGGATCCCACAAGGCTGACAGAGAAATAATTTAGGGAACAGAAGTAAATTTATTTTTGAAAAACCCAACAATCTCTAATTAGCTCTTTCAGAAACTTGAGAAGATATTACCTACCTAAAACAAGAGCAAGGATGCGATAAAAAGAGTGATCAGAAATATGAGGAAGTCTTGGGATTGAAAATATGATTGGCAAAATAAAAGTTTTACTGGAAGGGTTAGAAGGTAGAGCTCATAAATATCCCAAAAAGTAGAATATGAGAGAAAAGGTGAGAGAAGTAAAGGATGATTTCAAAAGATCCAACAGTCAGTTTAGAGTATCTTTATGTAGATCCTGTCCTGGTTCTTTTTTTTTTTTTTTTTTTAATTAATTAATTAATTTTTGGCTGCGTTGGGTCTTCGTCGCTGTGTGCGGGCTTTCTCTAGTTGTGGTGAGCAGGGGCTACTCTTCACTACGGTGCGCAGGCTTGTCATTTCGGTGACTTCTCTTGTTACGGAGCGGGCTCCAGTAGCTGTGGCACGTGGGCTCAGTAGTTGTGGCTCACGGGCTCTAGAGCACAGGCTCAGTAGTTGTGGTACACAGGCTTAGTTGCTCTGCAGCATGTGGGATCTTCCCGGACCGGGGCACGAACGGCTTGTCATTTCGGTGACTTCTCTTGTTACGGAGCGGGCTCCAGTAGCTGTGGCACGTGGGCTCAGTAGTTGTGGCTCACGGGCTCTAGAGCACAGGCTCAGTAGTTGTGGTACACAGGCTTAGTTGCTCTGCAGCATGTGGGATCTTCCCGGACCAGGAATCGAACCCATGTCCCCTGCATTGGCAGGCGGATTCTTAACCACTGCGCCGCCAGGGAAGTCCCTGTCCTGGTTCTTTTTATTATTTATATTCATCCTTGGCTGGTTTCTGGATCTGCTTTTAGATCATAGAAGCAAAGGCTAGAGGCTTTGTGTTAGGCTGGAGGAAAGGATCTGGCAGAGGGGAAGGAATGGAGGGCGAGGTGAAGAAGGGATAACTGATGGGGTGCTCTCCCTGAGAAAGTTAAATGGGGGTGGTCCTAAGCTCTGGTGCAGCGGCTCACCTTAAATGGCAGGACACCGTTTCTTTGTGCAGGGGTGGAAAAAATGTGTGCAGGTGCCGATGACTTCATAGTTAGTTTCAGTCCTTTCAGGCTGCTGTAACAGAATACCATAGACTGGGTGGATTACAAACAACAGAATTTTATTTCTTACCATTCTAGAGGTTGGGAAGTCCAAGATCAAGGTGCCAGCACGTGCAGTGACTGGTGAAAGCCCCCTTCCTGGTCCTCACTGTGTCCTTACATGGGGAAAAGGGCAGGAGAGATCTCTGGGACCTCTTTTAGGGGACTAATCCCAGTTATGACAGCTCCATCCTCATGACCTAATCACCTCCCGAAGACTCCACCTCCAGATACCATCACACTGGTGATTAGATTTCAGCCTGTGAGTTTTGGGGGAACACAAACTTTCAGTCTATAGCAGGTGACTGGAAATGGAGGGAGTTCTTTTCTGTTGGTTTCTATGTTCTCTGTGAAGTATGGGCACTGTCATCTGTTGAAGCTCACTGGGTGAGCAGGGAGCTTGGGGTGGGCTATGGGTAGGGAACTCTGAGGAGTATGGAGATTTGGGGGAAATAGTCTAAATGAAGGATGAAAACAACAACCACCAAAAAAGCTGCATAGGGAAACAAGAAATGATTGCCAGGGTACTCAGAGGGCCCCGGTGAGTGGTAGGTGAGTCGTAACACCAGTGGAAAGTTGAGAGTATATTTTGACAATCAGAGCTGAAATGAGGGCTCTCTCAAAAAGAGGAGGCAAGCTAGTTTCATAACAAAAAGGTTCTCCTGAGAAGAGACTTGCATAAATAAGAAAGAGAAAAACATCCTCCTATGAGTCACAGGCCTCACTTTCATCAGCTCCCTGGTCCTGCTTTGAGGTTTACAAAGGGACAAGTGATTATAAAGGGGAAAGGTGAAGGGAATAATAAACCAAGGACGCGGAAGGAAGCGACTCCAGAACCCAAAGGAGGGAGGGGCCAGCATGCACCTAGCTGGGAGGAAACAGGGGAGAGGGCTTCCTGGAGCTCTCTTCATAGATCAGCCCCAGCCTCACTCACACAGAAACTCCCTACAGGGATCAGACACTTGGTTGTCTTCACTGCTCTACTCTCAGCATCTAGAACAGAGCCTGGCATCGCATAGGTGCAAGATAAACATTTGGTGAATGAATGAAGTCCATGGTGCAGACACAGGCTTTTTGAATGGCTGAGTGCACCAAAGTCTGCTTTTTTGTTTTTTCTTCCCCTCCTTTACAAAAAGTTTTCAAACAGCCTTTGGGCCTGCTGGGGACTTTTCCAAAGACACATAGCCCTACTGCTGCTCCAAAGGCCCTACCGCCTACTTCCCAATCAGAACTGCCTCTCTCCGTCCTTGTTGGAAAGGGAGGCACAGCTTGCTTTGCAAGAACCTTGCATAGGGCTTCCCTGGTGGAGCAGTGATTGAGAGTCCGCCTGCCGATGCAGGGGACACGGGTTCGAGCCCTGGTCTGGGAAGATCCCACATGCCGCGGAGCAACTGGGCCCGTGAGC
>NC_041225.1:56537389-56543256 GCF_002837175.3 Physeter macrocephalus
CCGCGCCGCCTGGGGCCTGTGCCCCGCAACGGGAGAGGCCACAACAGTGAGAGGCCCGCGTACCACAGAAAAAAAAAAAAAAAAAAAAAGAAACTTGCATAGAAAATGGTGAAATCTGGGCTGTTTTTCATCTTTTTCAACCTCATTTCCTAAATTAAAGAAAGAGATGTAAGGAATCTTAGGAATATGAAACTTCTCTGGAATGATCTTTATTGAGAGGTGCTTGGAACCAGCTGAAATCCTGAAGGGCTGTCAAGGCAGCCACGAAGAAAGGAAAATGACAGATAACTTCAACAATCCTAGCCAAACTCTGAAAAAGATATGTAGAGCAGCTGCTATTTTTTCCTTCCCAGAGTGGTTTGCCTTTCCCCTAGTTTAGTAATTGTTGTAAGATTGTTTTAGATTATTTTGGGGTAGAGGAGGAGAGGGAGAAGGGAATCCAGTGTTTAGGAAGTAGCATGATGTGGTTAGTAGTACCCTGGAAGCTGTGTAATTTACACAGCTGTTTTATCATACATGCTGACTTCCTCTCCTTTTAGGACACCCCCGACCGTTAAGTAGGGTTTTTATTTATGGCATTCTCCTAAGGAGATTGTTCACTGCATTTGGGTCCCCCTTCCCAGTTCAATCTGTCTTTGTGGTCTGTAAATCATCTCTCCAAGGGCTTTATTCATGGTGAAGGGCTATTTTGTCTGCCCTACAACTACCATAGAAGTGCAAGAAAAATAGCATGTAGTCAACCAGATGAGCAAGGAACACTTGACTGCACTAAAGAATTTCCAGCCATGGTATTCTCAGCTTGCCCTTTTGCTGTGAGCAGTGCACAAAGTCCCCAGACATTTTCCCTGAAATCTCCACCTCCCCACCGCCAAGGCCAGAGGCACTGAGAGAATGGGGGGAGGCAGCTTGTAGAGTGGTGATTTGCTTGCTCCCTTGTTCTCACCACACTGTGAGGTACCTGCTTCCAAACTGAGCTGGTGGTGAGAAAGGAACTGAAACTGATTTGCCCATGGTCGGTCTGAGTGAATGTTGACCCAGGACTGAAGCACAGAATCTCTGCACCCCGGCCTAGCTTGCGGCACACTGGGCTGAGTCACAGCTTCACCAGGAATGCAGCGCAGAGGCGCAGATGCCTGATCTGGAGCAGGCCTTTAGAAAGCGGAGGGTCTTTTCCTAAACAGAGTGAAGACCTACATTCATAGAGCTACAAGGGATCTTAAAAAAAAAAAATCACACACTACAGGTAAATAAAGAATTTTTCTTTCTACCCCTCCTCTCACCTCCATTTCAGGTTTCTACTTTCTGCCAACACAGATTTCACTTTGGACTGTATCGTTTCATCTTTTCATATATTTAAATATCTGTATTATTTATCTGTATGTTATATATTTATAGGTATATGTGTGTATACACACACACACACACACACACACACACACACACACACACACAGATTTAGAAAGAGAGAATTTTGCTTTGACCTGAATGGTATCATACAGTGTGGATTGTTCTCCAACTTGCTGTTTTTTTTTTTTAATTTAGCCATGCCTCTTGGAGATTTTTCTGTGTCAGTGTGTTTTAATTCTTTTTGACTGCTGCATACTCTTACATAACTCAGATGCATCGCTATTTATCTAACTGTCCCTCTTTTGATGATTATTTAGGTTGCTCTAGGTTTTTACTACTACAGATAGTACTTCAGTGAACAACCTCTTACCACTTTCCTTCTTGCACCCATGCAAGTATTTCTGTAGAGTAGATACCAAGGTGTGAGACTGCAGAGTGAAAGGATTGATGCATCTACAGTTGGAAGGGCTACTGCCCAATTTGTTCTCCAAATAGGCTTGCCCAGTTTATATTCCCAGCAGTGGTTTAAGAGAGTACCTCAATTCCAATATGCTTGTCAGTGCTTGATATCAATCTTTCTTACTTATTGCCAGTTAAATGTGGAAAATGGTATCCTCATGCTTTTATTTGCATTTCCCCCTAAAACGGTGAGACTGAGCATCTTTTCAAATGTTTGCCGTTCATGTTTCCTCTCTTGTGAATTGCCTGTTCATATTTTTTGTCCATTTTCTATTTTGTTTGTCTTTTTTTTTTAAGGATCTGTAAGAGTAAGTCTTTTGCTGTGTATGTTACCATGATCTCACCCAGTCTATCACTAGAATTTTAATCTCATTTATGGTTTCTTTTGTTGAACAGATTTAAAGTTTTGATAAAGTGAAGTTTCTTAACCTTTTCAATACTTTTCTTTATGGCTTTTGCATTTTGTATATTGTTTCAGGAGATCTTTCCTACCCCCAAGATCAGAAACATGGTCTTCCATATATTTTCTTTTAATAGTTTGATAATATCTTTGTTTTTTCACCCTAATCTATCTAGAGTTTATTTTAATAATGTGAGGTTAAAAAAAAGTCACAATTTTTTTCCTAATAATGGCCAATTGTTTTAACATCACTTATTGAAGAGTCCATTCTTTCCCTTATTGTGTTGAAATACTACCTTTATAACATACTAAATTCTTATAAACATGGACCCATTTCTGGGCTTTCTCTTTTTCCACTGAGCTATTGATCAATTTTTGTTCTGTTGGAAATCTATTGAATTTATGGATAATTTGGGGACAACTGTTATCTTGACAACATTAAGTCCTCCTATTCAGGTCTTTATCTAGGTTTCATAGCTTTTTCTTGTAGTTCTGGCACATATCTTATTAGTTTTTTTGGTGGCTATTTTCTAGTTTTTGTCGCTGTTGTGAATGGAACCTATTTTTTTCTCCTTATCACATTTTCTATTTTTAAAATAATTGGTCTACTGACTTTTTTTTTTTTTTTTGCTTATTGATTTTGCATCATTGGTTCTAATAGTTTTTCAGCTAATTTTCTTGGGTTTCTAGGTACATGATCATGTTATCTGGAAATAGAAACCACTACATCTCTTCATTTGTTTTGTCAGGATTCTTTTAGGTAAGAATAACAGAAACCTAATTCAAATTAACTTAACCAAAAAAGGGAAACTTATGGGCTCACTTAACTAATAAGAAGCCAATGTGTCTGGATCCAGGTTATCAAATAATATCATTAGATCTTGGTCTTGCTTTCTCTGTCCCTCTAGTGTACTTCCCTCTGTCTTGGCTCCATTTTCTAGTCAGTATATCCCTGTGGTGCCAAGATGGCTTACATCATATATTCTCTCAGCAAAAGCCAGAACTTCCTTTTTAGTGTTTACCTGTTGCTACCTGCAAAAATTCTAGGATGACGGGCTTCCCTGGTGGTGCAGTGGTTGCGCGTCCGCCTGCTGATGCAGGGGAACTGGGTTCGCGCCCCGGTCTGGGAAGATCCCACACGCCGCGGAGTGGCTGGGCCCGTGAGCCATGGCCGCGGGGCCTGCGCGTCCGGAGCCTGTGCTCCGCAACGGGAGAGGCCACAGCAGAGGGAGGCCCGCATACCACAAAAAAAAAAAAAAAAAAAAAATTCTAGGATGGTTTTGATTCGTTGATTTGGTCACATGCTCATCTCTGAACCAATCATTTCAGTCAGTGTGTTAGAATATGCGTATAGACAGAAAGTAATACTGGTTCTCTAAGGAAAATTGGAATGCCATTATCAAAGGAAGGGGAAATAGATGCTGGGTAGAGCGAAAACAGGAGCTGTCCACTACCATATTTAAACCTCTTTCAATATTTTCAATATTTAAATCTCTGATTTTTTTTCTTTGGTCTTATAATCTTCCCCTCCATTTTTTGTCTGGTGTGAATTCTGCTCCATGTTGTTGCTTCTACTTTTGGCTTGCTTTCTTAGCATTGGTTTCCTCCCTCCCTCCCTTCCTGCCTGCCTCCCTTCCTTCCCACGTCCCTCCAAACTCAACCTTCCCTGTTCAGTAGTTTTGTGGTTTCTCCATCTAGTTCCTGGGACTCCCAGGCCAGACCTTGATCTTATCCTATAGCATTTTAGATCCAATCCCTTCTCCAGAGTCAAATTCTGGCTGTGACACTGTGCCTTATGCTTCTACCCTCCCTAGGTATGTCAATTTGTTCAAGCCTGTAGCCCTAGGCAGCTGCTTCCAAGGGGGTAGCCCTGTCCAGCCCTTGATTTCAGGTACCTCACACGGGAGATGTTTAGCCCTTAATACCCTGCATGAGTCCAGTTCCTGAATGCCTCTGTTGACTTTTGGCTGAATCCTGCAGGTCTACAGCTCTAGGCCACTTACTGTATTATTTCCATTCCATTTCTGGGCAGCAGAGGTGTTTTTGAGTGTAAACATGTCTGACATCTCTCCTATTTTACATTTTATCTGTTATCACTATCATTTTGGATTAGAGTGGTCCTCAGAGCACTGTAAGTCCACTCGCATTTGCTCTCTCTACTGTTCAGGATCTAGCTTCCTCCCATCCCACCTTTCTCTGAGAAACTGCTCTCTCTGAGGTCACCACTGTGATTACTCAGTCACCAAATTAAATGGCTTTTTCCTTCAGTCTTCATTTTTCTTCACTCCTCTGCAGCATCCAACAATGTTAATCGCTCTTCCTTTTACCCCTCTCTGTCTTTGGCTAATACAGTGCTCCACTGTCCTGATTCACTACCTCTTCTGACTCTTCCTTTTTTTTTTTTTTTCAAGTTTATTTATTTATTTTATTTTTGGCTGCTTTGGGTCTTCGTTGTTGGGTCTTCGTTGCTGCACGCAGGTTTTCTCTAGTTGCGGTGAGCGGGGGCCACTCCTCGTTGTGGTGCGTGGGCCTCTCATTGCAGTGGCTTCTCTTGTTGCAGAGCTCGGGCTCTAGGCATGCAGGCTTCAGTAGTTGTGGCACGCAGGCTCAGTAGTTGTGGCTCGCGGGCTCTAGAGCGCAGGCTCAGTAGTTGTGGTGCACGGGCTTAGTTGCTCCGCGGCATGTGGGATCTTCCTGGACCAAGGCTGGAACACGTGTCCCCTTCATTGGCAGGCGGATTCTTAACCACTGCGCCACCAGGGAAGCCCTGACTCTTCCTTTTTTTAAACTGCTTTCACTTCCTCCCCTCATTTTGTAACTGTAGATGTCCCCAAGGCCTTTGACCTCTGGTTTCACTCTCTCTTTTACCCTTACACATTCTCACGTCTTCAGTAATCTCTAAAATGGAGTCCCTATCTTTACCCCAGGACTTTTTCTGCCTGAGTTCTATAGCTATCCATCTGCCTGTTGTAGTTCCACTTGATGTCTTGCTGTTCCATCAAATTTCCTCCCTTTTTGAATCTTCCCAATTCCATCACAGATACTATCTTTCTCCTAGTTTCTAAGGGTCAAAGTCATACCCATCCTTGATTCCTCCTGTTTTCTCTAGAGCCAGTTAATTACACATTCTATTGATCCTCTTGCCTTAAATTTCCTCTTTCTTGCCATTGCACTGTTCACACATGTGCTGTGATCCCCTATCATTCCTCTTTTAGATCATTTCAATGTTTTCCTAACAAAGCAGGATAGATGAAAGTGACAGAATTTTGATAAGTTTGTGTCAAAGTTTATGATTCTGGAAACTCCCTTCCAGAAAAGACTTAACTTATAAATATTCATACCTTTCTTCCCTGCCACCTTACCCCTAATGAGGAGGAAGAATCCTTTATTGTATGGACAAAACATCAAGACTGTTGTATTGTATTGATCACACACACTGTGGGTTCAGTCCAGAAAGGCTAAATTTTTCTATTAGAAAGAGCAAGACACTATCAACAGAAAAAAATTCATTTGAGCTGAGACTTAAAGGATGAGTAGGACAACCTATTTTGACAACCCGGGGAAGAGAGGCTTGTATTCCAGATAGAATGGGAAGCATAAGCAAACCAAAATAGAATATGGTTCCTGTGAGTGAGTGAGTGAGTGAGTGAGTGAGTGAGTG
>NC_041225.1:56544829-56553054 GCF_002837175.3 Physeter macrocephalus
CTGATTCACTTCCTCTTCTGACTCTTTCTTTTTTTTTTTTTTTCAAGTTTATTTATTTATTTTATTTTTGGCTGCTTTGGGTCTTCGTTGTTGGGTCTTCGTTGCTGCACGCAGGTTTTCTCTAGTTGCGGTGAGCGGGGGCCACTCCTCGTTGTGGTGCGTGGGCCTCTCATTGCAGTGGCTTCTCTTGTTGCAGAGCTCGGGCTCTAGGCATGCAGGCTTCAGTAGTTGTGGCACGCAGGCTCAGTAGTTGTGGCTCGCGGGCTCTAGAGCGCAGGCTCAGTAGTTGTGGTGCACGGGCTTAGTTGCTCCGCGGCATGTGGGATCTTCCTGGACCAAGGCTGGAACACGTGTCCCCTTCATTGGCAGGCGGATTCTTAACCACTGCGCCACCAGGGAAGCCCTGACTCTTCCTTTTTTTAAACTGCTTTCACTTCCTCCCCTCATTTTGTAACTGTAGATGTCCCCAAGGCCTTTGACCTCTGGTTTCACTCTCTCTTTTACCCTTACACATTCTCACGTCTTCAGTAATCTCTAAAATGGAGTCCCTATCTTTACCCCAGGACTTTTTCTGCCTGAGTTCTATAGCTATCCATCTGCCTGTTGTAGTTCCACTTGATGTCTTGCTGTTCCATCAAATTTCCTCCCTTTTTGAATCTTCCCAATTCCATCACAGATACTATCTTTCTCCTAGTTTCTAAGGGTCAAAGTCATACCCATCCTTGATTCCTCCTGTTTTCTCTAGAGCCAGTTAATTACACATTCTATTGATCCTCTTGCCTTAAATTTCCTCTTTCTTGCCATTGCACTGTTCACACATGTGCTGTGATCCCCTATCATTCCTCTTTTAGATCATTTCAATGTTTTCCTAACAAAGCAGGATAGATGAAAGTGACAGAATTTTGATAAGTTTGTGTCAAAGTTTATGATTCTGGAAACTCCCTTCCAGAAAAGACTTAACTTATAAATATTCATACCTTTCTTCCCTGCCACCTTACCCCTAATGAGGAGGAAGAATCCTTTATTGTATGGACAAAACATCAAGACTGTTGTATTGTATTGATCACACACACTGTGGGTTCAGTCCAGAAAGGCTAAATTTTTCTATTAGAAAGAGCAAGACACTATCAACAGAAAAAAATTCATTTGAGCTGAGACTTAAAGGATGAGTAGGACAACCTATTTTGACAACCCGGGGAAGAGAGGCTTGTATTCCAGATAGAATGGGAAGCATAAGCAAACCAAAATAGAATATGGTTCCTGTGAGTGAGTGAGTGAGTGAGTGAGTGAGTGAGTGTGTGTGTGTGTGTGTGTGTGTGTGTTTGTGTGTGTTTGTGTGTGTGTGTTGGGGTCTACAAAGAGTCACTGTGAACCGGGGAGAATGGAGGTAAATGAAGCTGGACAGAAAAGATTTCCACACCAAGTTAAGGACTACTGTTTGGGGTATCATGGATGCATTGGAAGTGGGCGTGGGGTAACATGGCCGCATTTGTAGCTATTTGGATTGCATCTTTCGCTAAGCAGGATTTAAGGGAGAGAAGGAATGGGTATGTATTAAGGGTTCTGATGAGATTGTGATTGCTGCTCTGCACTGCTTCTTTAGGGCTGCTTGTGACCAGAATTGCTGAATGGGGGAGTATCTGTGGAGAAGGAATGCAGGAGCAGCCCTCAGAAAAAAGGGGCTCCTGGGATAGTCAGAATGTGTTTGCCTAGTGGGGGACCAAATCAAGGTTTAGACCAGAGGAGCTAGCATCATGGCTGGGAAGATGACTGCATGGGTTATCATATCTAAAAGGGGTTTCATAGATGAAACTGAGAGCATGAGTCAAATGGAGATCTCAGCCCTGTCATTTCATGGCTCTCCTACTTGTGAAATTCCTGTCAGTCTTTCAGGGCCCATTTGACATGCCAGATGCTCTCTGAAGTTTTTCCTTTAGCCCCTGGCTGGAAGGTATCTCTTTCTCTTTATAAACTCTATAACTTGTGGTTTACAGTATTTTATAGCTTTGTATTCCCCCTGTGGGTAAAATCTCCAAAGATTGTCTTACTTCTCTTTGTATCTCCTCTATCACCTGAGACTCTGCTCTGTATACACGCTCTACTGAAGAAATAATAACTGAACTGAATGTGCACTTTCACAGGAAAAGTACATCCTACAGGATTTAATAAGTATGAACCTTAAATAATGAAATATTTCAAGGAATTTGAATATTTCAAAGCTCCATCCATACGAGGCCTGAATAATTAATGCAAATATTTGAAGAAAAGAACAAAAGCTTATCTAATAATTCAATACACTGTTCTTTATTTTGGTCCATAAAAGGAGATCTCATGCTTAGTTTTGGTGGTAAGCTCAGCTCTAGAAGCTTTGAAATGCAGATTAAATCAATTATATCACAATTATATTTGAAAATTAAAAAGAAGCATTTTCCAAAAGGCAGATTTCAAATCTATGCCTTTTCAAAGGAAGTGTCATTTGGAAAGAAACTGAATCACACCATGAAATATGTGGCATTTCTTTTGGTTTCCACCCTCTTCTGTACTAGTGGTAGGCTCATGTGATATGTAGAAATGTGCTTAATCAAATTTAGCTTGACTTGCTCAAGTTAAGAAAATGTATATGAAGTGTTTCTGAGATAAGGAGAGGCATATTCTTTTTTTAGCACACATACCTCCTATGCGGCTGCATTTGTCTTATTCCCTTATTTGAAAATTTGGCTCTCTTTATAAAATCTACAAATTCCTACTCATTTAGAACAGAACTGGAATAGCCTGGAAACGTATGGAGCTGAATGGTATTTTAGAGTGCTGATTCTCATTTTCCCTTCAGTAAAGGACCCGACGCTGTTACTTGTGTTTATCTTATAGTACACACACTCAGGATTACTCACCTGGGAGTGAGACCTGAGTTCTGGTGCAAGCCTTGTATTTACTGACCTGTGTGATGCCAGTCGTTTAACCTCTGAGGTAAAAAGAGAGGGCTGTTGCCTATAACTCCATGATTCTGCAGTTCAAGTATAATCAACTCGAATGTTCGATGATCTCTTTAAAAATTAAAAAAAAAAATGCTAGTGGCCTTAATAAATGTGTAACATTGAGCCTTGAGTGGTATTTTTGAAATAATGTAAGACAGGGAGAGAGTGTTGGGAGGTCCCTTCCTTTATATGAATTTTACACGGGATGTGTTAGCTTGAGGTAGCACTTGCCTAGTGTTAGGGGTCTATAGATACTACTAGAATTAGGGGAAGTGGAGATAAGGATAATGGAATTTTGAGTTAAGAAGTGGCAGAATTGGATGAAAAAAACATTTCAATAAAGAAGGTCTCAACAAAGTTTAATCTGCTTATTTAATGATAATTAATGGAATTTAGTGGAATTTAAGAGTGAAAAATTTCTACAATTACAGCATGAGGGAATGAATAGAATTTTGTTAGATAAGCCGCTATTGTTTTTTGAAATGAAGAGTTAAGAATCAAGCAGTAAATTAGGACAATAACAATTGCCTGGTAAACAGAATCCAGTATGTGTAATTTACTCTCGCTATAGGTAGAATATTTGTTTAATTTTATTTCTGTAAGCCACTTCACAAACCCCTACCAATAATGTGAGTTATATCTTTGGGCTCAACTTTCATTGTCTAAATAATATTCTTGGGACAGGTAATAATCTCCAGTTGGAGCTAGAAACATTTTGATTTAGAAATCAATTGATTTCTGAATGTTGTAGTATTTGATTTTACATCATCTTTTTCTTGTTCCATTGAAATTTGTTGCTTTTTTCAATGACAAGTTGATGTTCCAGTAATACTACATATATACACACACACACACACACACACACACACACACACACACACATACACACACAATCCTGTGGTTCTCACTGAACTTGGCCAAGTTTCAGAACTGTAAATGATAAACCAGATTATGGTTCTCCTCCCCAAAGGTTTAAGGGACCTAGATTAATGGTTCTCCTAGACTAATGGTTCTCCTCCCCAAAGGTTTAAGGGACTCTGAGGTTTCTAAATAGATTTACTTCAAAAGTATTCTGGAGATTTTTTTTTGCTTTTGTTTGACTCATTTCCTTCTTGATAAGATTCTATTTCCTTTCTCTTCCTCTTCACTCTGTTACTTAACATAGCCCTGAAATATGGTGTAGCCCTCCTGAAATACTGCTTTCAACAAATATACTCATCATGAGATAACGGAAAATTCAGGGGTGTATGTGTTACTTAAGTTCCTGTTAATTCTTTGCTTCCCATCCCTCTTCTGATTATAATAAACTCTCATATTTGGCACCAGATTTTCTTGCTACCATTCTGACGTTAAAACATCAGTCTGTTCCATTCTCTTTGAACCAAGATTAAACTGCAATGCAGTCTTAACACAATAAGTAATGTACTTACTGGTTTTGACCTTTGGTTTAGTAATGAGGAGCCTAGGAAGAAAGTAAGCCTCTTTTACGCTTTCAAGTATGTTGCAATAGACTCAGTGTTTGTGTCCCCCCAAAATTCTTATGTTGGAACCTAATCCCCAATGTGATGGTATTTGGGGGGTGAGACTTTGGGAGGTGATTAGGTCATGAAGGTGGAATTAGTGCCTTTATAAAAGAGACCCCAGAGAGCTCTTTTGCCCCTTACCCCACGTGAGGACACAATGAGAAGACTGCCATCTGTGAACCAGGAATTGGGCTCTCGCCAGACACTGAAATGTACTGGCACCTTGTCTTGGACTTCCCAGCCTCCAGAATGGTGAGAAATAAATTTCTGTTGTTTATAATCCACCCAGTCTGTAGTATTCTGTTATAGCAAGTTGAATGGACTAAGACATATAGCAACCTTGTCTGGGTATCTCTAGGGTGTAGTGAATCAGAATAATTTGGATTCCCTTCTTTTCCACACTACCCATCCCATTCCCTCACCTGGCAGGGAGGGATATTTGCTTCTTGAATACCATATACAAATGGGCAGGCTGTGCATGGCCTTCCACCACCATCTTGAGTTGCAGTGTCAGGGGCAGCACTTCTGAACACGGCCCAGCCTGCCGAGCTGAGGTGACAGTGCAGCCATTTCTCCCTAGGCACTCTGATCTGAAGTGCTGGGTGCGAGGCCTCTGCATAAACCACCCTGTGAACAAGTGAAACTAGATGAAGCACAAAGGAAAAGAAAAGAAAAAAGCAAGCTGCGAACCCTCTGAAAAAATGCCTCTGCACCTCTAGCTCTTGCAGAGGTTTGCATCGTCAGTGGAGTCTCCTATTGTAGGGGGATGAAAGATGGCGGAGGAGTAAGACGTAGAGATCACCTTCCTCCCCACAAATACATCAGAAATACATCTACATGTGGAACAACTCCTACAGAACACCTACAGAACGCTAGCAGAAGACCCCAGACTTCCCAAAAGGCAAGAAAATCCCCACATACCTAGCTGTGTGGCTGACAGGGTCTTGGTGCTCTGCCCTGGTGTCAGGCCTGAGCCTCTGAGGTGGGAGAGCCAAGTTCAGGACACTGGACCACCAGAGACCTCCTGGCCCCACGTAATGTCAATTGGCGAGAGATCTCCATCTAAACACTAAGACCCAGCTCCACCCAATGGCCAGCAAGCTCCAGTGCTGGACGCCCCATGCCAAACAACTAGCAAGACAGGAACACAACCCCACCCATTAGCAGAGAGGCTACCTAAAATCATACTAAATTCACAGACACCCCAAAACACACCACCAGATGTGGCCCTTCCCACCAGAAAGACAGGATCCAGCCCCACCCACCAGAACACAGGCACCAGTCCCCTCCACCAGGAAGCCTACACAACCCACTGAACCAACCTCACCCACTGGGGGCAGACACCAAAAACAAGAGAAACTATGAACCTGCAGCCTGCAAAAAGGAAACCCCAAACACAGTAAGTTAAGCAAAATGAGAAGACAGAGAAATACACAGCAGATGAAGGAGCAAGGTAAAAAACACACCAGACCAAACAAATGAAGAGGAAGTAGGCAGTCTACCTGAAAAAGAATTCAGAGTAATGATAGTAAACATGATCCAAAATCATGGAAATAGAATGGAGAAAATACAAGAAACGTTTAACATGGACTTAGAAGAACTATAAAGAGCAAACAAACAATGATGAACAACACAATAAATGAAATTAAATATTCTCTAGAAGGAATCAATAGCAGAATAACTGAGGCAGAAGAACAGATAAGTGGCGTGGAAGATAAAATAGTGGAAATAACTACCACAGAGCAGAATAAAGAAAAAAGAATGAAAAGAATTGAGGACAGTCTCAGAGACCTCTGGGACAACATTAAACTCACCAACATACAAATTTTAGGGGTCCGAGAAGAAGAAGACAAAAAAAAAAGGGTCTGAGAAAATATTTGAAGACATTATAGTTGAAAACTTCCCTAATATGTGAAAGGAAATAGTCAAGTCCAGGAAGCGCAGAGAGTCCCATGCAGGATAAATCCAAGGAGAAACATTCCAAGACACATATTAATCAAACTATCAAAAATTAAATACAGAGAAAAAGTATTAAAAGCAGCAAGGGAAAAGCAACAAACAACATACAAGGGAATCCCCATAAGGTTAACAGCTGGTCTTTCAGCAGAAACTCTGCAAGCCAAAAAGGAGCGGCAGGACATATTTAGTATATGTGCTGCCGAAGCGAGCACAGGCAGGACATATTTAAAGTGATGAAAGGGAAAAACCTACAACTAAGATTACCCAGCAAGGATCTCATTCAGATTTGATGGAGAAATTAAAACCTTTACAGAGAAGCAAAAGTTAAGAGAATTCAGCACCACCAAACCAGCTTTACAACAAATGCTAAAGGAACTTCTCTAAGCAGGAAACACAAAAGAAGAAAAAGACCTACCAAAAAACCCCCAAACAATTAAGAAAATGGTAATAGGAACATACATATTTGAAGGATAATACTCTCAATAGATGCAGAAAAAGCTTTTGACAAAATTCAACACCCATTTACAATAAAAACTTTCTACACCATAATCAAGTGGGATTTATCCCAGGGATGCAAGGATTCTTCAATATACACAAATCAATCAGTGTGATACACCATATTAACAAATTGAAGAATAAAAACCATATGATCATCTAAATAGAGGCAGAAAAAGCTTTTGACAAAAATTAACACACATTTATGATAAAAATTTTCCAGAAAGTGGGCATAGAGGGAACCTACCTCAACATAATAAAGGTCATATATGACAAACCCACAGCAAACATCATTCTCAATGGTGAAAATCTGAAAGCATTTCCTCCAAGATCAGGAACAGGACAAGGATGTCTACTCTCACCACTCTTATTCAACATAGTTTTGGAAATCCTAGCCATGGCAATCAGAGAAGAAAAAGAAATAAAATGTGTACAAATTGGAAAAGAAATAATACTGTCACTGTTTGCAAATGACATGATACTACACATACAGAATCCTAAAGATGCCACCAGAAAACTACTAGAGCTAATCATGAATTTGGTAAAGTTTCAGGATACAAAATTAATGCATAGAAGTCTCTTGCATTCCTATACACTAATGATGAAAAATCTGAAAGAGAAATTAAGGAAACACTCCCATTTACCATTGCAACAAAAAGAATAAAATACCTAGAAATAAACCTACCTAGGGAGACAAAAGACCTATATGCAGAAAACTGTATAAGACACTGATGAAAACTGTATAAGACACTGATGAAAGAAATTAAAGATGATACAAACAGATGGAGAGATATCCCATGTTCTTGGATTGGAAGAATCAACATTGTGAAAATGACTATACTACCCACAGCAATCTACAGATTCAATGCAATACCTGTCAAACTACCAATGGCATTTTTCACAGAACTAGAAAAAAAATCTCACAATTTGTATGGAAACACTAAAGACCTCAAATAGCAAAACAATCTTGAGAAAGAAAAATGGAGCTGGAGAAATCAGACTCCCTGACTTCAGACTATACTACAAAGTTACAGTAATCAAGACTGTGTGGTACTGGCACAAAAACAGAAATAAAGATCAATGGAACAGGATAGAAAGCCCAGAAATAAAACCACACACCTGTGGTCAACTAATCTATGACACAGGAGGCAAGGGTATACAATGGAGAAAATACAGTCTCTCAATAAGTGGTGCTGAGAAAACTGGACAGCCACATGTAAAAGAATGAAATTAGAACACTCCATAACACCATACACAAAAATAAACTCAAAAT
>NC_041225.1:56553489-56559554 GCF_002837175.3 Physeter macrocephalus
GCAATCCCACTACTGGGCATATACCCTGAGAAAACCATAATTCAAAAAGAGTCATGTACCACAATGTTCATTGCAGCTCTATTTACAATAGCCAGGACATGGAAGCAACCTAAGTGTCCATTGACAGATGAATGGATAAAGAAGATGTGGCACATATATACAATGGAATATTACTCAGCCATAAAAAGAAACGAAATTGAACTATTTGTAGTGAGGTGGATGGACCTAGAGTCTGTCATACAGAGTGAAGTAAGTCAGAAAGAGAAAAACAAATACCATATGCTAACACATATATATGGAATCTAAAAGAAAAAAGATTCTGTAGAACCTAGGGACAGGACAGAAATAAAGATGCAGATGTAGAGAATGGACTTGAGGACATGGGGTTGGGGGGAAGGGTAAGCTGGGACCAAGTGAGAGAGTAGCATTGACATATATACACTGCCAAATGTAAAGTAGACAGCTAGTGGGAAGCAGCCGGATAGCACAGGGAGATCAGCTCGGTGCTTTGTGACCATCTAGAGGGGGGGATGGGGACGGTGGGAGGGAGTCGCAAGAGGGAGGGGATATGGGGATATATGTATATGTATAGCTGATTGACTTTGTTATACAGCAGAAACTAACACAACATTGTAAAGCAATTATACTCCAATAAAGATGTTAAAAAAAAACAAAAAAACCCAAATGGGCACCAACTGATTCCACATCTTGCTCCATCCCCCCAAAAGCCAGTACTTAGCCCCTTCTCCCCCACTGTCCCAAGTTCTGTGTTAGACCGTCTATATTAATATGCTGCTTAGGAGTTGTAATGAAGGGTGATTTGACTGTGAACCTGGATGGATTTAGAGTCTTTTTCAAACATTCAATCAGGCTTCCCTGACCACCTTCATTTTCTTCATTTTTCAAATGCAGCAGGTAATTGAGGATAAATGCCTTATGTGGGACAACCTGGGAAGCTGTGACACTGCCAGAGTGAGACCAGGCATCTCTCTGCCAGGAATTTCAACAGAAATGACTCTTTGCCGCAATATGTGTTTGATGCCCATCTCCATCAGTCTTATTTGCTTTGATAACTACTGTCTCCCACCTTTATTTCACATAGGGAAATTGAAGTCGTAATACATGTTAAGTGACTAAGAGCAGGACTCGTATAATAAATTAGAGGAGCAAAAAGGATTTTCAGTTCTTATCTGTTTACACTCTTCCCTAACAATTCCCACCTGCCGCCTTCCTATGTAGATACCTGGTTAACACAGGAAGAAGATTTTAACAGATTCTGGTCTTTTAGTGCCATGTACTTTCTTCATGTTAATGCTATTAATCATCTGATTACTGTCAAGTCGATTTAAGTTCTGGTGAGATCAGCATCTCCTGAAATGCAGTGCATTTAGTGAGCACCTACCGCATGTAATGCAGTGTATTAGTTTCTGTTTGGGGAAACTGAAAGAAAAAGATGCGGCCCCTGACATATAGTATCTTATACTAGTTAGGAAGCCAAATGCACAGAAAATGACATTAAAAAGCTGTATGTTATACCGTATTTCCTTTATCTCTTCAGTGAGATGAAACTGTTTTCCTTTTTAATGGTCTTGCCTTTTTAACGGCATTCCCATTCCAACCAAAGTTTCTCTTAATATGACACCTCAAAATAAGCTATATTTTGCTTTCAAAGTGGGACCAAACAAGAACCCATTCCTCCCGTATTTCCTTGGCATGTCTTTGCAGTCCGTTTACCAGGTTCTTTGTGTTTCTCTTACGTGTCACAGTTCTTCATGAGGAGGAAAGTAGGGTTTCATTTGTAGACATCATGGGCCATTTTGAACCAGACCTGACTATATGGTTGGCCCAGTTCCCATGGGTGAGTCTCATGCTGGGGACTCAAACACACCCTTCCTCGGGCCACTTCAATGTGAGGGCCTCCAGGTTCTCTTCTCTTCCCGTGGCTGCTTCCTCCTACTCCTCCCAGGTAGATGGGGCAGGTCCAGAGTGAGGACAGCCCATTAGACTGTAGTGCAGAGCACAGTTAGCTGGTCAAGCTGGGATTCTGCCTTTGGGGAAGTTCTTCCTGTATGGAGCTAGGGAGGTAAGAGGAGTCAGTATTACTCCTGCCTGGCAGGAGACCTGGCCCACTCCCCCCACCCCAGCCCCCCTTGGCCCACTTTTGACTCTGACTTTGCTCTCTGGTGGGTGAAGAAAGATAACTCTGTTGGCTGCTTTAGTCCGGGGTTCCTTTAGCCTAGGACGATGTTGGGCAGCAGCCCAGATGGTGCTACACTTGGTAGGGGACACACCCTCCAAGCTTGTTGCTGTTTTCATCTGACTAGTGTGTCTTTCCCTTTTAAAATATATTATACAAGAAAAGAAAAAAGGAGAATGAAAGAAAAAAAGAAAAAAAGACCGAAATAGAGATGGGGGAGGGGGAAGAAGAGACAGTAAGAAGAATGAAAAAACTAATTTTATTCTTACATGGACTCAACATCCTACTATGACTCTCCCCGCTCCCAACTTGGCTTCTGTTGTGTCCTCTCTGATTTAGTAGGTCAAGGGCAGGGCCTGAGATTCTGCATTTCTAACAAGCTCCCAGGTGAAGCCAATGCAGTTGGTCCTCAGACCGCACTCTATGAGTAGCAAGGGTCTTGAGGAATAATGAATCAAATACTGTACCAGTTTCTTAACCATTCTTTATATAATAATATCTGACACTCATATAGTACTTACTATGTGCCTGACACTGTTTTAAGTGCTTTGCATGTATCAACTTATTTAATCCTCGTAGTTCTATGAGATGGGCACCACTATTAGCCCCACTTCACAGTTGGGGAAACCAAGGCACAAGGTTATTTAATTTACCAAATATCACATAGTAAGTACTAGAGCCAGGATTCAAGCTCAGTCTGGCTCCAGAGTCTGTGTTTAGCTCCATTTTTATTCCAATAGCTTACAAACTTACCCTCTTCTGGACATAAGTTTTCAATCTTTACCCCTTAAAGGATGGACTCCAGCTTGAAAACAATGTTCCAGAGATGTCATTAACCAGCCGGTGAAGATCACTGTGATATTGTTTCACCATTGTATTAGCCACACTGTCAACTTTGTGCCTTATGTAAATTTGATAATTAGAGGCAGTTCTCAAGGGTTAGCTGTAGGATCCCAAGGCAGCTGTGGTTTTGGCTGTTTTTGTTTTTTGACAAGTAGAGTCAGCAAAGAGCAGCTGAGGTTAACGGCTCTAGCTGATCACTGAGGCAGCAAGAGAAACAGCTCCAAGACAAACACACTGTTCATTGTGTAGCCCGAGGGGAGAGAGCAAGTCTGGAAGGGCTGAGCCAGGCAGGGATGATGGGCGAAATAGGATTCTCTGTGGTTGAGAAGGTTGGTGGCTGGTCAGGGCAGAAAGCAGACTGGAGAGGCTGAGGCAAAGTGGAGTCTTATATAGATGAGCCCACTCTGAATCAAGGAAGCCAGAGATTCACTCATGCATTCATTCTATAAATATTAATCGATGACCTATTATGTTCCAGGCACCATGCTACATGCTGTTGATATGGTGATGAATAAGACAGAACTGGTCCCTGTCCTCAGGGAATTCTCATTCTTGTTGGGAGACGGACAAGACCAAACCAAACCAAACCTAACAGACAAATAAATCAGTGCAGGCTGTCATGAATGTCCTGAAGGAAAACAAGGGTGAGAGATGGTGAAACCAAGGGGCACCCTACCTTAGGTAGGGTGGTCAAGGAAAGCCTTCAGCTGAGACCTAAAATCAGAGAAGTTAAGCAATTGGAAAGGGCACTCTAGGCAAGAAACAGCTGTGCAAAAGCCCAAGGGTGGGAAAGAACTTGGTATGGAAGAGAGAGCCTGGCAGGATCTGGGGATTCCACAGCTGTCCATTGGGAATTGTACAAATTGACATAAGGATTAAAGCTGAGAATAACTGATATGAAACAAAATCAATTGGCTTTGACAGGTTGGTCAGTTCTCATCTGGAGTATTATGTTGAATTCTTGACAAATCACAGTGTCAAGGCGCATGGGTGATTTGGCTGCCATAGCCTCTGAAATTGAAAAATATTTTTAGGCAAAGGCCCAGTACCTTTCATTTGACCTTTTTTTGGATTTAAATGCCCATCTCTGAGTTGTGAGGGTCTCACCAAGGTTGTAATAATTCTTGCAAAGAAATCTTCATCTAGGTTATTGTGACGAAGGGCAAGGCCAAAAACAAAGCATGGGATGGGGCTAGTGTCCACACTCCAAGATGAACACGAGCCATCAAAACAGAGAAGTCAAGGCACATGGTCCATACCTCCTTCTCTGGTCTCAATCTGGCAGCCCCATCGAAAAGGAGAGGAGGTTGGTTTGGGTGAACCATTCGTTAGTTGGTGCTAGTGATCAACCATTCAACACATTTTCTAATGCTCCCCAATGACCCTTCACGTGATTTTTTGCAGTTGTCTAGAGAGGAAAATGTAGTTGACCAATCTATAGTTTCCAGAATCTATCCTTTTCTAAAGAACCCTTTTGAGAATCAGAACACTTGTCTTAGCCAAGGCTCTTGTCAGTTGTTATCTGGATTAGTGTATTGGTGTCTTACACCTATCTGGTCTCCCTGATTGTAGTCTCTCACACCTCCAATCTATCACCCACAGAGCTTTCAGAGAAATTTAGCTAAAATTCACCTTGTATCTGATATCTATCCTTGGTTTTAAGTGGTTCTTCATTACTGTTGATAAAACCTAAAGTCCTTTTTTTGGCATTCAATACCTTTCATGATCTGACCTTTGCCTAAATTGCCACACTCATCTCCTGCCATATTCCCCTACTCTGAATTATAGCCATACCACATTAGTTGCTCTTTACTGAAATTACAGTGCTCTCATATTACTTCTCTGCATTTTCTTTTTTTTGGCCGTGTCATGCAGCTTGTGGAATTTTAGTTCCCTGACCAGAGATTGAACTCGGGCCCTTGGCGCTGAGAGCGCAGAGTCCTAACCACTGGACATCCAGGGAATTTCCCTTCTCTGCATTTTCATATGGGGTTCCTACTTGCTTCTTCCCTCAACTAGTTCCTATTTATCCTTTAGAATTTAGTTTAAACCTTATTTCCTCCAGGAAGCCTTCCTTGATTTCCCTAGTCAGGATTAAGTGCTCTTATTTGATCCTGTAACACATTTTTATATGCCTCTATTACATATAAAAATGTAATTAGCATCCAAATCCTCGTCTACAAAATCTTAAGCTTTTGAGGGCTAGGACTGTATCCTTTAGTGCTTAACAGTGCCCTTGTACATAATAGCTTCAGAAAGGTTAATGGAACGGCTGCATTTGCATTTTCCATTTTCTGGCTTTAGTTTTCCAGGATTTCTTGCAGATTACAAAGAGACTATATTAATTTCTACATCATATATATTCTCCATCTCTGCCTCCTCTTTGGGGGAATAAGGGGAAAAGATTTGCTTAAGCTTAGGTCTAGAGACATATTTCTACCTCATTTATTAGACTTGTGAAAATCTCTAATGAGAATTTCTTATTACCCATGGTGTAATCTAAGTGCTCATATCTTGCTGTGATTTAGGATACCACATTACAGATTTTTAGACCTAGAAAGAACTTCAGAATGATCAGATTCAATAGTTTACTTTATGGGATAAGGACATGAAGGTTCAGAGAGAGGTTAAGCAAATACTCTAAAACCACCCGACTAGTGGGTGGCAGTTAGCCCCAGGAGCTAGATCTCCATCCTCTCAGTCCTGGGCTCTTTTCCCTACAAATGGCCACTCTTCAGATCTTCATCCTATTTTGATGTCAGAGACCCAATATGGATTTGACCTTGGTTCCTTGATTTGCCATATTGAGGCTTTAATTTGGCCTCTCGAACTAATAATTTAATTATTAGCAAATGAATTAACATTAAGCTTTTTCATTTGGAGGCCTGCTGAACTGTGAAACTCTTCTTAAAAATTCTGAGGGCGGGGCTTCCCTGGTGGCGCAGTGGTTGCGCGTCCGCCTGCCGATGCAGGGGAACCGGGTTCGCGCCCCGGTCTGGGAGGATCCCACATGCCGCGGAGCGGC
>NC_041225.1:56559579-56570590 GCF_002837175.3 Physeter macrocephalus
CGTCCGCCTGCCGATGCAGGGGAGCCGGGTTCGCGCCCCGGTCTGGGAGGATCCCACATGCCGCGGAGCGGCTGGGCCCGTGAGCCATGGCCGCTGAGCCTGCGCGTCCGGAGCCTGTGCTCCGCGACGGGAGAGGCCACAACAGAGGGAGGCCCACATACCACAAAAAAAAAAAAAAAAAAAAAAAATTCTGAGGGGACTTGGAAAAAAAAAGGTGTAAATAAGGGTTGAGCAAATTGTCAATCCTTCACTGGTTTTTCAGGAACTCTTTCACAAATTGGTTCACAGCAAAGTAGTTGATAAGCACCAGCGTGTCCAAGACACCCACTTCGTCTTCCTTAAGGATGCTCTAGAAGGGGAGTGGGAAAGTTACACTGTACATAGTATCTTCCCTAGAAGCAAGTATGTTTCTTTACTAGGAGAACTAGAAAATTGTATGTTCAGTTTGCTAATTTTTTACTTTAAAATTTTTGTTTGACTATTAGATTTGGTTAATAACACTGAAGATTGATATTATAAAGATTAGCGCATCTTTCATTTTACTGTAGATTATTTCAAACATACAGAAAACTATAGAGAATAATATAACAAAATGTCATGTATCAACCATCCAACTCAGTCATATAATAAAATTTTGCCATATTTGCTCCAGATCTCTTTCTTCCTCCCCGTCTCTTCCCTCCCTCCCTTTCTTCCTTTCTTTCTTTTCTCTCTCTTCCTTCTTTCCAAAATAAAATCTTACACATGTAGTTAAAGCCCCTGTAACTAATCTGTCCCATTCCTCTCCTGCCATCTGTAGAGGTAACAGCTATCCTGAATCTCCAGTTTTAATTTTTTTGTGTTTTTAAATTTTTATATATGCATCCATAAACAATAAATAGTGTTGATTTGCCTGTTTTCCATCTTTATTAAATAATATGTTCTATACTTTCTTCTCAAGTTTTCACTCCACATGGATTAATATACATCTTCTATTCATTTAAACTGCTTTATGGCATTCCATTGTATAAAAAGACCACATTTTATCTTTGAATTGTTTCTGTTATTTTCCTCTTACAAATCATGCAGGAATAAACATTCTTGTACATATCTCCTTGTGAGAGTTATATACCTAGGTGAGGCATCACTGGGTTGTATCATAACTATTTTAAAAAGAATTTTCATGTTGATAGCAAAACTGATTAGTTACTTAAAAGGAAAAAATGAAGTCAAGATAAGTGCTGGAAGAAACAGAATGTCAGGAATAGGAAGTAAAACAGTATAAGAGAGTAGGTGACATAGATGTAGAATCCTATGCTTTTTTTTTAAGCAATTCATTTTTTGATTAAAAAAAGTATATTGAACATGCAAGTAAATTGAACAACCTCTGAGAGCCACAGATTTTCATCTACATTTAAGACACTACCTTTTGTGTCAATGCCTCCATGAAGCCTTCTAGAATTTTCTTTACTTTTTTTTCTGTGAAAATTGACTACTTCCTCCTTTGGGCCTCCATTCTACCTACCTCTAATATGTGATATATTGCACATTGTGTTTGCTATGGTTTGTTTACATCTCTGTTAATAAGCTGAATGTTGTTTGAGAGCAGAGTTCATGTCTTACTGTATCCCCAGGACATGGTGCACAGGAGGTAGTTAATATAGTCTGAGGAGTGAACGAAAAGTCCAAATCATGGAAAGTCTTTTAGACTTAGTAGTTGGTTTCTGATGACAGGATACTTTAGAGAAAATTAGCTTGAAGTATAGAAAAGGATGTTTTATCTTTTGGTCTTCAGTTAGACCTACAGAAAGGAAGTTTCATATAAAAGCTGATAAAAATTACTAACAAAGCAGAGAAATCACTTAGCATTTGGCTGTAGACACTGGCAATGTATGTTTGTAGTAGTGCACTAGTAAAGCTGCCAGCTCAGAAAAAGGAAGGCATCTAAAAATTTAGACTGTAAAATTAAGCGCATAATGGGAAATTCTTGAATATTTTGTGAATTAGGTATGAAAAATATGAGAATTCTATATATATATTTAAATTAAAGTATAGTTGACTCATAATATTATATTAGTTTCAGGTGAAGGGGATCATATATTATAAATATATTTTGCAGAATCGTTAGACTATTATAAGTATGCTTGTTCCTATCATAAGAAGTACTTATTATGAATAATATATCACATGCATGAAAAAAAAGTGGTGGCTAGTTTCATTTCGCCAAAACACCTTTTCAATGGTAAGTTTGAGGCAGCTGTGGTTTACCAAAGTATAAACTAGTGAGGTCCACTATACTAGCATGTGTTTACATTCTGAATCATGGTTCCTGTTAGGCTTTAATCACAGGGAAACAAGTAATATTACTCAGACTTCATTGTTTAATCTTCCATTCATTTGTTTTCCAAGTTTGTTTCAGTCTGTAGGAAGGTTCCCTTTTGATTACAACATGTAGTCCTGATTTCTGCAATTTTTCTTCATTTGCCATTTTGAGGTAGCCATGAAAATCCTATAATAAGCTTCTTATTCCTCAAATCTTATGCCTGTAAGCCTCATTGAGTTGGATTCATCCTAAATACATTTTGAAATCACATCAGCATTTTCAGATCAGCAGGTTACTTTTTTTTTTTTTTTGGCTGCGTTGGGTCTGTTGCTGCACGCAGGCTTTCTCTAGTTGCGGCAAGCGGGGGCTACTTTTCGTTGCGGTGCACGGGCTTCTCATTGCGGTGGCTTCTTTTGTCGGGGAGCACGGGCTGTAGGCGCACGGGCTTCAGTAGTTGTGGCTCGTGGGCTCTAGAGCGCAGGCTCAGTAGTTGTGGCGCACGGGCTTAGTTGCTCCGCGGCATGTGGGATCTTCCCGGACCAGGGCTCGAACTCGTGTCCCCTGCATTGGCAGGTGGATTCTTAACCACTGCGCCACCAGGGAAGCCCAGCAGGTTATTTCTTAATAAATTACTGTCTTAATGTTAGATGCTATTTTAAATACGTGAAAGAGAGCAGTTCCCAAATGTGTGTAACTACTTTCAGGGAATAGTAAACCGGAGCATTTAATTAAATGAAGGCCCTAAATTTTTATTATGCTGTCACTGGATATTTGAATAGCTAGTTATAAATGAGTGCTATTCGTATAAAAGTAATTTTCTAAATCCAATTGTCCTATTTCAAAATATAGTTCCAGTTTCTGGGTAAAATTGGCAATGGAATGGCCATGTTTCCACAGCTAAAACAAATTAGAGGGTTGCAGCAGTAAACTGAACCCATAGGCAGAGGGGGGAAAGAACCCTGTTTTGAACCCTGTTTTTTTTTCCCCTGAACTGATTGGATAATTTACCTGATTAATTTTGTCTAGTCATTAGAATGTCAGTTCTCCACTCTAGAATTTCTTCCACTCAAGTAAACAATATTGATGCATATAATGCAGATTAAAAAAATCCCTTTAAGAAATATCTGGATATATGCCTTGAATGAGCTTCCTCATTTAGGTCACAGAAATTTATTGAAAGAGAAACCAATCTAAGATAGTAATAACAACATTAACTACCATTTATTGAGCATTTCCTATGTGACAAAACTTTAACACACTTTAATCCTTGCCACAAATTTGTTGGATGAGGGATACTATTTGAATTTTAGATATCAGGAAATTTCTGCTCACATTGGTTAAGTAATGCAGCCAAATTTGCACAGCTGGTAAGTGTGAAGGCTGGTATTAAAATTCCAGCCCATCTGGTGGTAGTGCTTGAGAACCTTCGTTCTTTCCCCTACAAAACACAGTTGATGCACAGTGGAATCATTTTATGATCCCTTTGACAGTCTTGATTTTCAGAAAAGTTACAAGACATGGATTAAATGGTGATAAAAATATATCCAATAAGAATGCAATTGCATCTTCCTTAATAGTTCCTTTTTCTGTCATTTGGGTTTTTTTCCCCACTTGGGATATTTGCAGAATTATACTGTTAAGCTCTAACTTTCCCCCTCTTCTTACTCTCCTTCTGCTCCCACATACAATGAACACAAAATAATTTCCTTTCAAATTATGTTACTAAGTTTGTAACTCACATAGGGAATTATCACATAGAAAAATTTATTAGCCTAAATGATGGCCATAGTTTTTGCCAAGATTCATCATTTCTGAAGTTAGTTGCCCATAGAACCAATTTCTCAATGGTTTGGTGAGATCAAGTGCCAAATTACCCAGGGGATGAATAACAATTACTGCAGGTCCTATTGATCAGTCTGCCCAGCCATTCACTGACAGTTCCAATGACTTGGGAAAATTCAGCCAGAATGGCCCCCCAAAATCTGCATCATGACTTTATCTACTGATGAGCCAGACTACAAATGCTGTGAACACATACCAACAGAGGTTCAGGTAGCAACCCAAACAGGAATTCATAAAGAAGTATCAGATGCACAGTAGCTAAATTTACTACACTACTAGCACATGTGGATTGGTTTCTAAGTGCCAGACACTGCTAAGTGCTGTATGTGCGTATTTCATTTATTCTCCTTAGGCCAGGTTGCATAGTAGTTAACAACACGGACACAGAGCCAAACTAATATGGCTCTGGGTCGTTGGGCAAGCAGTGGAAACCGTGTTTCAGTTTCTCCATCTGTAAAATGGGGATGCTAATACTTCACAGAGTTGAAGTGAAAAATGAGTTAAATTAAACAAAGCCCTTAGAATAGTACTTGCTTGGAGACAGCACTCAATATATGCTGGCCATTAATTTTCCTAATGACCCTGTGAGGTAAATGCTATTATGATCATCATTTACTGTTTAGAAGATTGTGGCTTAGAGGTGGCACATGGCAGAGGTAGGCTTTGAAAATAGGTCTGTTTGACGTCAAAACCTGTCCTCCTTATCACTGTGCTGTTCTCCCTTTCAGTACAAGATGCATAGAATGGGCAAAGAATGTATGCTGTCAGCTGCAAGGCCTCTTGCCACCGCGAGACACCCACCCCTCAGATGACTTCCTGGAGGGGGGCAGTCGGTGAATTTTGCGGAGAGGCAGGTCAATAATTCTGGGCCTTCCTCTGTCCAGATGGGAATTGGAATGATGCATACCATCTCAGTGAAGGCTTAACTACAGCCAGGTGACTCCTGTGGTGGTGACAAAAGTATACAAATGAAGTATAGGAGCAGGGGAGCCTTCACACACTCCCAACCCTTCCTGCCTCTGAGAACAGCTATATCCCCTGACGCACATCAGCTAGAGGCATCCTTATCCACTTACCCACAGCCTCAGAGAGAACCACACAGCAGACTTTCCTATCTGTTGTGATAGTTAGAATTACTGAGCTTCTACTATGCATCTTCTCAAAAACCTTATGAAGTAGGTGTAATTATCTTACTTAAGAAGTGAGGGAATAGATAGCTAGTGGGAAGCAGCCGGATAGCACAGGGAGATCAGATCGGTGCTTTGTGACCACCTAGAGGGGTGGGATAGGGAGGGTGGGAGGGAGGGAGACGCAAGAGGGAAGAGATATGGGAACATATGTATATGTATAACTGATTCACTTTGTTATAAAGCAGAAACTAACACACCATTGTAAAGCAATTATACTCCAATAAAGATGTTAAAAAAAAAAAAAAAAGAAGTGAGGGGGACTTCCCTGGTGGTGCAGTAGTTAAGAATCCACCTGCCAGTGCAAGGCACATGGGTTCGAGCCCTGGTCCGGGAAGATCCCACATGCTGCGGAGCAACTAAGCCCGTGCGCCACAGCTACTGAGCCTGCACTCTAGAGCCCTTGAGCCACAAATACTGAGCCCACATGCCACAACTACTGAAACCCGCGCGCCTAGAACCCATGCTCTGAGACAAGAGAAGCCACCCAATGAGAAGCCCGCGAACTGCAGCGAAGAGTAGCCCCCGCTCGCTGCAACTAGAGAAAAGACCACACACAGCAACAAAGACCCAAGGCAGCCAAAAATAAAAATAAATAAATAAATTTTTACAAATTTTTTGTTAAAAAAAAAAGAAGTGAGGAAAGTAAGGTTCAGAGGAATTAGGTGAATTGCCCAAGGTTATTCCACAGCTTGTAAATGGACACCCAGGATTCAAACCTTGGTCTATATCTTAATCCAAAACCCACATTCCTCTCACTCTTTGGGGATTATTCCTTTGGCTTGGGGATATTACAAAATCATGATTTCTCCTGATCGCTTTTTGCTGTTATCTTTTGACCATCTCATTTTTTGTTACTGATTTTATCCAAGAGCAAGAACATGCTTTGGAATTCTTGCAGTAGCAGTTGAGATTATATATTTTAATTTAAGGGGTTGCATTACTGGATTATCTGTGAATTGTTACTTCTCCGTACTCTCCTTCTTCCTCCTCCTACCTCATTGTATTTGACATCTGATTATTAGAATCTTTTTAAGGGTTTTTGAACACACTCACTTGTGGGAAAGTGCTAGTTAAAATTGTTACAGACAGACATTTGTGTTATAATAGAGGGAAGTCATTTTGGGGGCTCAATTGATGTACACTGCAAAGATTTTCTTAAAATTTTCTGCAAGGTATACATAATTTCACAAGCAAAATGATTAGTCAATCCAGTAGCAAAGTTAAGAGTGGTTATTGGTTTTGTATTTTAAGCTCACAGCAAATTATCTACTTTTATACCACAATGCCTACGGGACAGTCAGAGAGCTTGAACTGGCTCCCTGTCAGTCTTCAGTGAAGGGACTGAAGCTTCATAAATCTAGTTCTTCACCCTCCTAGCTCTGACCCTCCCTTTCCTATAAGGAATGAACATGTTGCCTGCAGTAGGCGTTTGTCAAACATCTTAATACCATCTCATCACTGTGATGATCAACAACGGCATTCTGAAAATCTTTTAAAAATAGGGTACACCATGAAGTACAGCCTGTGGTTCAGATCCTGGTCCTTGTACATATGGGAACATAAAGGGCATGCACTACACCCATATTGAAACACAAGTGCTAACCTCATCCTTTAATATTGAAATGGTTTTATTGTCCTTTACTAGCAATGATGGCTAATAACTATATTGCTTTTATTTCCATAAATATATATAATTTATTTATATAATATGTACAATAAATATTAATATATTTACATGTATAATATATATCATATATGGCATACATATATGCCATATAAAGCAATTTTGAAATTTGAAAGCATTGATTACCATAACCTAACTGAGGAATAAATCACATAACCACCAATCTTTCTCCAGTGACCACCCACCACCTCCAATTTCATGTATCAATAAATAGCAAATACTCTGTAATATTTCATCTACAGGAAATACTGTTAAGTTGCAGAAGTAGTAACCATATTTGCTTATTTTTTTCACTCAAGAAGTTTTAAAATGTTTTTATGCTCTGAAAACATAAAGAAAAAAATCTGGAAGAACTTATCTCTGTCGTGACGGCATCTGTAAAAAGTGATTTTTAAGGTGGAGACTTCTCCTTGAGAAATAAAGGCTGCTGGTTTTAGCATTCAGCTCTCATTTTCATTAAAAACAGAGTTGTTGTTTTAGACCCAAGCTTTCCCTAGAGACAGTGATTCCACCCGGGGAAGCAATATATGAAGTTATTGCAAGCAAGTTTTTGTGTGAAATTGTGCCTCTTGCCAGAGATGTTGTATGTTTTAGTTAATTTCCTTCCCAGGAGCTAGGAAAATTTCCCAAGCCCCAGATATGTATAACTGGAATGCTACTGAGAAGTCAGTAGAATGAGGCTGAAGAGAGAGAGACTGAATTTTACACACTTCATTTGTTTCTGGAGATAAAGCCTCTATTCTATTTTCCTCAAGGTGAAAGTCCAATTCACTTTGAAAATTGTAAAACCTTATTCCATTGAAAGAAAATGATTATGATTTCTGTCACAGTTATTACTATTTACACCATAATAAATTTACCTAAGGAAGGGGATAGCCTCTGCTGGATTCCTTCCAGAGCTCCCCAAGGAATAAAACCATATGACTAACAACCGATGGGAAATTCTGTTCTGCCTTTTCCTTCTCAGCCCTTCGGTGTTTAATCTATCCACCACAACTCTGTTCATTAGCAACTCTGCACGTACACAGTGCAACATTAATTAATGTTCCCCATGTTGACTCTCAGGAACTACAATACCATGAAGTACCCTTCAGGATTATCAAGGAGAAATTAAATTATGCTCAGTACAGTTTGAGAGCAATTTTGCTAGTGGTTTGGAGCACCTCTACAGGGAGGTTCTGAAGTCAGCTCCTACCAGTTTGTGGCAGCTGATTGTTCAGTACAAAAGAATTGTGTGAGCCAGATGTTAAATCTTTGGAATTGGGCCATGGTGGGAGTATTTATAGTAAAGGAGTTGGCATCTGCTAAAAATCAGGGTTTTGTTTTGTTTTGTTTTTTCTCCAGAGTACTGGTTTATCAGCACATCATTGTCTATACCTTTGAAACTGCATAATCCAATTAATACTCATTAGCTAGGCCTCATGCTGGACAACAGTTTACTGATAAGTTTTGCTAGGTTGAAAAGCCATTTAATACCTGTATTAGTTTTCTGTGGCTGCTGTACCACAAACCTGGTGGCTTAAAACAATCAAAATTTATTATCTCACAGTTCTGGAGGTGAGAAGTCCAGTCTCGGTATCACTGGGCCCAGTTCAGTATTCGCAGGACTGTGTGCCCTGCAGAGGCTCCAGGAGAGAACCTATTTCCTGCATTTTCCAGCTTCTGGTGGCTGCTAGCATTCCTTGGCTTGAGGCTTCATCACTCCAATATTCAAGGCCAGTTCAAGGCCAGCATCTTTAAATTTCTCTCTGCTCTATCTTCACATTGCCAGCGTGTGTGTGTGTGTGTGTGTTCGTGTGTGTGTGTGTGTGTGTGTGTAAACTTCCTCTCTCTTGTAAGGACACTTGTGATTGCATTTAGGGCCCACACAGGTAATCCAAAATAAACTCCTCCATCTCAAGATCTTTAACTTAATCTCATCTGCAAAGACTGATTTTTTTCAAATAATGTAACATTTATAGTTTCCAGGGATTAGGACCTGGTACCTTCAGGAGGGCCATTTTAAGCCTACCACAATACCCACCTCGGCAGCCCCTTATATACACAGGTGCACTATATCTTGTATAACATCCTTAACTAGTCTTAATGATAAGGAGCAAATTTTTTTTTTTTTTTGGTGGTATGCGGGCCTCCCCCTGTTGTGGCCTCTCCCGTCGCGGAGCACAGGCTCCGGACGCGCAGGCCCAGCGGCCATGGCCCACGGGCCCAGCCGCTCCGCGGCATGCGGGATCCTCCCAGAGCGGGGCGCGAACCCGGCTCCCCTGCATCGGCAGGCGGACGCGCAACCACTGCACCACCAGGGAAGCCCCAGGAGCAAATTTTTAATGATAATAGTAGTGGCAGCTCTTTTTTATTGAGTGCTTCCTATGTACTGGGCAAAGTGCTCAGCGTATAGTAATCTCATCTCATTATTATTCCTTCCCAAACTAGGAAATGTGTGTTCAAATGTCATAAATTCTCTTTTTGGAGCGCCAGAATCTAAGTAGACATGTCACAGTATACATGTCCTGCTTCCCTCTGACCTCCACCTCAAAATCATTCCCTGGGGCTCTTCATATAATTGTTCCAGGGGCTTCCATTTTCTTACGCTTACTCTTCCTATCCTAGTTCCATGGTTCCCAATTCTGTCCTTTGGTTACTTTTAATGAACTTATCTCCAACATCAATACAGGGCTTGATTAAAGGGACCATGGAGAGCATATCTATTGGCTGGGAATGACCTCTTAGGTGTGCAGTGTCCCTGCCCAAGTGAATGAAAGGCTCTGGGCCAAGGCCAGTTTCTGGATGAAACCATAACTGGCAATTGTGTCTCTCAAGAGGTGGTTTGGAGAGGACTGTGAACCACGCCTGTGGGTGATAAGCCTGTAATTCTCTATCCTGTTGTTTTTGGATGCCTTGCTTTCCAGCTGTTCTTTCCTGATCTGCCTGCACAGCTCACTGTTTCATTTCTACAACTTGTACCAGAGGAAGGGAAGGAGGCAGAATAGTGTGTTAGGCTATGTGCTGGAAGCCTTACCTATTGGGCTGAGGATGGTATACATCCAAGAACATTTTCTTGTGTTATTCTCTGTGGCTGCAATTAATAACCTGGTAAACCTGTTTTAGAGATGTGATAGAATAAGTTGATTGGGTTTGGGTAGCACATCTATTTTTCTGTTAAAATATAATTTTCAGTTGTAAATAAAAGCTGGTTGAATCTGGCCTATGTAATAGCCAGTGTTTCATGAAGACATTTAGGTCATGTTTGCTTAGGTTTAGAAATGCTCTATGGGCCCTGTGTGATTTTGTATACAAGCAGAGATTATTAGAAATTGGACAAAGGCAACAGCAGCAGGTAAAGAGCAGAGCTGGGGAAGGTGGTGGTCTTTGCTCTATTACTCTGGCTGAGAGTTACCTAATCTCACAGAGCCTCAGTTCCTGTAGCTGTAAAATGGTGATAATAATTCTGACCTTCCAGGGTTTGGGAAAGTATTGAAATGAATTAAGGCATACAAAATACCTAGTGTATTGTAAGTACTTAATAAGTGGCAGCTATCATTGTCAATATCATTAGTACAGAATGAACAAATACTCTAACAACAAGTTTCAGATAATTACTTTTTAATTGAAGTAAAGTTGAATTACAATATTGTGTTAGTTTCTGGTATACAGCAAAGTGATTCAGTTATATATGTATATATATTCTTTTTCATATCTTTTTCACTATGGTTTGTTACAGAATATTGAATATATTTCCCTGTACTATACAGTAGGACTTTGTTGTTTATCTATTTTGTATAGTAGTTTGTATTTGCTAATCCCAAACTCCTAATTTATCCCTCCCCCACCCCCTTTCTGCTTTGGTAACCATGAGCTTGTTTTCTTTTATTTATTTATTTATTTTTTAGACATCTTTATTGGAGTATAATTGCTTTACAGTGGTGTGTTAGTTTCTGCTTTACAACAAAGTAAATCAGTTATACATATACATATGTTCCCATATCTCTTCCCTCT
>NC_041225.1:56571095-56613063 GCF_002837175.3 Physeter macrocephalus
TTTCTAGATTTTTTGATGATGGCCATTCTGACCGGTGTGAGATGATATCTCATTGTAGCTTTGATTTGCATTTCTCTAATGATTAATGATGTTGAGCATCCTTTCATGTGTTTGTTGGCAATCTGTATATCTTCTCTGGAGAAATGTCATAAGCTTGTTTTCTATGTCTGTGAGTCTGTTTCTGTTTTATAAATAAGTTCATTTGTATCATTTTTTAAGATTCCACATATAAGTGATATCATATGATATTTGTTTTTCTCTTCCTGACTTACTTCACTTAGTATGATAATCTCTAGGTCCATCCATGTTGAGGCAAATGGCATTATTTCATTCTTTTTTATGGCTGACTAATATTCCATTGTGTATATATGTATGTATATACCACATCTTCTTTATCCATTCATCCGTTGATATGGACAGTTAGGTTGCTTCCATGTCTTGGCTAGTGTTACTAGTGCTGCTGTGAACATTGCGGTGCATGTATCTTTTCAAATTAGAGCTTTCTCTGGATATGCCCAGAAGTGGGATTGCTGGATCATATGGTAACTCTATTTTTTAGTTTTTTAAGGAACATCCATACTGTTTTCCATAGTGGCTGCACCAATTTACATTCCCACCAACAGTGTAGGAGGGTTCCCTTTTCTCCACACCCTTTCCAGCATTTATTATTTGTAGACTTTTTAATGATGGCCATTCTGACCGGTGTGAGGTGATACCTCACTGTAGTTTTAATTTGCATTTCTCCAATAATTAGTGACGCTGAGCTTCTTTTCACGTGCCTATAGGCCATCTGTATGTCTTCTTTGGAGAAATGCCTGTTTAGGTCTTCTGCCCGTTTTTTTGATTGGGTTGTTTGTTTTTTTTGTTTTTGTGCTGTATGTATATTTTGGAAATTATACCCTTGTTGGTCACATCGCAGACAAAACACCATCTTTCTCTAGTCACTTGAAAAATGCAAGTCATGCCTTCCATTTTTCCCTTTCCACTTCTGCAGGACAATAGCAATACAAATACTACCTTTTTCTTCTCTGGGAACGATTTTCTGACCCTGCCAGGTCCCTCTTTCTCTCCTGCAGAACCCGTGAACTTCACCTCAGTTAGAGTAACCGTCACTCAAAATAACCTTTGCTTTGTTTACATGCTTATCTCTGTACCTCAAGACCTTCAGCTGCTGGAGAGCAAGGATATCTTTTTCTTTTTTTTTTTTTTTTTTTTTTTTGCGGTAGGCGGACCTCTCACTGTTGTGACCTCTCCCATTGCGGACGGAGCACAGGCTCCGGACGCGCAGGCTCAGCGGCCATGGCTCACGGACCTAGCCGCTTCGCAGCATGTGGGATCTTCCCGGACCCGGGCACGAACCCGTGTCCCCTGCATCAGCAGGCAGACTCTCAACCACTGCGCCACCAGGGAAGCCCTTTATTTTTGAATCTTTACTAACTAGCATAATTCTTGGAACATGGAAGAAGCACTAAATATCCTCATTGAATTGAATTTGAATAAAGTTTCAACTTTTTGAAAGGGAAACAAAAAAAAGAACTGACTGAATATTTACTCTAAACCAGTCTTCTCTTATGGGAAAAGCGATTGATGCCATTGCTCTGTTTTTTACGTTCCTTCCTAAACTTTGTTTACTTTGGCTTTTGTTTGGCTCTTGGAACAGAGGGAGGCAATGTTCAACTTTTGTGATTTTAGACCCTCTCTGAAAGACTACTTACTGACATACTGAATTTTGGCTTTTAATTTCATCATTTTGTGACTCAGAGTAGGGGGAATTTTGGTTAATTTGATGGGGAGTAACTTTAGCTTACTGTCAACACTACAAGCTGGTATTTGAGGGCATTGAGCTAAATCTTTTACATGCACAGTCTTATTTAATCCTTTCCACAATTCCATGAAGTAGGTATTATTATGTCTACTTTACAGCTAAAGAAACTGAGGCACAGAGAATAACTGGATCAGGGCTGTGGTAGGTTTTACCCTGGGTCTACAAGACTTCAGAGTCTAAGTTTTGAACATCACCCTATACTGCTTCTAGATTCAACTGTTTTCTTAAGCTGAATTAGAGAAATGATTCTGAAAGGGTTAAGTAATTCAGCCTTTCACTAAATGCTAATTGAGCACTGTCTTAGCTCAGGCTGCCATAGCAAAATACCATCACTAGATGGCTGAAACAACAGACGTTTATTTCTCATAGTTTTGGAGACTGGGAAGTCTAAGATCAAATTGCTAATAGATTCAGTTCCTGGTGAGGACCGACTTCCTGGCCTCTCTCTGTGCTCACATGGCCTTTCCTTGGTGAATGCATGTGCAGAGAGAACTCTCTCTCTGTCTTCCTCTTCTTATAAGGTCATTAATCCCCAAATGAGGGCCCCACCCTCATGACCTCATCTAAACCTAATTACCTCCCAACGACCCCATCTCCAAATACCATCACATTGGAGGTTAAGGCTTCAATATGTGTACTGGGGGGAGGGGACACACAAACATTCAGTCGATAACAAGTACTAACTAGAATTCTCTGGAATATGTTAGACTAAGCTCTGGGGAAAAAAAAGAAAAGAAAAGGAAAGGAAAGGAAAGAGCACAGCAGGGACTGGACTAGGGAGAGGCAAACAAGTGACCTAGGGCCCAGCATTATAGGAGGTGCCCACCCTCAGGTGCCCACCCTGCACTTGAACAACCCTGCAAGGCCATGAACCTATGTGCCTTGCTTGCCTCACCCCAGTCCCAGCCCTGCAGCACTTCATTTGCTCTTGGGGAACTCAGGGTCTAGCAAGGGCCTGGTATCAGTATGGGTCAGATCAAGAGAGAGAAACCACCCAGTTATTTGAACAGGGGAAGTTTAATATAAAGAATTATTAACTAGCAGTCTATTGTTTAGAAACCCGTGCGGACATGGAGAAAATATGACAAGTGAACCCAAGGAGTTTTGACCTTCAGGATAAGAGTGAGGACTGTTTTTCCCTCTGGGCTGTGCCTGAGTAAGCATGACTTGCCCTATTTATTAGGCAACATTAGACTCGGCAGCATTTCCTTTCAGATCATCCCAGGCATTTAGGCTATTTAAAAAATCTAAATAACATCTCAGTCAAACTAACATTCCAAGAGAGAAATGTTTTAATCTGTCTTTTCCCAGAACAGCCTTTAGGTCTGGGAGGAAGTGCAAACAGGCTGGGTGAGGGGCAATGTATCTGAAAATTTATGGGAAACCAGAAGTTTTGGCAAGGGTACGTATAAATCTCAAAGAAGAAATATAATTTGAAATCACATAAACTGTACAGAATTTGAATGCAGGTCAAATCACAACTGCTGTTTGTTATCTCTCATTTAAACTACAATAACAGGATCGCTTAAACAAATTCCCTTCCTTTCTCGAACTTTCAGAGTATTTATTATTTGCATAATGATTAATCTCCAGTTCCAGAGGATATTCCCAAAGGGAGAGACGACACCGAAGCACTTTAAATTTCAACCACATGGAAAAGAGAAGAGCGGAAGCTTCAGTTTTGGAGCCTACGCTCTCAGGAGAATTCTAAATATTGGTCGTCATTCTGTTGAATGTTCAGCTGAGGAGTGGATGGCTGAGAGAACACAATCCCAAACATTTGGACAATATATTCTAACTAGGTCAAAGGTGCGGCTCCAATTAAGGGATGATACCAGACCCTCTATTTATAGATCTTGAATATTTCAAGAAAGTTTTGTTCTATGCTTTGCAAGGGCTAAATCCTTATTCACAGAACCCTGGAGTACATCCAACCTGCCCACCCAAGGAACACTTTGAGTATTTTCCTTTTCACAGAGGCTGTTTATTTGCTGTAGTTTCCAGGGATCCAGGAAGCTTTTGGCCGGGGAAAAGGCAGCAGGTTTGAAGTACACCCCCAGAACTCAGTATTTGACCTGTAAAATTAAGGTACTGGGCTCAGTCAATGGCTCTCAGCCTGGCTGCATTTTAAAATTACCTGGGGGAGCTTTAAAATAATACCCAACCCTGGATCCCACCTCAGCCTAATTAAATCAGGATGTTTGGCATGTGGGCCCAGAATGTTAGTATTTTTAAAAAAAAAAAAACTTCCCAAGTGGTGCCAATGGATAGCAAGTTTTGAGAGCCACTTGCAGCTCTAATACATGATGCTATTGATTCCTCTGTGATGAACATGTTGCGAATAAACCTCTGTACACATTTAAAAAATTGTTTTTATCGGGATAAACTCTCACTTGGAGTATGTGAACGTGTGGATGCATTTGGATGAAGTCTAAATGGGAGTACACAAAAATGTACACACAAAAAAGCAAATGTGCTAGGGTACAGGGAGAAAGGGAGTTTTTCTCTAAAATTTCTAAAATATTATAGTGTTTTCATTGCAAAAAAACACTAATTACCAAACACTCCCTCCGCACTCACCCTTTTTGCACTTTTGGGTTTGGGGCTGCTTTCAGAAGGCTGTTGAAGCCTGCCCTCTGAACATGATAAAAGCATCTGTGTTGTTATTTGGTCAGAGTTGGACTTCTCAAGTAACTTTCTGTCTCTCTGCCCTGAAAAAGTATTGCACAAAGGAAGTTGAAAGTTCTATGTGCGTTGAGGGCCTAATATAAAGTGGTCATTCAATGCATATTCAATTATGATGACTAACTGTATCTTATGACTTTGTTCTGAAATCCAGTACTCAAAGCATAGTTCATGGATGATATTCATCAACCACGGCCATCATAAATATTCATCTAATGTCTGTCTTCATTAGGCGGCTATTAACATGTCAAAGATATTTGTGGAGAAAATGAAAGTGATAAATTCTATCTATATTTACTCTTATTTGAAAGGCTAAGTTATTTTTAGAGTCCTCTTTGATAAAATCCTTTAATCAAAGGAAGTTTCCTTTAGAAATAGTCTTCTGTTTTTAAGCCAATAATTTTGCACAAAGAAAGTTTATTAACGTTTTACTTGCTGGATGGATATTAGCCAAATGGTGGACTATGTAAATAGTCCAGTTCAGAGAAGGATAATATAAAGCACTGCTCTTAAAAGGTTAAATTGATGCCTTCTCTACTAACAGTACTTTGGAGTTGTTTTTCGAATGAAGAGAGCTGGCAGTGATTCTTCTCCACCCTTACCTGGTCCCCTTGGCGATCAATAACCCCAAGATTGTTGCATGGGGTTGGTTTACAGGCTGTGAATAGAAGAGGGCAAGCGTTGGCAAACTTTTTCTTTAAAGGACCAAATAGTAAATATTTTAGTCTTTACTATTCAACTCTGTTGTTGCTCTAAAGCAGCCATAGACAATATGTAAATGACCAGATGTGACTGGGTTCCAAAAAAACTATTTAAAAAAACAGGTGGCAGGTTGTATTTGGCTAATTAGGCCATAGTGTGCCCATGCTAGAAAAGAGCAAACGCAACAGGGTGTCACACTGGCTCTCAGGTTGCAGTGGGAGGACACAGGTCAGAACTGGACATTTTAGCTCAACCCAAAAAAGCCAGTGAGTGTTGGAGCTGTATATGAGCAAGTAGGTCTACCATGGTAGGAAAAGTCATGAGAATGCATGAATAAGCAAAGAGTGATAATAGCAATGGCTAATATTTACAGAGGACTTGCTTTGAAATTTGTATTAAATACTTTACATGTAATCTTCACAATCTCATGTAATCTTTATAATAATTTGGTAATCTCATGTAATTCTTATAATAACCTCAAAGTAGGTGTTATTATATTCCCATTTTATAGATGAGGAGATTGAGGCATGGAGAGGTTAAATAAAGTTCTCAATGACATACAGCTAATAAGTGGCATAGCTGAGATGCGAACCCAGATGGTGTGATTTTAGAGGCTGCTCTTCTATGCATTACGACCTCTTGCTAGGGGACAGAGCCATGTGCAAAATCATCCTAGCTGGAAGAACATAGAGGGTCTCTATCTAGGTACTTCAGTCTTGGTTCAGGTTCACTGTGCTGAGGATGGACCAAGAATAGAGCCCTGGGGTGTACACTGTGGGGAGACTATTCTCCATGGGCCTTTCATGTTTCTGCATGTCTTCAAGCAAAGGCATCGGCAGCCTTTTGTTGTGACTGTCTTTTCAGGGGTATTTTTATATTGAACAGCCTTGGCAGATAGAGATAGTATCTTCCCTCTGGAGCAGAAGGAAGCTTTGTTTTCTGTACTTTATAATAAAGACAATGTCTCCCTCTGGGGCAAAGTTGGGCAAGTTCAAAGTTGGGCAGCCCATTATAAAAGACTGGGGTTCTTCAGCTGTGTTGGAAACCCACTGTGTGTGTGGTATCCACCTGGGCTACCCTGTCACCCCCTTGGGATTGGAGGGGGGCAAGGGGAAATGACATGAACATGAATCTCATGTTGCTCTGCGTGTAGAATGTAATGAAGTCCTTTGTCTTTGGCCCAGGAGTCTCGGGTCTTCTACCAGCATTCATGAATCTGTGGCAGCTAACTGGTTATTGCGTAAACAGGGTAAAATCTTAGATCTTTCACAATTCTCGACAAACACAGAAGGTACAGTGGGTTAGGAAGGCTGGTCTGAGAGTGAAGGCTGTCCACTCTTGGCTTGGCTTTGTGTCTTTTAAAATTATGGATGAATGCGGGCCATGCTATGATCTGAATGTTTCTGTCCCCCCAGTTCATATGTTGAACTCTTACCCCACAAGGTGATGGTATTAGAAGGTGGGGTTCTTTGAGAGGTGATTAGGTCATGAGGGCAGAACCCTCATGAATGAGATTAGTGCCCTTATAAAAGAGGCCTCAGTGAAAAGATGGTGTATAAGAAGCGGACTCTCACCAGACACTGAATCAGCCAGTGCCTTGATCTTGGACTTCTCAGCCTCCAGAATTGTGAGAAACAAATTTCTACTGTTTATAAGCTACTCAGTCCATGGTATGTGTGTTATAGCAGGGAAAACAGATTAAAGCCAGAGACCTGTACTGAAGCCAGAGAGAGGAAAGCCTCTGTAAGCACCTGTAGCTCTTGGTCCCATAACTAGCAGAGTGCTATGGATCCTCTGAGTTCAGAAACTTACCACAAGGAGTTAAAGTTGATTCACTGGGATGATCTTCAATGAACCATAGCTGTAACATAAATACTACATTCCAGTAATCTAATATAATGGTTCTGGAACCTAGCTGCTCATCAGAATCACATGGTAATATTTTATTTATTTATTTTTGGCTGTGTTGGGTCTCCGTTGCGGTGTGCGGGCTTCTCATTGCTGTGGCTTCTCTTGTTGCAGAGCACGGGCTCTAGGCACGCGGGCTTCAGTAGTTGTGGCACATGGACTCAGTAGTTGTGGTTCACAGGCCCTAGAGCGCAGGCTCAGTAGTTGTGGCGCATGGGCTTAGTTGCTCTGCGGGCATGTGGGATCTTCCCGGACCGGGGCTCGAACCCATGTCCCCCGCATTGGCAGGCGGATTCTTACCCACTGCACCACCAGGGAAGCCCCCGCATGGTAATATTAAAATAACAACTTTTAAAACAACGGATTCTTGAGCACCACCTCATACATGATGGATCAGAATATCTGAGGGTGAGGCTCAGAAATCAGTATTTTAAACTGATTTGTTTGTTTGTTTCCCAGATTATTTAGATGCAGTCATTCCCTGCACTATTCTAATGACAAGGATTGAATTACATCACAGACAAATCCCAGTGCTTCTCTGTACCTAAGTTTCTTCACTTGTTACAAAATAGAATAGCAGTGGCCAATATGGTGGCAACTGGCCCCATGTGGCTATTTAAAATAAAATCAGTCAATGGTTAAATGAAGTTTAAAATTCAGTTCCTCAGTTGTATTAACTACATTTCAAGTAGTTAATAGCTACATGTGGCTAGTGGCTAAAGCATCACAGAGTGCAGATACAGAGCATTACCATCATCACAGAAAGTTGTGTTAGATATCTTATCATACCAGAAAAGAAGGAAGCCATAAAAGACTACTGGGGTTGTATTAAAAAACTCAGGAACCAACAGGAATAAGCTTCCACTGACCAAAGATGGGATAATTTGAGCACCCATTAGAATAATAATTGCAGTGGATTGAAGTGCATTAAATATACTTAAATCCATGAGTTCATAATCATATAAAATAGAATTTATTGGTGACTAACCATGCTAGGGAGCCAAGTAATTATTTGAAAACTGGAAAGTAAAGGGTTATCAAGCATTTAATCAGTAATTTCATCAAGGAAAGGCCATATAAATGCTTGAGATAGTCATGAGATGCATAGCAGAAGGCCCACTGGCACGTCCCATGGGACTGAGTGCCTGTTGCACTTTGCCAGGATCAGGTCAAGAACAAATACATCCTAGTACTGCTTTTTATTCCTTCCTTCATTTGCTCCCCATATCCTGCCCTCTTATTCTATGGGATTCTCAAATAAATTGGTATGTGCCAACTTCTGTCTCAGGCTCTGCTTTGTGGGGGAGCCCAGGCTAGGACAGCATTCTAGCTCAGATTTTTGAAAGAGAATCCAACCCGCCTGGCATATAGATTTGGTTGCTGGGTTATGATCCTACTCCTGGTCCAATAGCCTGGGAGGCGCTGCCTCTTCCAGAAATGGAGGTGGAACTTCTTAAAGTAGAAACGGTAGAAGGGCGAGACAACTGTTGGAGACACGTTGATTAACGTGTCCAGCCGACAGCTCTGCTACTGAGAGAATGATTTGCTGACCAGCAGCGTCAGTATCACCTGGGAGCTTGTTAGAAATGAGGAATCTCAGGGCCCAGCCGGACCTACTGAATGCAAATCTGCTTTTTAACAAGATTCTCCAGGTGATTTACACGTACAATAAAAAACTCTCTTCTAGAGGGAGTAATAATTGTCTGGCTTAGGGATATTTTTATAATAGATAAGATGTTGCATCCAAAGGTCAGTGGGAAGCACATATAGGGGAAGGAGAGAGAGCACGTATTGTTGGAAGGGGATGGCGGGGAAGCCAGGAGGCAGGGGAGGTTGGAAGAGGAAAAGTGGGATTGAATCTCCGTGAAAACACTTTAAAAATCCATAATAGAAAAAAGCATTCTGTACCTAGGTTATTATACCTGCACCATAAACCTCAAAACAAGTTCAGTGGGGAGGTGAAACACCCCCGCTCCGCCCCAGTGAACAGAAAGCAATATCTCCATGTGTCGTAGACACACAGCAGGTGAAATATTGGATGCAAGGCTTGTGTTGAGGGGGGCGGTATTTGTGAGGCAGGCAGACCCAATCCTGGCAATCTACTGCTTCCTTCTGGATACTCTGGGCTTCACCATCCCTCCCCCACCCCTGGACATCCTTCCCCCTCAGTTCATTGTCCCTTCTCTCATGTAAGAACTTTTAGCAACAGGCATGGTGTACTGGTAAATGTTTAACAACTGGCTCTCCAGAAACAAACATAGAGCTCTGATTTGTAGTGTTGGCCAATTTCCATAGTATAAATACTCCCACCGTGGCTGATTGTGAGCTGCCATGAGGTTAACTGGACACGGGGTTGGGAGGTGGCACGCACTGGCTCCAGCACACCCCAGGAAATAAAGGGTTGAAAGGACAAAGTAGAGTGGTTTACAGCCTTCCTAGAAGTGAGAGAAAGAAAGTCAAGTTGATGAAGACCTGGAGTGCTTGCTTTAACTTCAGCTACTATGATTCCAAAACATAGCTATCATCTCGTCCAATCTGTGGCTGTTTTTTTCGTTTTGTTTTTAATTTTTTTTGGCCATGCAGCCGGACCAGGGATTGAACCCTCACCCCCTGCAGTGGAAGCGGAGTCTTAACCACTGGACCGCCAGGGAACTCCCTGAGGCTGTTTCTTAACTTCAACTTTATTGAGAACGTCCTTATGTTGTAGCCCTAAAAGAACCAGAAGCTCAGCTGGAGAAAACGTTTGAGGACAGTCAGAACGAGGACAGTCTATATTTACCAAAGCTTCTTTCGTAAACATTATCAAGGCTCTGGAATGCTCACACCCACCTTTTGTGGGCACACCACACCCCATTCTTCCCTGCCTGAGTGTAGTCCTAATGACTCCCACCCAGCTCCCTCAGGTGTCACACACCCTGCTTCTCTGGCCGGAGTTCAAGCCCTCACCTGGTTTCCTTGAATGCCATCTAAGAGCTGCACACCTGTCTTTCCTGGGAGGTTTACAGCTGGCACATAACTCCCTTCCCTTGGGGATATTAACGGATAATGCATATCTATCAAACTTGCTGTAGGTACTGGCAGGTAGCTTAGACCTCTCCCCCTGCCCACAAGCAGTGCCATGGGAGCTCAATGTTGGGTCTCTCAAGGCCTGATCCAGGGACCCCATCACTGCTGGGCACCCCCCAAACTCCATAACCATTGATTTCTGTTTGGTGCAGCTCCGGGCCAGCTGAAGCACACTCTCCTCACCTTTACCCACAAAGCGCACGCCTGAATTTCGCATAACTGCTCTGGTTGCTCACCTTTCTCTTCTTCTTGGAAAGCATCCAGTACTAGGAATCCAGCTAACTACAGACAACCCAAATTAATGCTTCTTAACCTGCATGAAAAAGAATTTTTTGTAACCTTCTCTTTGGTGTTGGTGTCTAATCGATGATAACTTTCAGGAAAGAAGCACTTCTACTAGCAGGTTAAAAGTATTCATTTTTTAGGGCCTCCCTGGTGGCGCAGTGGTTGAGTCCGCCTGCCAATACAGGGGACACGGGTTCGTGCCCCGGTCCGGGAAGATCCCACATGCCGCGGAGCGGCTGGGCCCGTGAGCCACGGCCGCTGAGCCTGCGCGTCCGGAGCCTGTGCTCTGCAACGGGAGAGGCCACAACAGTGAGAGGCCCGCGTACCGCAAAAAAAAAAAAAAAGTATTCATTTTTTGCAGCCCTCATATCTGTTTGAAATGTAACAGCTTGTTTGTTCCTTTCCCCAGATGAATGCACCTTCATCTTTAGATTTATGATTTAATTTTTATTTCTTCTAAAATAGAGACAAAAGTAGTGGAAGTTCCCATTATCTCTGTCAGAGCTTCTCTATGATTTCTTTGCCAGGCACCCAAAGCAGCCTCTAGTTGGGTTTATTCCTTTTAAATCTCATTCTCTCTCCATAGTGTTTTCTCCTCTGAGCACATAAACACATCACTACCCTTTCTTCCAAAGTCAAGGCCAGCTTACATAAGAGGAATGGTTGACTCTGACAGTAAGTAGCACTCTAAGTGGCTCAGCTAACTCACCACAGTTTGGGTGTCTTTCCAGGTTGGCGAACACACCAGGGCCAGAGATCAGTGTGTCTTTCCTGCCAACAGAGAACCTTACTTCACCCTTTGAGTGTTCCATTCAGAGTGAGTCAAAGGTCTCCAGACTAAAAAATGCCTTTAACTGAAGCCCAAGTTTTGCAGGAAGGAGTCCCAGCTTCTGCTGTTAGGCCCAAGAGGCTGACCATGGAGCATCCTTGACCTTTCTCTGCCTCCCAGAGGTCCCATGCACTGGGGTCCAGTGTGTCCTCTAACCCCACACGGAGGTTCCTCGTGAAAGGCCTCTGCTGAGTTCGCAAGGACACAAAAATGGAAATGCCCCGAGGGGAGAGATTTTTCCAGAGTTCTTGGTTGTCGGAGAGAGGAACATCATCAAATGGCTCTGAAAGAAAAGATGAAAGAGATCAGCATCGTAAGCTGTTGGGAGATTAGACTGTCCAGTCGGCTTGGTTCAAGATGAGGCAGAAGCCGGAGCAGAGATAATTCTGCACGGGAGTTGCTAGCATTACGAGCAAGGTTTCAGGGAACTTATCAGGAAAGGTTAAGTTGAATGGGCACTAATGAGTTGATGACTCAAATCCAGGAACAAGTAAGACCATAACAACCAAAAGCATAGAGAGGTGAGATGCTATGCAATTATAACATCCCCTAGGGACAGGCATTGGGCTGCAGGATGAGATTGGCTGACCCCTGCCCAGTGAGCAAATGATGAGGTATTTAACTAACATGCAGACTGTGAATATGCCCAGAAGAATTCTTAAAGCACTTGAAAGCTTTAGCGCTCTCTCTCTTTTTTATTCAAGCCCATCTTTGGACAAAGGACTAAATAGATGTGGGCAGATCTTTAAAATGCCTAAGATCGGGTCTACCTGAGCCTTGTGTATTGTAGGTACTCAGAAAATGGTTTACTGATTATAATGTAATAGGGCTCATCCCCTGTCATGGGGAGCTATGGCCAGGGTCTTTAAAGAGTGAGTGATAGCTAGTGACAAATGTTCAGAATGTCCCACAGCGGTCTATAGTGCCCAGTCCAGAGATGGGCTGCCCCTCTGCTAGGACAGGGCTTTATCAGTTTATTCCAAAATGGGTAAATGTTGCGTGTTCCCTTGGCCTTAGAAGAGGTAAGACATAGCACAGGGCATTAATGTAAGTCTTCAGTTCAGGCTGAGGGGGTGATATGTGTGTATTAACATATATTTCGAAATCAGGAAAGCAGTCTTTCCCTCATCCTCCTCACTTCCAAAATTTTCTTTCCGAGATATTCTCTATTGTTTTCCCAGTGCAGTTAGGTCGTAGTTTGCCTTATAAGGAATTTTAGAGTTTTAAGAGCTCTCACTATAGGAAGTTTTTCCTGCTGTTCTGCCTGAGTTGCCTTCTGCTTAATTTTAGTTCATTATGTCTGTAAAGACAGGGAGGGTTTTATGGGGCAAAAGGCCCAGTCATCGTGGGAAGGATGAATCATTTCAAGAACAGTGACATGGGCGCAAAGGCAAAGACAACTGAGGGGCAGGAAGCTGGGGGTGGATGGGTTATTGAGAACAGCATCAAAAGTCTGTCTTTTCTCTCTGTTACTCCCACTAGGGGGTGCCCAGCATTCCAGAATAATCACTGTTACTAGGAAGTTGAGGTGTGAGGTGGCATTTCCTCCTAATAGAAGGGCAACAGCTGATCCAGGTTTCCTTCATCTCTGCCCTGATTTGAGAAGAGATCTGGGGATGGGGTGAAGGGAGTACACGGATTGGGATTGAGGGGAGGGGTCTCAGATCAGTAAATACACTAATGCCTCCCAAGCATCTGAGGATTCTCAGTCCGTGGAAACCTCTGGTGATATCCTGGGTTCTCTAGGACCCACTGGTCTTGAAGTCATTGACTGGAGTAATTATGGATCAGAAAAGTCCTCCTGGGCCCAGGAGAGGTGATGATATTTCACCCCTGGGGCTAAAGAATTTATGGTAATAAGAAATGAGCAGGACTGAGAGATTGGTTGCAGATCAGGGATGGAATAAAGATCAAAGATGAGGTGAGATTCTGAAATAGAGTGGGTAACAGGTATGGATGAAGGTCAGGGAGAGGCGAGGGTATTTTGAGGGTCTCAAAACATCTAGGCCCTCAGAGTGGTCACAGCATAAGTTTTAGTTATGAATGGTTTTGTGAAAAGAAAATGGAACTTGGACTTTGGTAGACGGGAGTTCACATTTCAGCTCAAGCATTCAGTACTCATATGACCTTGGGAATTTTCTAACGTTCTCCAATATCTTTTTTTTTTTAAATATATTTTTTATTGAAGTATAGTTGAATCACAATGTTGTGATTTTTTAAAATTTATTTTTTATTGAAGAATAGCTGAAGTACAATGTTGTGCAACATCTTTAATCCTCAATTTTCTCATCTTCAAAATGGGACTAATGATACTAGGGCTACTTGAGAATTTAAAAGATATAAAGCACTGAATAAATCTATTTTCTCCCTTTTCCTTTTTCTACTTGGAAATGGCTGAGGGCAAGGAAAGGAGATATATCTATTCCTTCAGTTCTTGTACCCCAAGACGTAGGATAGCAGGACTGCAGCCCTGAGGTCAGAGGGTCCTCTCAGGCGTCTGGGGTTTTCCGCACCACAGAACTTCAGTGAGTATTCAGGACATGCTGCAGAAGTCCTGCCCTCTTTGACCCTGTGGACCAGTCCTCATACTTTGCAGGCTTTTGAGCCATAATTTAGAAACCAGCCTCCAACTAAATTTACAGCGGTCACCATCTGGTCCGGAGGCCTTCAGTCTCTGAGAATTAAACTATCTTGCCCACACAGAGCGCCAAATCCAGGTATTACCAGTTAGTCCATGTTAATATGACAATAATTCACAATTCTCTCAGCACAGTTTTACAAAGTATGGGCCATAGACCACCTGTACCAGCATCAGCAGGTGGGCTTGATAAAAAATGCAGATCCCTGGACTCCTGCCAGACCTGTGCAATTAAGACTCTCTAAAGTTTAAAAGCAAAGGCTTAGAAAGTTAACCAGTCCCAGGTTACACTTTTACATGGAAACACAATGCCTTAATCCTCCAGAGTGCTCTTTTGTAGAGGAAGAATGGGGCTCTTCAGCAGACTTCTCATTGCTTTGAAAATCATACCGTACAGGTGTTTCTGACGCTGCTTATTTATAGAGCCAACTCTGTCCCTAGCCACTTACTTACTTCCCCTGGAACTTCCTCAATGTTGGAAACATCACTGTGAAGGTCACAGACCATTTCTGTGGACACCCGATGAGACGGTGTGATTCAGAAAGGTCACTTTGATTCTCTCCTGAGCCACAGTGGTAACCTGGCTTCCTGTTAAGGCAGTGGGGGAGGGGAGAGTGTTCTGGTTCTTGTTTCTGGGGATGGGGGAGGGGGCCACCAGGATAAAGGTTGATCACCAGCGTCCCCTTCCTCTGCATTGACAGAGCACTTGCTGCCAGTTTAGCTGTGCTTACGCTGAGGATTGGGGCAAAAATTAGCCCTTCCTCTAAAGCTGTGAACTCTGATCTCTCAGTCTAGAGAGAGATGGGCTGTGGACATGTGAGCAGACTCCATGAGCTTCCTCCTGACAGCCAGGCCTGCATGAGCTGGCTTTTCAGAAGGAACTTGTGACTGTGGATCACTCTCCAGAGAGACAAACCTTTTCAGACTTAGAGAAAGGCAGTGGCAGCAGCCTCTGCATTAAGTTTTAACCAGCTCTTACAGCCCTCTGAGTTACACGGTTCACCCTGACCTCTGGGGCGTCCCTGCACTGCACAACTACAGCGGCTGTTCAGGGCATACTGGGAGCTGCGGAGAAATTTTGCAATAAGGATTCACATCAGCTTCAAAGTGCCCAGAATGAGCATTAAAATGCTGCCAGGAAGACAGTTGTTGCTACGTTAAATCTCTGGGGGGACAAAGTGGGAAACGAAGGTTAGTAAAATAAAACAAAACAGGTCATGGTTGTGAAGCAACCTGTCCTCAGTATCTAACTACATGGAGCTGGTGTCAGCCTCTTTCCAAGAGGGGCTGTGTCCCTCCCTGAACGGAATACTGATAGGAAAGAGCTCCCCCCCATAAAGCATCCTTTGCACCCTCCCAATCGATTCTTTCCCTTTTTGTTTTCTAGGAACAAGAGGATTCATCTGACTTAACTGGCGATGGCTCCCTTCCCCATTTATTATGCCATTCCTAAAGCTTCCCTCCTACCGGGCTCAGTGAGAGCTATGGAGGAGACACCCACCTCAGAGGTACAAGTTCACAGATACAGAGCTACCCCTCTGCTGGGCCCGAGGCGAAGAAAACTCCCAATCTCTTTCTTGTAGTCATTGGGTTCTGCTGAACCTGGAAAGGAAATAAATTCCAAAGGCAGGAAATGACCCAGAGACCATAACAATATGTGAAAAGCCAAACCGGTGCTTCCGTCGCTTTATTTCAAACTATTCTAATCTGCGTCCCAGGAAGCCTAACCCATTACCAGATGGAGATCTGTTTTCAGACGCCTCTCGGCATCTGCCACTCCTGGCTGGTGACGTTTGCGCATTTCAAGAAGGTTGCCACTCCTGGCTGGTGACATTTGCACCTTCCAAGAAGGCAAACCTGTCCCCATAGCTTCAAACTTCCAGAGAGGTGCAGCCCCAGGAAAGTCCTTGGGTCTCCGGCTGACAGCACCAGCCATCTCATGTGCTTCATTGTAGCTGAACTGTTGCTGGCCTCCAGCCTAGAATGCTAGCGCACCGAGTCTGTTCTTGAAGACTTGCAGAATCTGAAATCACAAAGCCCTGTGTTGCCAGAAAAGGCTGGCTCCCTCGCCTGCTTCCTAATCCCTTCTCACCAGGCTTTCCTAAAGAAACCCGATGAGTCAGGAAGGAAGAAAACGTGTCTGAGACAGAGCTGGGGTTGGGCTGGTCTCTCTCATCACTTCTGAAAGTTCCTCCTGTTTCACTATGCGGGGCATGTTTGGGGATTCGGTTGTGCTTTTCTTGTTTCCTCCTCTGTCAGCTCTCTCTTTGAGGACCACTTCATTTACCACTCACGAAATCAGCTCGGCAAAAGCGGGAGGCCCTCTGATGAGGAATTCGTCCCTGCTGCAAGGAAGTTTTGACTTCACTTTTGTCCCCGGGAGCATGGCAAGGAAAAACTCCCACCTCGATTCCCAGGTGGAACCATCATTCAGTTGCTTTGTTCCGGCCCGGGGGCCTGTGCGTTTCCTAGGCTTTTAATTTTTACTGAACGCCCTCCATCAGTCTTCCCACTGAAGGCTGTGTACCAGTTAGATTTTAAACCCAGTGAGGTGGCTTCTGGGATACCTTGCTTCAAACAGGTATCCTGCTAATCCCTTCCCCAGGTAATCAGAAAGTAGCTATAGTTGAAATGAATAATGTGCCCAACTCTTTCAACACTTTCGAAATGTTAAACAGATTATAAAGTATAAAGAATCCAATATATTTGTTGACATCTGGTTTATAGAAAATCTCCAGCAAGATGGAAGGGGGGAGTTCAACATCAGGCTGGGTGAAACGGGAGCAGCAGTGAAGGGCACTGCTCTCCTGCGTTCTGGCATCAGATACCTGTTCTGGAGTCCCAGTGGCTCTGTGCTCCTATCTACGATTGTGTGCTGTTTATTATGAAACATGCTTTAAAAAGTATGTTCTGATAAGCTTGGGTTTATCCTTGGCAATGGAATGTATTTTCCATTACAAGACAGTAGCTTAATATCAGAGGTAGGTTGTATCAACTATAGAAGGTGGTAATAGACAGTAGATAAAAGAACATAGGGGATCTTTACGAAAAGGAGAGGGGGAGAGAGAGAGAGGCAGAGAAAGAGAAAGTCTTTTTTGTTGTTGCCAGGAAGAGACAACCTTGCAGGGAGTGTAAGATATATGAGTCTCTCTCTTTCTCCCCTTGCCTCTGCCTATGGAAAAGGAGCCAGGAAAAGCTAGAAACAGGAGACAGAGGGAGGCCATCTCTCCAAATGTTGGTACCAGCCAAATAGGATAAATTGTTCATATGATGATGATGACCACAACTGTAATGATGAAGAGAACATATTGACCCAGATGAAAAAAACAAAGGCTTTGATTTCAAGCCATGCTTAAGTCCCAAAGTACTCCTGTTAGAGCCATTTACATGACCCAAGGGACAGGAATTTAGGGTGAGTGAAATAAATATAATTGGAAAGAAAGATCAGGATTAGATTAAAATGTGATTGAGAATGGTTAAAAATTAGGAGAAAGGTACCGAATTCTACTTTTTTTTTTTTTTTTTTTTGCGGGTAACGGGCCTCTCACTGTTGTGGCCTCTCCCGTCGCGGAGCACAGGCTCCAGATGCACAAGCTCAGCGGCCATGGCTCACGGGCCCAGCTGCTCCGCGGCATGTGGGATCTTCCCGGACCGGGGCATGAACCCGCGTCCCCTGCATCAGCAGGCGGACTCAACCACTGCGCCACCAGGGAAGCCCATTCTACCTATTTTTGTACTGCTTTCAGTCTTGATCTAATGATCTGTTAAAAGATAACATCATGAGTTAAAAACTGTATTCTTTTTTTTTGACTGAGTTATAACTGACATGTAACATTTTATTGGTGTCAGGTATACAACATAATGATTCGATATTTGTATATATTGCAAAATGATCACCATGATAAGTCTAGTTAAATCCATCACCATACATAGTTACAACATTTTTTTTCTTGTGATGCAAACTTTTAAGATCTACTCTCTTAGCAACTTTCAAATATGCAATATGGTATTATTAACAATAGTTACCACACTGTACATTACATACCCATGACTTATTAATTTCATAACTGGAAGTTTGTACCTTTTGACCTCCTTCACCCATTTTGTCCCCCCCCTCACTCCTCCAGGAACCATCCATCTGTTCTCTGTATTTATTTATGAGCTTGGTTAAAAACTGTATTTTTATTTAAATGTATAACAGAGCAAAAGATTTTGTTCTGTTCTCTGAGACACATATTTGGGATGCCTGGCCATTGGGAGCCTTCTCATCCTCCACAGGCTTTACCAGAGACAAAGAACAGAGGATGGAATACACAGCTTCTTGAGTGCTAGCAGTGAAAGGTCAGAGTTATAACATGACAGTAAATGTTATATTCTGCTTAATCCCAGCTTTAACAGAGGTAGTTGCTAGACACTTAAAGTGGGTGCTTATATTTTACAAATGGGAGAACAGAATCAAAAATGGAAAAAGAATAGAGCCAGGAATCCCAAACTATGCGCTAGGTGCTCAGGACACCACAGCAAACTCACGGACGCCCTGTGGCATAGGCTAAATGTTGAGGGAGATGTGGTGATGCTTGACATCTGTCGGCCACCAGGTGAACTACTTGGTCAAGGTTGTTCACAGTTTCAACATTAGATTGTGCTGCACTCATTTCAAAGATGTCTGATCTTGGAGAAGCTGGATTTTCAGCAGCTGTTATAAAATGCAAGTAGTAAGTGAAAATCAGTGTGAACACGAGGTGAATAAGTGGTGGTGTCTACACAGGTTCCAAGGTTTGAGAGACGATGTTCAATGCCTGGCATACATATCCTTTTATAAACAACTGTGGTTAAGAACAAAATAAAAATATTTTTTCTTTCAATTTATGTGTATTATATTTTCAAATGGCTAAGTTGTTGGGAACTTTCTACTGGATAAATGAGATTTATGTTAGGTTTTTTTTTTTTTCTTTTGGCCTAGGAGCTCTGTGAAAAAATTACTGAGACACTAAGATGCTGTGAATTGGGAAAGATTGGGAACCTCAAGATTAGAGCTATACAAACTGTCTCAAAGGGCAAAGGTGGATTTTAATGGCTTAAGCTCAATGGTGAGTATAGAAAAGTGATTCTCTTTTTTTTCCCCCAGACCATTCAGGGCACTGCTCACAGTAGTTCCCCTGTTTCCACATAAAATGAACATTCTTAGTCTGAATGCTTTTTTATTAATGGAACTATTTGGTAGACTATTAAAAGTTGTCTTGTACAATGCTTCTCAAACTATCTTCCAATCTCTCATGGACTATGTGATAACTTGTGTTAACTTGGCTAGGCCAGGGTGCCCAGATATTTGGTCAAACATTATTCTGGATGTTTCTGTGAAAGTGGTTTTTTAGATGAGATTAACAGCTAAATCAGTAGTTGAATAAAGCAGATTGCTTCTATAGTATGGGTGGGCCTTATCCAATCAGTTGAAGGCCTTAATAGAACAAAGACTGAACTCCCCTGAGCAAGAAGGAATTCTGTATATATAAACACACACACACACACACACACACACACACACACACACACACACACACACACATCCTGTTGATTCTGTTTCTCTGGAGAACTCTGACTAATACAGATTGATACTTTTAAAAAATGCAATAAAAATAAATTTTTAGGAAAACAATCATATGCTTAAATATTGTGGAAATGTTAAATTGTTATAAAACTTTCTAAATGCTTGCTTTCAGTTTCCATATTTAGTTAGTCTGATTAGTAATAGTAATAGTAGTCTTTTGTAAATAAGTTCATTTGTATCATTTTTTTGATTCCACATATAAGTGATATCATATGATATTTGTCTTTCTCTGTCTGACTTCATTTATTATGATAATCTCTAGGTCCATCCATGTTGCTGCAGATGACATTATTTTATTCTGTTTTACGGTTGAGTGATATTCCATTGTACATATATACCACATCTTCTTTATTCATTCATCTGTTAATGGACATTTGGGTTGTTTCCATGTCTTGGCTATTATAAATAGTGCTGCTGTGAACACTGAGGTGCATGTGTCTTTTCAAATTAGAGCTTTCACCTTTTCTGGAGATATGCCCAGGAGTGAGATTGCTGGATCATATGGTAACTCTATTTTTAGTTTTCTAAGGAACCTCCATATTGTTCTCCATAATAGCTGTACCAATTTACATTCCCACCAACAGTGTAGGAGGGTTCCTTTTCTCCACGCCCTCTCCAGCATTTATTATTTGTAGACTTTTTGATGATGGCCATCCTGACCAGTGTGAGGTGATAACCTTATTGTAGTTTTGATTTGCATTTCTCTAATAATTAGTGATGTTGAGCATCTTTTCATGTGCCTGTTAGCCATCTGTATGTCTTCTTTGGAGAAATGTCTATTTAGGTCTTCTGCCCGTTCTTTGACTGGGTTGCTTGGTTTTTTTTTTTTTTGATATTGAGGAGGGGAGGGATAAATTAGGAGTTTGGGATTAACAGATACACACTCCTCTATAGGAAATAGATAAATAACAAGGTCCTATGGTATAGCACAGGGAACGATACTCAATATCTTACTATAACCTATAATGGAAAAATAATCTGAAAAAAATACATATTCTTATATATATAATACATATTATATATATTCTCTGATATATATAATATGTAACTGAATTTCTTTGCTGTACACCTGAAACTAACACAGCATTGTAAATCAACCATACTTCAATTAAAAAAAAAAAAAGTAGGGTTTCCCTGGTAGTGCAGTGGTTAAGAATCTGCCTGCCAATGCAGGGGACACGGGTTCCAGCCCTGGTCCGGGAAGATCCCGCATGCCGCAGAGCAACTATGCCCGTGCACAAGTACTGAGCCTGTGCTCTAGAGCCCGCGAGCCACAACTACTGAGCCCGTGAGCCACAACTACTGAGCCTGCGTGCCACAACTACTGAGCCCATGTGCCACAACTACTGAAGCCCGTGTGCCTAGAGCCCATGCTCCACAACAAGAGAAGCCACCTCAATGAGAAGCCCATGCACTGCAACGAAGAATAGCCCCCACTTGCCACAACTAGAGAAAGCCCGCACACAGCAACGAAGACCCAACACAGCCAAAAATAAAAATAAATAAAAGAAAATAAATTTATTTTTTTAAAGTGTTTAAAAAATCTAAAGTAAAAAAAAGTAGATATTAACAGCTGCACTTTATAAATAAGCTGCACTTTATAAATAAAATCTTCATGGAGATAAAAGAAACTGCTTATAGAAAAGACCTCATGGATGGATGACTCAAAGCCCCCCACCAAAAAAAAAAAGAATTTGTGGAACACACTTTGTATAGCATTGATCTCATAAAAAATGTAAATACATCTGTACACGCACACATGTATTATTTACTTTTTATTTTGAACAAATTTTAAATTTACTGAAAAGTTGCAGAACTGGTACAGAGCTTTCCCATATATTCCCTCACCCAAGTTTCCCAATTTTAACATCTATACAACCGTAGTACAATTTTCCAAATGAAGACATTAACATTGGTACAAAACTATTAACTAAACTGCAGAGCTTATTCAAATTTCACCAGATATATTTTAAATAGTGAAGTCACTACTCTAGGATGTGCAACTTTAGTAGATACTGGGCCAGAAGATTTTTGCAGAATGTTGCTTTATTTTGTTTGTAGATCAGCCAACTGAGAATAGAAAAATTTGACAGCAATTGTGGATTGTTCTATAGAAGAATATACAAACCACAGACCTCAATTAAAAACATCTCACATATTGATCGAGCCAGTACCGCAGTTCCTAAGCTTGACTATCATTTCTGCCAGAAATAACAAATTCTTTTGTATTTAGAGAGATTAGTCACTTAATGACAAAATGCATTGAAACATGATGCTTGAATGTGAATCTGAAATGGTATGCATTTTTGGCCAGGCGATTGTTTTCCATCTCTTCTGTAAAGTCTTTTATGACCTTTCATAGGCAGAACCCACCTTAACGGCTTTTTGGGCCCCTACCGTAACGACTTCACAGATGTCTGTCATGGCATCTGTAACAGTTGCTATAATTGGGGTAGGTACCTGCTAAACTGTGAGCAGCTTGTGGGCATGACTGTGTCTTGCTCACCCTGGTAGCTCAGTGCCTGGCCTAATGCCTGAAGCATAGCAGGCCTGCAACACATGCTCACTGAAGGAAGGAAAGAATGAATTAAACACACAATAAGTTCACATCAACATTTTTTTCCCACCTGATCTTGTTGGGAAAAGAGCCCGTAACTCGAAATTATTCTAGTGAAAAAGACAATGGCGCATATATATTAAAAAGGAAAAGCTTTCAAGGGCCTTGTGTTTGAGAAACAGGCTTTGAATGCCAGGTGTGACTTACAAACTGAATAAAGAATATCACTGTTACAAACAGCACAAGTGTCTGGGTGCTGACTCACTTTATTCCATAGATGTATTGTACTCCGCAGGTAATTTTTTGTTGTTTTTCTTTTTTGCGGTACGCGGGCCTCTCACTGTTGTGGCCCCTCCCGTTGCGGAGCACAGGCTCCGGACGCGCAGGCTCAGCGCCCATGGCTCACGGACCCAGCCGCTCCGCGGCATGTGGGATCTTCCCGGACCGGGGCACGAACACGTGTCCCCTGCATCGGCAGGCGGATTCTCAACCACTGAGCCACCAAGGAAGCCCTCCGCAGGTAATTTTATCCACCTGAGTAAAACTCGATTTCCACTTAGGCTGATGTGTTATTAATAGTTATCATTATTATTCACAATTTCTACAGTATGTGTTTTCAAAGAGTTATGTTCCTCATTCTTAATGAGCTATGCAGACGGAGGTAATGAAAGGTAATCTAGTCTCCCATGTAGCTGGTATTCAGTACATTGTTATTGACTGATTCATTACTGAACTCAGGCACAGGTGGGTGCAAACTTGGAGGAGGAAAGCCTCTCTCATTTTTACACGGAGGAAGTGTGGGGAGTTGGGGGCAGGCAGACAAAGGTTGGAGAGGGAAGGAAGTAGGAATTCCTCCCAGATGGGAATGGAGCAGCCTTCTGAATCCCTGACCCACTTCAGCAATCCTCAGGGCACTCTGGGATTACAAACACATCATGTTTATTTGCCCTGTGAAGGAGTATCCTTTGGGATCGGAGCTGCTGTTTCTTAGGAACAAACTGTTTAGGGATTGCTTTTATGAGTCTGGGGTCAGTGGTCAGCATTCTACTTATGCTTATATCACCTGATTATAAAACTGGGAAAAACAAGATACTAAGAAAAATTTTTAGAAATTCAGAACATAAAAGTTGATTAGGGAGATATTCTCAAAGGAGGTGTTGCAGTTATGGTAGGGTGACTAGCGACAAGGAAAGTGTTGATCCTAAGTGTCCCTAGTGGCCAAGCACAGATGAAATATGTCTTTGAGAAATGGAGAGGAGAAGAAGTTTGCCTCCCATTTGTTGGAAACCTCACTTCCTCCTAGAAGCCCTGCTCAGTGGCTTGCTCTGGTTCTGTCAATTGAGAGATGAAAGGATTTTGACAATGGGGGTTGGAATTAAGCTTGGGTTGTTGGCTTAAAAAATAATGTATTAGATCTCTGGTAAGTACTCAGAAAATCCTTCCTCCTGCCTTTTTTCTTTTTTTTTTTTTTAATTAGCACATGACATTTGTGTACTTTGATCTCATTGGGCAATGACCACAAATATTTGTCTGGAACACAACTTGGAAGAAAGGAAAGTTGAGATAAAAATACAAACCTTTCCTGGCACTTGGGTTGGCTGGGAGAATTATGGAAAAGCTCAGGGAAATGTGCTGCCATAAACTCAAAAATCTACTTTGTCATGGGCCTGGCAGGCCAGGTTAGCCTGGAGCCATACATGAAGGCCACCAGGGAAGTAAAAGAACCAGCCTGGAGCTCTCAGGAAGGTGGCAAAGCGGATTTCTCATTTCTTGGGTAGAAGCTCAGATCCAGAAGTCAGAGACTGTTAGGAGGATTAAATGAGATAATGCCTGCCAATGAGACTGACACACAGCCTGGCACCTAGCAGATGCTCACGACAAACTGGATTTCCTTCGCTGCTGTGACTTCGTAAGGCCCGGTAGTGGGTGTCTGAAGACACTGTGTCTCAGACGATGGCTTCATGCCATGTTGGTATTCTACACTTCAGAAAATACTGGAAAGTTGGACTCGTGCAAACTCCAAATTCTTCCATTCTGGTTGAGATGAGCCATAGCTAGGGATGCAGCTCAGTTTCTTCATTTGCAAAATATTATGGTTCTGGGAAATAATCTTGTGCCCGAATGAGGAAACATACATGATATCATTTCCTCAGATAATAATTGGTCTGGGTTTCAACTTAGAAGAGAACCCTAAGAACTCCCACCCACAGGGACTACTGCTATTTCTATTTGGGGCAAGGACCCAATCTCTGGGATACCTGAGCTGAGATTTCTTGGTAGAACTGTACCAATTTCTCACAAATATTTGGCTTGGAAGCCTAAACCAGGGAGAAACACAGAGCTTTGATACCAGCTGCTTCATTCTCCACCAGCATTGTCATAACATCGAGTCCTACCATTTGTGACCACCTTGTGACCAGGCAGTTCTTTCTGCATCATCTCCCTGGCCAAAAGGCAAGTCCCTGGCCATGTATCCTTTTTAGCCCCTTATCCCACTGTGGTGCTGCATGTTCTCTCCTCATGCTTTTATTTTCAGTCTCTTCTCAACTGGATTCTTCTTGTCAGCTTTAAAGCATACTCAAGACTCCCATTGAGAGTGGAGTGGGATGAGTGGAGACAACCGTATCCCAACCGTACATTCTTCTCAAACCATCACTTTCTCTTCTCCCCTTTCTAGAGACTTCTAGGAAGAATATTTATACTTGTGGACTCTATTTGCTCACTTCCCACTCACTCCTCAGGTCACTGTCAGTTGGGTCCTGACCCATCAACCCAACCAAACAGCTTGTGTTGAGGTTCTTCCTCTTCCCTGACCTCCCAAGAGTAGTCTACCCCGTTCACCACTCCTCCTCCTGCAACCACTGTCTTTTCTTGGCTTCAGTGACACAAGACTTTTCTGGTTTCCTCTATCTTCTCTGACAGCTAATTTGCTATCTCCTTTGTAGCCCTATCTATTCTTCTCAAGTCAATAAATATTAAAATACCCAAGGCTCACTCCTGGACACTCTTCCCTCCTTATTCTATATTTTATTCATGCCAAAAATGTTTCCCCAGCCTAGATCTCTCCTCTGAGCTCTAGACCCACGTATCCAACTTCCTAGTTAACATTTCCACTTGGGAAGTCTCACAGACATCTAAAATGTAACACATCCAAAACCAAACTCTTTTTTTCCAATTTTACTTTTTGAAATTGAAGTATAGTTGATTTATAATGTTGTGTTAATTTCTGCTGTATAGCAAAGTGACTCAGTTATACATATGTATACCAAAGTGGTTCAGTTATACATATATCTACATTCTTTTTTATATTCTTTTCCATTTTGGTTTATCACAAGATATTGAATATAGTTCCCTGTGGTCTACAGTAGGACCTTGTTGTTTATCCACCCTATATATAATAGTTTGCATCTGCTAATCCCAATCCATCCCTCCCCCACCCCTCCCCCTTGGCAACCACAAGTCTGTTCTCTATGTCTGTGAGTCTGTCTCTGTTTCATAGATAGCTTCATTTGTGATGTATTTTAGATTCCACATATAAGTGATATCATATGGTGTTTGTCGTTCTCTTTCTGACTTACTTCACTTAGTATGATAATCTCTAGGTCTATCCATGTTGCTGCAAATGGCATTATTTCATTCTTTTTTATGACTGAATAGTATTCCATTGTATATATAATACATACCTCATCTTCTTTATCCATTCATCCGTCAGTGGACGTTTAGGTTGCTTCCATGTCTTGGCTATTGTGAATAGTGCTGCTATGAACATAGGGGTGCATGTATCTTCCTGAATTATAGTTTTGTCCTGAAACCAAGTTTTTGATCTCCCCCTGCCCCACTTCAAATCTCTTCAGTGCTCCCTATCTCACGGAAGGGTTAAGCAGGCCAGAACTTGGAGTCTCCAGGACCCTTTCCTCTGCTTTACCCTTCACATTCAATTTTGCCTTCTAAACCTCTCCTGAATCCAAACTCCTCTCCCTTCATCCTTTCCCACTATCCTAAGCTACCATCATCTCTCACCTAGATTGCTGTAAAAGCCTCCTTACTGGTCTATCTGCAGCCATTTTGACCTTTGCCTCTCACAGTGTATCCAGAGTGATTTCTACACCTGATCTTCATGTCCACCCCCACGCCACCTGAAAATGGTTAAAATACTTGAATGCCTTTCCATTATTTTAGGGTACAATATTGTTAACAGGCCCTGCACCCATACAGATCTATCTCAAACCATGCTCCACCATGCTTCCTGCACAGCAGTCACTCTGGTCTTCTTTCACTTCCTTTTACTTGCTGTGCTTCCCCTCCCCAATTGCTTTTTGCCCGTCTTCATCTTGTAACTTCCCCCCTTTCTTCAAATCTTAGCTCAGTCATGGCTTCCCCAGGGCTATCTTCCCTGACCTCTATATCCAAGGCAAATCTCTACCATATGACCCTGGGTACTTTTCCTTCATATGCTGATCATGGCTGTAATTTTATATTTATTGGTATGACTATTTGGTTCAAATAAACTTCCCACTGACTGTAGACTCCATTAGGGTAGGGACTTTGGTTTTCTGTGCCTAGAGCCAGCACAGTGCCTAGGTACATTCATAGAAGATGCTTGGTAAATGCATTTGTTGAACAAATGAATAAATGAATAAATGAATGAACATGGACTTTTGTTTACTGTAATTCCTTTGGCTCCCTTTTCTTCTGTTTCACCCATGCCCTATCTTTTGTCTAGTCATTGGAACCTCAATCATGAATTTGGCTTACATGTCCAGTGCCATTGCTGGGTCTCCTTTCTATTATTGGTAAAGAAGCTCATGAGATTCTGCATAACCTTTGGACGGCATCCTCCTGTGGACACTTCCTCTCCTGCAATAATTTTGTTATTATCAAGATTCTGTTCAGAACTTCAGACTTAGGTAATAAGAGAGTACCACCTGAGGGGGGCAATCTCCCACCTAGAACAATAAGATCATGGAATTGCAGGGAACCCTTGGTAATCATTTAGTTTAATTTCTCAAGCGAAGCAGACATCCTTTCTGTACCACTTCTGACAGATACTAGTAGCTAATGTTTATTGAGCATAGACCAGTTACTGTCTTAAAGAACATTGATACAGATGAACCCATTGAATCCTTTGTAACCTTATGGGTACAGTTACCATCATGCATCTTTCATAGATGGAGAAATAGTGCAATGCCTGTCTAAGTCATACAAGTAATAAGGGGCACAGTCAAGATTTGAACCCATTGTCAGGCCATTGTCAGAAGCAGAGCTTTTAGCAACCGTGCTATGCTATGCTACCTTTGTAGTTAGCCAACATTTATGTGGAGACTTCCAGGAGTAGGAATTCACTCCACTGTGAACTGGATACTAGCCATTTTTCCTAGTTCCAGCCTGTAAAACTATACAGAATAGCCTGCTCCAACTTCCATAGACAGTCATTCAAATATTTTCAAAGACTAAGAGTAATTTTTTTCTGTTCATAAAAATAACATATGCTCATTGTAGAAAACTTGGAAAAGTTCAGAAGAGTATAAAGAAAATAAGAATCCTTGATAACCAAGGAGAAAATAAATGTTAACTGCCAAGAATCCATTAGCGTTTTGTTGTTGTTTTTCATATCTGTATTTCATTAAGGACCCATGTAAAACCTGTGTCCAGCCAAGACGCCTAGTTCTCTGTCACATGACCTTCCATCAAGCCAGATTTTTTTCCTTTATATAAAATCCTAAATGTAAAATTTTATATTTATCCCTTATAAACTGTATTTTGTTTGTTTTGATTCTTTCTTCCATACTACTGAAACTCTTTGAATCTAGATTCTGCTACCTAATATGTTAGCCTTCCAGCTTTGTGTACCACATGATTTTGATAAAAGGGCTTTCCAAATGTTTATTCTAGGAGTTGATAAAATGTTGAGCAGGGAAGAGCCCTGTGATATTCTATTAGGGCCCTCCCTCCGGCTTCACATGAGTCTTTTCATCAATCATTTAGGATGGCTGCTCAAGAAAATACAAATCAGTGATGACTTCTCAATTTCTAAGTGCTCACAAGTCATCATTTCAATACTTTATTCTAGAACTTTCCTGGAAATCCCTATATGCCAATCTGTTACTTCAGACTTTTCTCTGCAGTGGAAGGGGCTGTGTGTAGACAAACTGGCCCTGACTAACATTTAATGGGGCTGAAGAAATGATCCCACGGGTATACATTGTCTTATTCTTTCTACTTCAGGAGATCAGCTTCCTGTCAACATACAGGAAACTGGAAAGCTGCAGTCTAATAATATAACCACTGACAGGAAGATTGTTGTTTAGATTGCTCTTCCAGATCTCTCAATGGAATAATCTTGGAGGAGAATGGCTGCTTCATATTTTTTTTATGACTTGGATCAACTTCAAGCCTACCTGACTTTATATAGTAGATGGACTGCTTCCATGTTGCATATAAATTTTTTGGGTGGAAGTCAAATTCTACCTAAAATGTACTACTGTGGGAATTTCCTTTTTAAGGCCATCTTGTAGTGAGACATTTTATAAAGTCAGGGATTCTTCAGTGATTTATCTCTTTGGATTTAAAAAATCAGAGCTGTTTAAAGCAAAGCAAAATGATGCTGCATATTTCTTTACTTTTAGAAATGTCGGGTAACATTTTTTGTGATTGTCACTCTGAGCAAATAGGATTGGGAATATCTTGGGACTGCCCGGCAGCCAGCTAATGAGTAAAACCTGAGCCTCTATCTTAAGTCACATTCTCACCTCACCATTCCCTGGTGCACTCCTACTGATGGAAGATTGCTTCTTTTGATTCCCCTGATTGTTGTTTTTCTCGTTTTCCAACTGTCTCCATCAATAACTCAAAGAGAATTACATTGAAGCATCTTCTCTGAGAGTCCTCCTGTCACTCAGCTGCAGGGGGCAGGGCTGGTGGTCACGGAGAGGCGTCCGTCACACATCTGTGTTCCTCGTTCCCTTGGGTTGGAGCTGTGTGGAGGCCAGAGCCTCAGCTTGTTCACCCCTGGGTCTCCATAGGACTAGCCAGAGCCTCCCGGGAAGTGGTGTCACCACATATTCATTGACTCAACAGTGACTCCCAAACTCGAACAGGAACCAGCTGCAGGGAATACCATGGAGCCCACCCTGTTGTCACCAAGGGGACTGTGATGGTTTAGACTGGCTTCCTGAGATTGCCCTCCCCTGAACTCCTGCAGTATTCTGAGGCTCACTGGTCCTTAACCAAACTTCCTTCTTTTTCTCTGTAGTGTGTATATGTGTGTGCAAGCATGTATATGTTGTTTATACACATGAATAGTCTGTCTAGGTTTCTGTGTGTAGTATGTCTCCTGTGCCTTAATCATAATCCCAACCCCTAACCCTAATCCTAACCCCTAATTTTAATCCCGACTTTGATCCTAACCCTAAATCTCAAATCCCAGAGCCTAACAAAGATCCCTACTCATAGTCTTTAATAAATGTTTGCTTTTTATTGTGAATATTACTATGATCTTAATATAACTAAAATCACCAGAAACTAAAACAGCCATACATTTTCTATGTTGTATTATTCAATGAGAATTATAGTTTAGAATGAGCATCCCCTGACATCGAAAAAGCCAGGAGATTAAGATACCTTGAGTATAAATTTTCGTGTTTAGTAAGTAACTCAGCATCTTATTGCTGACAGTTAATCTATATGGAGGAGTTCAGCTAACCTTGTCAGTTAATTGGAGTAGCCTCTTGATCAAGACCACACCATTTGCCAATAAAGCATGTTTCAAGTGTGGTCTATTTCTAGTTTCCATCCTCTCATCACCCTGATTTCATAGGATAATTTTATAGATAGCTTAAAACAAAATAATATAAATGAATCAATTCATTTAACTAGAACCCCTTGATATCCTACTTTTAGTTCCATGACCAGCTACATAATTTGTGGAACCCAGTGCAAGATGAAAATATGGGGTCCCTTGTTATTAAGAATTTCAAGATGGTGACAGCCGAGCGCTAAGCCCAGTGCACGCCCATGGAGCTGGCCCTGAGTATTTTACGGATGGGGGACCCTAGGTCTAGAAAGGCACAGCGAGACACTGCCAGGCCCCCGCTGATGGGTGCTGGAGAGATGGTTAGAACCTGGTCACTGGACAGTTGGAAACTGCTCCCACCGCTTGGTTTCCCATTCATGGGCTTCTCCCACTACCCAGTGTCATCACGGTTGGGCAGCTGGGGTACATACCCGGTGCTGTCAACTGGACATTCTGCTCTTAGCACTTTCATTAGTTGTTCCAACCCTTAGCCTGATTTCTTTCTTTTTTAAAAAAATATTTTCTATTTATCTGTTATCTATCTATATCTCTATCATCTATCTAGATATTTGGATGTGCCGGGTCTTAGTTGCGGCACATGGGAACTTCGTTGCCGTGTGCGGGACCCTTGTTGCAGCTTGCGGGATCTTTAGCTGCGGCGTGTGAGATCTAGTTCCCTGGCCTTCGATCCCTGGGATCGAACCCCGGGCCCCCTGCACTGGGAGCGTGGAGCCTCAGCCACTGATTTCTTTTTAGTTGCGGCACATGGGAACTTCGTTGCCGTGTGCGGGACCCTTGTTGCAGCTTGCGGGATCTTTAGCTGCGGCGTGTGAGATCTAGTTCCCTGGCCTTCGATCCCTGGGATCGAACCCCGGGCCCCCTGCACTGGGAGCGCGGAGCCTCAGCCACTGATTTCTTTTTTTTTTTTTTTTTTTGCGGTACGCGGGCCTCTCACTGTTGTGGCCTCTCCCGCATGACGCGCAGGCTCAGCGGCCACGGCTCACGGGCCCAGCCACTCCGCGGCGTGTGGGATCTTCCCGGACCGGGGCACGAACCCGTGTCCCCTGCATCGGCAGGCGGACTCTCAACCACAGCGCCACCAGGGAAGCCCTCAGCCGCCACTGATTTCTTGCCTAACTCCACACCTGAGCTAATTTGCCTACACCTGCTCCTCATTGGCAGCATGACCTCTTCCACCAGTTTTCTTGAAAACTCTGAGGAAATTTTGTGAGATGCTGGTGGAAAGAAAGCTGATGAGAGACATTTTGCAGATTGGATTGCTCTCCTTGGCTCTCAGAAGCAGAAGGGATGCATTTCTTCACAGCAAGTTTCTCCTCCCTTCCCAAATCCCAACATACACTCATTCTTAAGTGCAAGCCTACATGTCTTGGCTAAAACAGCCTCAGGATAGGTTCCTGAATACGTTGGATATTAATAAAGAGAGGGTAAGAAATTCCATTTTGAAAGTGTTTCAAATAGAAAATATTTTACGTCAATCCCTGGGAAATCAATTTCCAATCTCTGGTTCTATCTTAATTCAGCCCCATCTTGAATTAACCATGTCTGTTGTTTGCCAGAATTCCACGGACTTGAGAATGTGTTAAAGAATTTCATTTCCTTCTTTCTCCCCAGAGGGACTACAGAGTCAGTGACTGTAGGAATTCAGACCCCTTTACTGTGCCAAACTCCCCCAAGCCACAGACTTTGCATTAACTTCGGAATGTGGCCAAGCCAGTCCCTTTGAGAAGGAAGCACTGCTGCCCTGAGCTGGCATCTATGCTGACACAGCCTTGCATCTAGCCCACAGGCTGGGTTTTGAGTCTATTAGTAAAATTCAAGCAAGCCTGAAGACACCCTCAATTCAAAGAAAACAAGAATAGCCAATTTAAAGAAAATCAGAGTGGAGGGTGAGGGTTGGAAATTTCACATTATTTCTACATAACAGATAATGAAACAGGTTCCAGGAGATTTTAAAAGAATCTAATTAAAATTATTTATATAATTTCACATTTCCCCCCCTCCAAACTTTTAGACAGGACTGATAGCCAAGCCAAAGCCATCAATTTGATGCTGGCTGTGCACAGTTGATAGGCAACATTCCCGTGAGTCCTCCTTGCTGACAGGGAGCACCCTGGGGAAATACCCAGCAAATGGAAGACACAGTGGGGTCCTTAAGGCACTTCTCTATAAGGGGGTAGATAAAATAAAGACACAAAGGTAAAGGAACCCTTTAATAATGACATAAGATAAGCTACTACGGACCAAGTGCAAAAAACAGACATGCTTCTTGTGGTAGTGAGGAGCAAAATGAAAGGATTAGGTCAGTGAACCAGGGACGGCTTCCTGTAGGAGGCACCATTCAAAGCAGAGTTTTGAAGGTGGTCTGGGTGAAGGGAAGAGGAGGGAGGGCCATCCCTCTGGGAACTGAGATGATGCTTGGATTATCTAAATGACAAGTCTGCTTTTTCCCTTAATTATTGTATCTTATCCATCACATATTTTGTTCTAAATGCTTCAGACTGCTCTGTCTGCATAGACCTGATCTCCAAGGTATCCTTGACTGGATGTGCAGGTATTTGTAGTTAGACTATAAAGTGCCACATAGAGTGGGAATGTATAATGTGAAACCTTAATTCTGGATAAAAATGCCAAGATGTGAACTATGCTGCTTCCTTTTAGTAATTACTCATTTCTGACAAAAAAAGCAGGAGGCTTAATTCACCCCTAGGGCAATTTTAAAACCCTCTTGTCAGTTAATTCACTCCCAGCCCTGCTCCCCAAATAGTTTTTTTGCTTTCTCATTTAAGTCATTTTAAAAGTTATATCTGTCTTTCTGATTCATGACTGTGTAATCATTTAGCTAGTTAATCTGGATAAAATTAACACTTTCCTCTAAGGCAAATATACTTTGGTCTCTCTGGGAATATCATACCTAGAAAAGAGCTATAGATTACTTGTTATAAATGTGGGCAACTTACATGTGCATTTCGTGTATGTCTCCATCAGTACCTTCCCCATAAGTGAGCAAAAGACTTTCTCTACCAAGTAACACCGGCATCAGTTAAAACAGGAATTCAGATCCTCATCCACAGGATTATAAATCATTAAACTTCACAGATCTGATCGACGACAGGGGCTGGTGGAGACCTCCTCTTGCTTCATAGAAATCTGATTTCTCCTGCTCCATATCATCTTTCTAAGAGGACTTAAAATTTGGTTTCAAACAGCTGTCAGAATGATTTCCCCCTTTTTTAGGGCATTCATTAGAAAATAAAATCAGATATAATTAACAAACAAACCAACCTATATGCCTGCTGTTCTGACTTGTTTTAAGTGTTATTTCTACTTACAGTTTCCTGCCAGCATCCTGCTGTTTCTTTAATATGAATTCTGCATTGGGGAAGAAAAAAAACTCGGCATTAAAATAAAGCCCTGACTTTTTGTCTCTTCTCTTCCTGTTCATCTGTGTTCAGATCCAATTTGCTTGGAGGTTGAAAGGAATGAAAATGTCAAAACCATCACTGAGAGAGAGAGGAGGGACCTCTCTGCTCCTAGAGTTGGCTGAAGGATGGGGCTGCCTTTAGACTCACGATAAACACCCTCTTCCCTCACTGCTGGGCTTGGGTGGCCCGTGTGGCTACCAGAGTACTGGAAAACCGATTCAGGTTCCCGGGCTTGGTTTCCCAGCTGAGAGTCCTCCTTGGTACCAGATGATGTTCTGGTACCTTTGAGCCTGTCCCAGAGGCGCATGGGAGTGAGTGGGTGATCCGAGGAGAGCCTTGATCCCAAAGCTGGCCTCTGGGTTTGGTAAGGGTGGGAGGCTTCATGAAAATAACAGGGGGGGGCTGCTGAGGTGGCAGATACAGCAGCAGAGATGATGCGATGTGATCAAAATGTACGGGATTATGGTTTTTCTCCGCTGGATCTTTTAAATTAATTTTTTAAAAATTCTGGAAATTTTGAAACATACCAAAGGAGGTAAAATAAAATAATAAACTCCCAAACATCCATCACCCATTTTCAGTAATTATTTACTCATGCTTTTCACACCCCCACCAACTTCCCCTTCCTGTATTATTTTTGAAGCAAATTCAAGACATTGTATCATTTCATCTATAAATAGTTTGGTTTGTGTCTGTAAAAAATAAAGCCTCCTTTAAAAAACTATAACCATAATCCCATTAGCACACCTAAAAGTAATTAATAATTAATTCCTTCATATAATCAAATAGCTGGTGTTTAAATTTTCAGTTGTCTCATAAATAAATTTTTTAAAATAGTTTCTTTGATCCAGGTTCACATAAAGTCCCACAATTTGATTTGTGGATAAGTTTATGAAGTCTCTCTTTCTCTCTTCTCTGGTGGCGCAGTGGTTGAGAATCCGCCTGCCAATGCAGGGGACATGGGTTCGATCCCTGGTCCGGGAAGATCCCACATACCGCGGAGCAACTAAGCCCGTGCGCCACAACTACTGAGCCTGCGCTCTAGAGCCCGCGAGCCACAACTGCTGAAGCCCGCGTACCTAGAGCCCATGCTCCATAGCAAGAGAAGCCACCGCAATGAGAAGCCCCACGCACTGCAAGGAAGAGTAGCCCCCGCTCGCCGCAACTGGAGAAAGCCCACGTGCAGCAACGAAGACCAAGCACAGCCAAAAATAAATAAATAAAATAAGATAAACTTTATTTTTGGAATAATTGTAGATTTACAGAAAAGTTTCAAACACAGTATAGAGAATTCCTGTGAATTCCCCTAATGTTAACATCTTACATATTGATGGTATATTTGTCAAAACTAAGAGATTAACTTCGGGACATTACTATTAACTAACTTACAGGCTTTATTCAGATTTCACCAGTTTTTCCCTTAATGCCCCTTTTCTGTTCCAGGATCCAGTTCAGGACACCACAATACACTTAGTCATTGTGATTCCTTACACTTCTCCGATTTGTGACAGTTGCTCAGTCTTGTTTGTCTTGATATGATCAGGTATTTTGTAGAAAGTCCCTTGGTTTGGATTGGTCTGATGTTTTCTCATGATCAGACTGGGATTATGGGTTTGAGGGAAGAATATCAGAGAGGGTAAAGTGTCCCTCTCATGGGAATTATATCAGGGGGTACATTATCACTATGACCTTAAGTCTCCTTAATCCATCTCTCTCTCTCTCTCTCTCTCTCTCTCTCTCTCTCTCCCATTGCAAATTACTTGTGGAAGAATCTGTAGACTTTTGTTTTGTTTTTTAACATAGAGAGGCCATGGCCACTTTTAGGCTGAGATATGGAGTCCTCTGCTTCAGCCCAGGCTTCTTTCCAAACAGTTGCCATCTCAACACTTCCTGTTCACTTGTATCCCATAACATCACAAGACAGGGTTAAATAAAAGTCTAGGTTACACTGCAGGCTGCATGGCAGGCTTTGATTTTAAGTAGATGCTGGAGAGAAGGTCTGAGAAAAAGACATCCTTCACAGGAAACACATTAAAAAAAATTCCTTGAAGGCTGGTTCCTGTGTCATTGAATGAAATATTTAGATAAGAACACACACACACACAGACACATTCACACCATGAAGAGGTCCACAAATATATTATTGTTATTGGAAAGAGAAGATATACACCAAGACTTCAGAGAATCCTTATAAACGGACAGCTCCTAGGCTGCACTGGTGATGATTAAAATCTTTGGGTTGACATTGGCTCCAGCTGACTGGACTCCTTAAGTTTTCACATGGCAGGATGGATGCTAGCACAAGTGAACAAAGAAATAACAATCTTCTCCTTCTTGAACACAGTGCTTTACATTTTACCATGTGTCTTTGCCTGTGTTACTTAACATCATTGTTGAAATACTTGAAGGTAAAGTGTGAAGTATTGTCTTTCCCCGGATAAGGAAAGTGAGAAGGCTGAGAGAGGTCCTGTGACTTGGTCAGATGGCTGGTTATGGATGAAAATGAGATTAGAAAACAGGTGTTCTTCCCCTGTGTGCTTTTGTCAGATAGATTCAGGCAAATGGCTTCCAGGATCAACCTTTGAGGACTTTTTGCTTTGGTACCAGACATCTCAGGATGAATGATTAAAATTAGAATTTAAAGTTATAGCCCCAAGTTTCTCATAGTGAAGAGTCCAAGCGTTGGTTTAAAGCACCAGATTTGTGCTCTAAATCCAGTTGAATGTTGCTATGTTGATAGATATGTTCAATAGTAGGCCTGGGTGGGTGGGGGAATACACCCCATTCTGCCTTGACTAATGAAGTCCAGGCAGCAGCTCTGATCCTTCCAGCGCAGGGTCATGGTCAGGAAGACCGACAGCTGACAATGCTATTGGAGGTGCTCCTAGGTTCTGAGCTTCCCGAGGGCAGGGTCACCCTTGGAGCCCACATAGCTCAGCTTCATGGAAGCAGAATGATACTTCTGCTCCATCGTTAACATGAAAGGAATAATTGCAAAGCTTAGAACGCAAGGGGATGGTGAGATAGAGGAGTGATTCACCAATGCCCTCCCAGGAAAAGAAAGCCAGCACTTAAACACATCTTAACATCTCAGATATAATTTCTGTCTCTGGTAATGATGATGCTGACACCAGAGTGCTTTTGGAATGGGGTCCCCTTGTTAACAGAGGAGCGAGTGTAAAGTGGGTGAAAAACTCAGACTAATGAAAGTGACTTTAATATCCCTTTAGTTTCACAAGTAGGATTCTGTGGCTCTTTTGTCTTGCTTGGTCCATGGGCAGCGAGTTTAATGATGCCTCACACTGAGTGTGCCTCAACCGTGGTGAGGTATTTCAAGAAAACTCTAGTTGGGATTCTGGATTCTTGGACCATTAATAATTTTAAGGGTGACAATAAAAGCTAGAGGAACTCCAGTCTCAGCAAGGGTTTTCAAAAGACGGTGTAATAATGAGGCGTGTGGAGCCCTGGGTGGTAGGGCCTCCGGACTCCTGCTCTGCCCCAGCTGGCTCTGTGTCCTTGATCTTACACTTAACCTTGCTTTCTGGGTGCCAGTGGAATGTGCAGATAAAGCTCTCCCTGACCTGCCTAAGAGGTATGTTATGAGAAACAACTGATTGGGAGTATAAAATGTTGGGGAAGTCTGAAAGGAAGAAAAAAGGGGAAAAAAATTACATTTTGGAAGCAGAAATTGCTTAATAACAAGCAGTGACAGAATGCCTACACATTGGAGTTTTTTAGTCAGAATGAAGATTTATTTGGCATTTTGGATTTTTTTTTTTTCAGTAAGCAGAGGCTATTTGGGGGAGTTGAGAGAAAGGAGAAAAGGGAAAGAAAGTTAAAGTGCCAACAATAATCTAGGTGTATAATCTACCAAAAATTCTACTGATTGACAACTCTTTCTACTTATATAAAAAAGATCTTCTGATTATGATTATTCACACCATGTCTGTTTTCCACATTGTTTCATAATTTGAGGTTCCTTTTCCTACCCCATGTTCCTAGCAATTGTCTAAAGCTAGAAAAGCAAAATCATTTCGAATGTTGGCCCCCTGAGGCCTTAGAACAATGGCTGACCTAATTTTTTCCGCAAGTCCTATTACTGAGCTTGGGTGTCTCACCTTTTTAGCCTTCCAAACACTGGCTTATCTTGGGGACCTTATGAAACCCTGTGCCTAAGAATAACCTGGTGGTTTAAAAACAAATAGACTAAGCCCTGTGTGAGCCTCCCATGAAGGGCATTTCTAATTCCCTCTTAAAAGCCTGAGCTTGGATCAGAGTTGGTAGTATTATTCGGGGGTCACCTGCTCATTCTAGTTTCCCCTCCGCCCCCCTTGTCAAGGTCTTGCTTCCTCTGACTTTTCTCCCAGTTCCAGGATATGCCTGGGTCATGGTGAAATGTGGACACTGGTGAATGTGGCCAGAGGATGTGGCTATCCCTTCAGATGCAGGGAATGAAGGCTCCCGGCTGGATGAGGAGAATGATTAACCTCACAGCAGCTGCAAAGCCAGAGTTGTTCCTACCTCTCATAGACCAAATCCAGATCTTGCTGGGCTCAGGGGTTAATACATCGGCAGTGTCTTAACCACTGCCCCCCCTCAGGGTTCCTTGTAATACTACTCTTGAGTTAGATGTCTCTGACTAGCCCTGGCTTGTCCCACTGGGGGGACAATCCGAGGATTGGAAAAACTTACTTGGTCATAATTTTGCCACTAGATAAAGGCCTGTGTCTGCTTCCCTCCGTCACCTTAGCAGGTGTCTTTGTTCCTATTCCTCCACAGGGCTCATGCCCACTCACAGGGCACTTTCCTTGGGTGGTTCAACTTTCTAGAAGATTCAGTGGTGTCATCTTATTCCCATCTTCAGCAGGTCTTAATAAATTCCCTCTGGGTTACACATTTGCTAAGGGAGTGGCCTGGAGTGAGAAGAGAGACCTGGGCTAAGGCTCAGGAGATGGGTGTTCTAGGCCCAGCTCTGCCACCTGCTTCATGACCTAGGAAATGCCCTTTACGTTCTGAGGTTATTATTGTTCTTGCTTGTAAATTGAGGCGATTAGACTAAGATCATCTCTAAAAGCCTGTGCTGTAATACATACAAAATATATTTGGTATAAAAGGTTCACAGTTTGTAGCATTCTGGTCATATGCTCTATATTTATGTGTATAAGTGCCAATAGATCAGAGGGGAAAAAAATAAATTGGTAAAAGAAACAACTATTCTCACCTCTTTTAAAGCATGGAATTCAATTATTTTTAATGGAGTTTTGCCTCCTCAGTATAATATAAGGAAGACAAACTCTTCCGGTATTGGGTTCAGGTTTCTGAAGACCACCAGTGGCCATTTTATCAGCTATAAGTGATATTAAGACTAAAACTTGTATGTTCTAACCATGGTAATTTGTAAGCTATTGGCTATTATTAAATAATAGTGGTGATTTACCAAAACCCTTTCTTTCTGAAAATTAGTTATGGAAAACTGTTATTTACTTATGAGTTTAAGATAGAAAAAGATGGAAATACTGCCTTAAACCAGATGGAGTGTGGGCAGATGCTGGCCAAGATTTCCTTCCTTTCGTGGTTCCTTGCAGGCTAAGCATCCAGCCTCTGGGGCAAAAGCAGGCAATTGTGTTAAATCATGCAAAACAGAGTGGCAGTTGGGTGAGGCACACAAAATGGATTGAAAGCAGAGAACTACTTATTTGTTAGTACAGATTCCAGACCTGAAGGCGGCAGAGATAAAGGATAAGGATTAACTCTTATAATATGCTACCCGCTTTAAAAGAGAAATTTTTGCAAAAAGCACAACACACACATTTCAGCTTTTTACAATTTTCCAATTAGTATTAACTCATTAATTAGTACAACATGAGTCAGTTTGGAATTTTCAGCCCAACAATTGTGCAGTTGCATGAGGATTTTTATAAATGTCCTGTAATCCCACCAGAATGTCCCAGATTACCGTCTCCTGTGCTTTAATTAGAAAACAGGATTGCAAGTCAGAGCAGGGATATAAAATTGACTTTGTCTCTCTTACCAATTCTGTCACCTAGAACAAGTAACTTAGTCTATTTGGACCTCAGCTTCAGTAACTCCACTGTTATAAATTTACATCTGTAAAAATGTCCACACTATATCAGTAAGTGGGGAAAACAGATGATATATGATTTATTTATGCATTAGTCAGCTTTGCTACAGAAACAATGACCCCCAAATCTCGGTGGCTCATAATACTAATTCATTCCTCTTTCACATTGTTAATGGCTACAGTCAGCTGCATTTCAGCTCCTTGGTCCTAGTCTGGGACCTAAACTGAAGAAGCAGTCTCCTACCCACAGCAGAGGGAAAGAGCAGGACAGCTCACAGAAAAACACACTGGCTCTAAAACTTCTGCTCAATTGTGGAGTGTATTGCATGCACTCACAGACCATTGACCAAGGAAGCAACATGATGGGGTTGATGATGGGGTAGGGATATATATTCTCTCCGAAGGCACAGCAAGTCGTTTGGCAACTGATTAATTGAATACAGGAAGTATTTGTCCTACAGGAAATGGGAGTATATAGTTGGGGACAATAATATATCACAATATATTTACCTGTAAATATAGATATGCATAGAAAAAGTATGAAATTTTTTTTTTTTTTTTTTAGGTTTTTTTTTTTTTTTTTTTTTTGTGGTATGCGGGCCTCTCTCTGTTGTGGCCTCTCCCGTTGCGGAGCACAGGCTCCGAACGCGCAGGCTCAGCGGCCACGGCTCACGGGCCCAGCCGCTCCGCGGCATGTGGGATCCTCCCAGACCGGGGCGCGAACCCGTTTCCCCTGCATCGGCAGGCAGACGCGCAACCACTGCGCCACCAGGGAAGCCCTGAAATGTTATTCATTAAAATATTCTTAGGCCAGGAGAATTGAAAACGTATCTTGTACATGAATGTTCATAGAAGCATGATTCATCATAGCCCTAAAGTGGAAACAACCCAAATATTCACCAATGAAGGGATGAGTGGTTTAAAAAAATGTAGTCTATCTGTAAAATGGAAAGTTGTTCAGGCATAAAAAAGAATGAAGTACTTTTACCTGCTACAACAGGGACGAACCTTGAAAACATTATGCTAAGCGAAGGAATCCAGTCACAAAAGATCACATATTGTATGATCTCATTTAAACGCAATGTCCAGAATAGGGAAATTCAGAGAGACAGAAAATAGGTTATTGGTTGCAAGGGACTGGGGGGGGTGGGGTACAGGGGATAGAAAGTGACAGCTAATAGGTACAGCGGTTTCTCTGGCATGCTGAAAAACTTCTGGAGCTAGATACCGGTGATGATTGCCTAATCTTGTGAATATACTGAAAACCTCTTAATTGTTCACTTTAAAAGGATAAATTTTATAGTGTGTGAACTATATCTCAATTTTAAAAAATTCACAGAAGTTATTGGATGGTGAGATTGTAGATAATTTTCATTTCTTTGTGTACACAGTCTTATACTGCTTATTTTTTAAAATGAGCAAGTACTATCTTTATATGGAGAGAAAAATAATGGGGATATTCTAATGGGGGAAAACATGAAAATATCAGTTGCACAAAATAAAGTTACCTTGAACTTTCCATACGACGCAATTCATGCATCCTAATCTCAAGTACTTTGCAAGTTGAAAATTTGAACCTCCCTTAAGTACTTAAGAAAAAATTCATCACCTTTCTTTATAATTAACGTGCAATAGCAAAGATGGAACTATCTAAAATCAGGGAAGAGTGAAAATGGGGTTAATAAGGGGTATTCATAGTCAACGCCAATCTCAGGGAGAGAAATGGTTTCCCAGAGTCAGTCGGGAGCACAGTAATCTACATCTTCCTGTTTCTACACATGGGGAAAAATCAAAACCACAGCTTCATCTCTTGGATCTACCATCAGAAAAATTATAAGCTTAATTAGGTTTTTTGGTTCAAGGCCTCATTTTGCTTTATTTTTGTTTTAACATCTTTACTGGAGTAGAATTGCTTTACAATGTTGTGTTAGTTTCTACTGTATAACAAGGTGAATCAGCTATACACATACATATATCCCCATATCTCCTCCCTCTTGCATCTTCCTCCCACCCTCCCTATCCCACCCCTCTAGGTGGTCACAAAGCACTGAGCTGATCTCCCTGTGCTACATGGCTGCTTCTCACTATCTATCTGTTTTACATTTGGTAATGTATATATGTCCATGCCACTCTCTCACTTCGTCCCAGCTTACCCTTCCCCCTCCCTGTATCCTCAACTCCATCCTCTACGTCAGCATCTTTATTCCTGTCCTGCCCCTAGGTCCTTCAGAACCTTTTCTTTTTTTTTTTTTTTTAAGATTCCATATATATGTGTTAGCATGCAGTATTTCTTTATCTCTTTCTGACATACTTCACTCTGTATGACAGACTCTATGTCCAACCACCTCACTACAAATAGTTCAATTTCATTTCTTTTTATGGCTTAGTAATATTCTACTGTATATATGTATCACATCTTATCCATTCGTCTGTCAATGGACACTTAGGTTGCTTCCATGTCCTGGCTATTGTAAATAGAGCTGCAATGAACATTGTGGTACATGACTCTTTTTGAATTATGGTTTTCTCTGGGTATATGCCCAGGAGT
>NC_041225.1:56613108-56615696 GCF_002837175.3 Physeter macrocephalus
GGAACCTCCATACTGTTCTCCATAGTGGCTGTATCAGTTTACATTCCCACCAACAGTGCAAGAGGATTCCCTTTTCTCCACACCCTCTCCAGCATTTATTGTTTGTAGATTTTTTGATGATGGCCATTCTGACGGGTGTGAGGTGATAACACATTCTAGTTTTGATTTTCATTGCTCTAATGATTAGTGATGTTGAACATCCTTTCATGTGTTTGTTGGCAATCTGTATGTCTTCTTTGGAGAAATGTCTATTTAGGTCTTCTGCCCATTTTTGGATTGGGTTGTTTGTTTTCTTAATATTGAGCTACTTGAGCTGCTTGTAAATATTAGAGATTAATCCTTTGTCAGTCGCTTCATTTGCAAATATTTTCTCCCATTCTGAGGGTTGTCTTTTTGTCTTGTTTATGGTTTCCTTTGCTGTGCAAAAGCTTTGAAGTTTCATTAGGTCCCATTTGTTTTTTTTGTGTTTTTATTTGCATTTCTCTAGGAGATGGGTCCAACAGGATCCTGCTGTGATTTATGCCATAGAGTGTTCTGCCTATGTTTTCCTCTAAGAGTTTGATAGTGTCTGGCCTTACATTTAGGTCTTTAATCCATTTTGAGTTTATTTTTGTGTGTGGTGTTAGGGAGTGTTCTAATTTCATACTTTTACATGTAGCTGTCCAGTTTTCCCAGCACCACTTATTGAAGAGGCTGTCTTTTCTCCACTGTATATCCTTCCCTCCTTTATCAAAGATAAGGTGACCATATGTGTATGGGTTTATCTCTGGGCTTTCTATCCTGTTCCATTGATCTATATTTCTGTTTTTGTGCCAGTACCATACTGTCTTGATTACTGTAGCTTTGTAGTATAGTCTGAAGTCTGAGAGCCTGATGCGTCCAGCTCCATTTTCCTTTCTCAAGATTGCTTTGGCTATTCAGGGTCTTTTGTGTTTCCATACACATTGTGAAATTTTTTGTTCTAGTTCTGTGAAAAATGCCATTGATAGTTTTATAGGGATTCCATTGAATCTGTAGATTGCTTTGGGTAGTATAGTCGTTTTCACAATGTTGATTCTTCCAATCCAAGAACATGGTATATCTCTCCGACTGTTTGTATCATCTTTAATTTCTTTCATCAGTGTCTTACAGCTTTCTGCCTACAGGTCTTTTGTCTCCCTAGGTAGGTTTATTCCTAGGTATTTTATTCTTTTTGTTGCAATGGTATCCTGATCTTAGTGGAAATGGTATCATTTTTTCACCATTGAGGACGATGTTGGCAGTGTTTTTGTCATATATGGCCTGTATTATGTTTAGGAAAATTCCCTGTGTGCCTACTTTCTGCAGGGTTTTTATCATAAATGGGTGTTGAATTTTGTTGAAACCTTTCTCTGCATCTGTTGAGATGATCATATCGTTTCTCTCCTTAAATTTGTTAATATGGGTTTTCACCTTGATTGATTTGGCTATAGTGAAGAATTCTTGCATTCCTTAGGATAACCCCACTTGATCATGGTGTATGATCCTATTAATGTGCTGTTGGATTCTGTTCACTAGTATTTTGTTGAGGTTTTTTGCATCTACGTTTATCAGTGATATTGGCCTGTAGTTTTCTTTATTTGTGGCATCTTGTCTGGTTTTGGTATCAGCGTGATGGTGGCCTCATAGAAGAATTAGGGAGTATTCCTCCCTCTGCTATATTTTGGAAGAGTTTGAGAAGGATGGGTGTTAGCTCTTCTGTAAATGTTTGATGGAATTCGCCTGTGAAGCCTTCTGGTCCTGCGCTTTGGTTTGTTGGCAGATTTTAAATCACAGTTTCAATTTCAGTGCTCGTGATTAGTCTGTTCATATTTTCTATCTCTTCCTGGTTCAGTCTCGGCAGGTTATGCATTTCTAAGAATTTGTCCATTTCTTCCAGGTTGTCCATTTTATTGGCACAGAGTTGCCTGTAGTAATCTCTCATGATCCTTTGTATTTCTGCAGTGTCAGTTGTTACTTCTTCTTTTCATTTCTAATTCTATTGATTTGAGTCTTCTCCCTTTTTTTCTTGATGAGTCTGGGTAATGGTTTATCAATTTTGTTTATCTTCTCAAAGAAACAGCTTTTAGTTTTATTGATCTTTGCTATCGTTTCCTTCATTTCTTTTTCATTTATTTCTGATCTGATCTTTATGATTTCTTTCCTTCTGCTAACTTTAGGGTTTTTTTGTTCTTCTTTCTCTAATTGCTTTAGGTGTAAGGTTAGGTTGTTTATTTGAGGTGTTTCTTGTTTCTTGAGGTAGGATTGTATTGCTATAAACTTCTCTCTTAGAACTGCTCTTGCTGCATCCCATAGGTTTTGGGTCGTTGTGTCTCCATTGTCATTCGTTTCTAGGTATTTTTAAATTTCCTCTTTGATTTCTTCAGTGATCTCTTGGTTATTTAGTAGTGTATTTTTTAGCCTCCATGTGTTTGTGTTTTTTACAGATTTTTTTCCTGTAATTGATATCTAGTCTCATAGTTTTGTGGTCAGAAAAGATACTTGATACAATTTCAATTTTCTTAAATTTACCAAGGCTTGATTTGTGACCCAAGATATGATCTATCCTGGAGAATGTTCCATGAGCACTT
>NC_041225.1:56615789-56633479 GCF_002837175.3 Physeter macrocephalus
GTTTTTGTATCCATTCAGCCAGTCTATGTCTTTTGGTTGGAGCATTTAATCCATTTACATTTAAAGTAGTTATCAATATGTGTGTTCCTATTACCATTTTCTTAACTGGTTTTTGTTTCTTATTGTAAGTCTTTTCCTTCTTTTGTGTTTCCTGCCTAGAGAAGTTCCTTTAGCATTTGTTGTAGAGCTGGTTTGGTGGTGCTGAATTCTCTTAGCTTTTGCTTATCTGTAAAGGTTTTAATTTCTCCGTTGAATCTGAATGAGATCATTGCTGGATAGAGTAATCTTGATTGTGGCTATTTCCCTTTCATCACTTTAAATATGTCCTGCCAGTCCCTTCCGGCTTGCAGAGTTGTGCTGAAAGATCAGCTGTTAACCTTATGGGGATTCCCTTGTATGTCAATATGTCAATTGTTGCTTTTCCCTTGCTGCTTTTTTTTTTTTTTTTTTTTTTTTTTTTAATACGCGGGCCTGTCACTGTTGTGGCCTCTCCCGTTGCAAAGCACAGGCTCCAGACGTGCAGGCTCAGCAGCCATGGCTCACGGGGCTAGCCGCTCTGCGGCATGTGGGATCTTCCTGGACCGGGGCATGAACCCACATCCCCTGCATTGGCAGGCGGACTCTCAACCACTGCGCCACCAGGGAAGCCCTCCCTTGCTGCTTTTAATATTTTTCTTTGTATTTAATTTTTGATAGTTTGATTAATATGTGTCTTGACGTGTTTCTCCCTGGATTTTTCCTGTATGAGACTCTCTGTGCTGCCTCGACCCAAGATTTTGGATCATGTTTACTATCATTACTCTGAATTCTTTTTCAGGTAGACTGCCTATTTCCTCTTCATTTGTTTGGTCTGGTGTGTTTTTTACCTTGCTCCTTCATCTGCTGTGTATTTCTGTGTCTTCGCATTTTGCTTCACTTACTGTGTTTGAGTCTCTATTTCACAGGCTGCAGGTTCGTAGTTCCCATTGTTTTTGGTGTCTGCTTCCAGTGGGTAAGGTTGGTTCAGTGGGTTGTGTACACTTCCTGGTGGAGGGGACTGGTGCCTGTGTTCTGGTGAATGAGGCTGGATCTTGTCTTTCTGGTGGGCAGGACTACGTCTGGTGGTGTTTTTTTGGGTGTCTGTGAACTTATTAGGATTTTAGGCAGGCTGTCTGCTAATGTGTGGGTTTGTGTTCCTGTCTTGCTAGTTGTTTTGCATAGGGTGACAAGCACTGTAGCTTGCTGGTCATTGAGTGGAGCTGGGTCTTAGCGTTGAGATGGAGATCTGTGGGAGAGCCTTCACTGTTTGATATTACATGGGGCCGGGAGGTTTCTGGTGGACCAATGTCCTGAACTATGCTCTCCCACCTCAGAGGCTCAGGCCTGACACCCGGCCAGAGCACCAAGACGCTGTCAGCCACATGGCTCAGAAGAAAAGAGAGGAAAAAGAAAGAAAGAAAGAAAGAAAGAAAGAAAGAAAGAAAGAAAGAAAGAAAGAAAGAAAGAAAGAAAGAAAGAAAGAAAGGAAGGAAGGAAGGAAGGAAGGAAGGAAGGAAGAAGAAAGAAAGAAACAAAGAAAGAAAGAAAGGAAGGAAGGAAGGAAGGAAGGAAAGAAAAGAAAGTTATTAAAATAGAAAAAAATATTTAAAATGAAAAAGTAATAAAAAAAGAGAGAGAAAGAAAGAAGAGAGCAGCCAAATCAAAAAACAAATCCACAAATGATAACAAGTGCTAAAAACTATACTAAAAAAAAACAAGAAAAACAAACAAAAAAAGAACCCGGACATTCAGAACCCTAGGACAAATGGCAAAAGCAAAGCTGCACAGACAAAATCACACAAAGAATCATACACATACACACTCACAAAAAGAGAAAAAGGAAAAATATATATATATATGTATAAAAATAAAAACTGGAAGAGAGCAACCAAATCAATAAACAAATCTACCAATGATAATAAGCTCTAGATACTAAACTAAGATAAACATAAAACCAGAAACAAATTAGATGTAGAAAGCAAACCCCAAGTCTACAGTTGCTCCCAAAGTCCACCTCCTCAATTTTGGTATGATAGTTGTCTATTCAGGTATTCCACAGGTAGCAGGGTACATCAAGTTGATTGTGGGGATTTAATCCACTGCTCCTGAGGCTGCTGGGAGAGATTTCCCTTTCTCTTCTTTGTTCTCACAGCTCCTGGGGATCAGCTTTGGATTTGGACCCGCCTCTGTGTGTAGGTCCCCTGAGGGCATCTGTTCCCCACCCAGATAGGATGGGGTTAAAGGAGCGGCTGATTAGGGGGCTCTGGCTCACTCAGGCCGGGGGGAGGGAGGGGTATGGATGCGGGGCGAGCCTGTGGCGGCAGAGGCCAGCATGACATTGCTACAGCCTGAGACGTGCCGTGCGTTCTCCCAGGGAAGTTGTCCCTGGATCACGGGACCCTGGCAGTGGCGGGCTGCACAGGCTCCCGCGAGGGGAGGTGTGGATAGTGACCTGTGCTTGCACACAGGCTTCTTGGTGGCTGCAGCAGCAGCCTTAGCGTTTCATGCCCGTTTCTGGGATCTGTGCTGATAGCCGTGGCTCATGTATGTCTCTGGAGCTCGTTTAGACGGTGCTCTGGATCCCCTCTCCTAGAGCACCCCAAAACAATGGTCTCTTGCCTCTTAGGCAGTTCCAGACTTTTTCCCAGACTCCCTCCCGGCTAGCTGTGGCGCACTAGCCCACTTCAGGCTGTGTTCACGCCGCCAACCCCAGTCTTCTCCTGGCTTCTGACTGAAGCCCGAACCTCAGCTCCCAGCCCCTGCCTGCCCCAGCGGGTGAGCAGACAAGCCTCTCGGGCTGGTGAGTGCTGGCTGGCACCCATACTCTGTGCGGGAATCTCTCCGCTTTGCCCTCTGCACCCCTGTTACTGCGCTCTCCTCCGCAGCTCTGAAGCTTCCCCCTCCGCCACCCGCAGTCTCCGCCAGTGAAGGGCCTTCCTGGTGTGTGGAAACTTTTCCTCCTTCACAGCTCCCTCCAACTGGTGCAGGTCCTGTCCCTATTCTTTTGTCTCTGTTTTTCCTGTTTTCTTTTGCCCTGCCCAGGTATGTGGGGAGTTTCTTGCCTTTTGGGAAGTCTGAGCTGCCAGCATTCAATAGGTGTTCTGTAGGAGTTGTTCCACATGTAGATATAATTTTGATGTATTTGTGGGGAGGAAGTGATCCCCACATCTTACTCCTCCACCATCTTGAAGGTGCCCCCTCATTTTACTTTCAAGTGAACCTGACAGCTAACATCCTAGTCAGGAAACAATTTTTTCAGGAAAGAGGTGTGAGAATTAGGGGATTCAAGAGAGGTGAGATGGAGACCCAGTCCAGGGTGTTCAAGCTGACATCAGAATGTGGGGTGTCTTTCAGCAGGGGAGGGGCTGTCGAGTCTGAGAGAGTGAGCCACATTCAGCATGGAGATTTAGACCAAGCTAAGGCTGCAGATGGACTCAAGCATCTCCCTGATGCACTCAACAGGAATTTTCCAAGGACCCAGCAAGTGCCATTGACCCCTCTGTATTCAAGGTTGACTGGAGAATCAGTAGCTAGTGTCTCTTTCATAGTCTAAACTTAATGTTAAAGGAGGTGAGTGAACAATATTCCAAGAGCCACAAAATTCCAACAGGCCAGCAGGCATGAAATATGTCCTATTCAGCAGGCAAGGCTTCTGCCTGCGAGGGATTTATAGTAAAATACAGCAGATGAGAGAGACTCACATGTAATCAGCAGAAAGCTAGCGCTTGGAAGAGTTGTACTTATGTGTAGGTGTGTATAAGCTCCTATTTCTAGAAAGGCCATGGCTTAGGTTCTTTACAAATAGTGCACCATAAATGGAATTGTCCCAAACATTGCTGTTAGTCCCAGTTTTGATCTGAAAGGTAAAAAAGAACTTGAAAAAAAATCCAGACAAACAAACAAAAAAAACCTTGTGACTTATCAGAATTTTGTTAAATGTTCTTTGGCCAGGAGCAGTCATACATGATGCAGTGATGTAGCTTATTACTCATGATTTATTATTTGAAGAAGAAAAGGGCAAAGAAGTTGTTCTCTGTTAGAACTCTGGCAAGAAAATACAAGGTCTTGCTATGCCCTCTTAAAACAACTTCCTGAAGAACAGAACCAAAACCACAAACAGCACTGCAGCTCAGACCATTTTTGCCCAGCATTTCCGATAATATTATGCTAATTCTAATCTGCAACACAGATTACATTACAAGGTGTAACAAGAAGCAATCAGTGTTTATAAACTACGTTTTCTCCTTAGCCCTGCCTGACACTGTGCCCCAGAGGTGGCAGGAACCTCTGGGTCTCACATCAGAGATGGCAGGCAGGGACTTAATATGGTGCCTGATTGCTGAAGTTCTGCTAACGAGCACTGATACTAACCTGTATAGAATCTGTGTCTCGTATATAAGGTACAGGTATTTGGAGTTTTCTACTAATCTGGGAAAGAGAGGCCTCCAGAGGTGGGAGAGTGCATGCTGATTTTATTCAAGCATGTTAAATTGTGTCCAGCATATAGTAGGCTTTCAATAAATATATGTTTTTAAGTGATGAATGAAATACTACTAGGGCACAGATGCATGTATATGTGTGTGTGTATATACAGGTACACACTCATACATATATAAGCATATATAATTCATACATACGTATATATAGGAGTTGGCTTACACACTTATGGAGACTGAGGAGTCCAGACCCAGGAGAGCCAATGGTATAGTTCCAATTCAAGTCTAAATTCCAGTCGAAGTTTGAGTCTGAAGGCAAGAGAAGATCAATGTCCCAGTTCAAAGAGAGTCAGGCAGAGAGGAAATTTGTTCTTACTCATCCTTTTATTCTGTGCAGGCCTTCGATTGATTAGATGAGGCCCACCCACACTGGGGAGGACAATCTGCTTTACTCAATCTACAAATTCAAATGTTAATCTCATCTGGAAACACCCTCAGAGACACACCCAGAAATAATGTTTCAACAAATATCAGGGGCACCCTGTGGTCCAGGCAAGTTGACACATATATATTCTCCAAATCCCTTACCCATCCTACTCCCATTTTAGGACAAGTTGCATGAACCAAGCACCTTTTCTGTGACTTTTGTAAGGAATGAATGCATTTGTGAGGCTGAAGTGGATGGTTTAGATCAAAATTTTCTGGGCACGAAGCTAATTGGCACAAAAGTAGATTGGTGATTTCTGACAGCATTCAGTGCCTGCCGGATACACTTGATTAGTTGGTACTGTGCCCTCTTAATCATCAACCACACTGTAATACTAGGATAATCAAACCAATGTCAGAGTGTGGGATGCACAGAGGACAGGTAAAGGGCAGAGTCTGCACAGGTGGCTAGATCAGAGAGCAGAGAGGTGGGCTAAGCAGAGGCCGCAGTTAATAGGAAACATCTCAGCTAAGAGTTTTCAACTGGAATCACCTGAGGAGCTTTAACATCTGCCCAAGCCTTCCTCCAGACCAATTAAACCTCTTGGGACGTGGGAGGTGGTGGCACCAAAGTGTAAGTGTTTTTAAATGTTCCTCAAATGCTTCTAAAGTGCAGCCTGGATGGAGAGTCCCTGTTCTGGGGTCCCTGTTCAATCAGTTCTTTACTAGAAGAGAGTGAGGTGGATCCTTTGTGAAAACCAATTCAGTGGAGAATAGTGGTTCCCAAACATGACTGCACATAGGAATCACCTGGGGAAGCTTCAAAACCCGCCTATGCCTGGGATCCACCCCCAGAGGTTGTGATTGAATGGGTCTTTGGAATTTTAAAGAGATTCCCCAGAAATGCACAATCTCTAGCCCCACTCCAGATCTTAGAATCAGAATTTGCATATAAATTTTTTAAAAACTGTGGTAAAATACAGTTATCCCTCAGTATCTGAAAGGGATTGGTTCCAGGAACCCTGCTGATACCAAAATCTGCAGAGGCTCAAGTCCCTTACATAAAATGGTGTGGTATTTGCATATAACCTACACACACCCTCCAGTATATTTTAAATCATCTCTAGATTACTTAGAATACCTAATACAATGTAAATGCTATGTAAATAGTTGTTGGTGAGTGGCAAATTCAAGCTTTGCTTTTTGGAACTTTCTGGAATTTTTTCCCAAATATTTTCAATCCACCTTTGGTTGAATCTGTGGATATGGAATCCATGGATATGAAGGGTCAACTGTACACATAACATAAAATTTACCATCTTAATCATTTTTAAGTGTACAGTTTAATACAGCTAAGTATATTCACATTATTGCGCAATCAGTCTCCAGAATTGTTTTCATTTTGCAGAACTGAAACTCTGTATCCATTAAACAACAACTTCCCATTCTCCAGGCTCTGTGTGGGATGCACTCTGCAGGCCTGCAAGCTTTGTAGTTGCCCAGCCTTGAAACTAAAGAAAGAGCCCGGAGACAGTGACAGAGGCATCCATGATTTATTGGACAGAGCATCTTACACGTCCAAAACAAGGGTCCTGGAACGACACCTCACCATGTATGGCAGATGGCAGGTAGAACATGGCAGCAGCCTTTGTTACTTGGGGAAGGAAGCTACCATTTATAGCGGGAATTGATGTCAGGTTGACTTATCAGTTACCAGGGAAACCAGCAGCTGAGACACATCCCTCACAACCCGTCAGGTCAACAATTATCACGAGGGTGGCTGTTGTGGTCTAAGGATTAGAATCATCACTAGCTGGGCAGGGGGTGAGCACGTTTCACATGAACAGAGTGTAGGTGCTGCAGTGACTGGTCGAGCAGGGGATGTACAAGAGAGAGTGAGAGAATAGCCATCTTGAGTGGCCTGACCATACACCACCATTCTACTTCTCTTCTCCATGAATTCGACTATTCCAGGTACTTCATATAAGTGAAATCATACAGTGTTTGTGTTTATGTGACTGGCTTATTTCACTTAGCTTAATGCCTCAAGGTTTATCTATATTGTAGCATGTGTCAGAATTTCCTTCCTTTTTAAGGCTGAATAAAGTTCCATTGTATGTATATACCACAGCTTATTTATCCATTCATCTGTCGGTGGGCATTTGAGTTGCTTCCACTTCTTGGTTATCATGAATAGTGCTACTATGAATATGGGTGTACAGATATCTCCTCGAGACCTTGCTTTCAGTTCTTCTGGGTGTATCCAGAAGTGGAATTGCTGGATTATAGAGCAGTTCTATTTTTAAAAGTTTCAGGACCCACCATACTGTTTTCCACAGAAGGTGCACCACTTTACATTTCCACCCACAGTGTACAAGGGTTCCAGCATCTCTCTTTTCTTGCTAACACTTGTTATTTTCTGGGTTTTTTGTTTGTTTGTGTTTATTTTTGATAGTAGCTATCCTAATGGGTGTGAAGTGCAGAATCTGCATTTTAATCAGATCCGCAGGTGTTGGTGTTTGGTTACAGTTTGAGAAGCTGCTCTACTGCCCAGGCTGGTTCTCTGGCTGGCACATTGCCTCCTTAACATGCATTCTCCCATATTTGGTAGCATTGACTATGGTGTTGTGTTGTCAATGTTCATCTGGCTTCCAGTTTTCTACAAATGACTATTATGGCTTGATCCTGTTCAACCTCTGCTCTTTGCACTATTGTTCTTTGGCAGCTTTGGTGAAAAGTGCCCTCTGGGCTCATGTATAGAGGGTTTTTCCATCCAGGGGGAAGCTGAGTCCTGCTCCTGAGGTCCCATGTGGTGTAGTCTCTGCAAGGACACAGAATAAAAAGAAACAGCCCAAATAGGCCAAAGCAATGAAGAGGAAGTCCAACTTTACCTTAGAGTTGCCAAACAATTTAAAAAGGAATGAAGGCCAGGACACCCAGCAGCATTTCTTGAAGCCCCTTTCATCTTTCTTCTCCAGTTCTCTCTACTTGCACAGTGCTCTGGGGCTCCCTGCACTCCTCCTCCTCCATCTCTCTCTCCTTCTTCTTGCCTACTGTCCTCCTTGCCTCTATTTATTGGTACATCTGTCCGGTCTCTCTTCATAAGCAGATCCTCTCCTTAAGTTTTTACCTTTTCTTCCTCCAAGGCTGAATCCCTAGAGTTCTGGAACTGTTTGGGAAAGCTGCATACTTCTCCAAGGGCGAGGGAGGGACCAGTGGGCAGAGAAAGACAGCATTTTCTATGTGTGTATGTGTGTGGAGTGAGGGTTAGGTGGAGACTGAAAACTCTTGTTCATGGCTGGCTTGCACATTTGTCTCCTCTACTGGATTGTGAGTTCACCAAGGGCTCCTTGTCTTACCCCATGTGTATCTTCTGTCATAGTCCAGTTTCTGATCCACAGTGAGTGTTCATATATGTGCGACAGATTGGTGGCCTAATCTAGGTATAGGGGAGGAACAAAATTCTTTTTCTCTCTACCCCCCTAGGTTCTTCAGCTGGGGCTCTGCAACTTAGACTGACACAAGACAGATTAACAAGAGAAAACAAACAGAAGCTTATTAACCTGTGCATACACATGGGAGTCCTCAGAGATGAGTAACTCAAAGAGGTGGTCAGAACTTGGGCTTATATTGCATCTTAACAAAAGAACAATACATTTTTAGAGAAATGACAGGACAAAGGAAAGGGGCTTTGAGTTTCTGGTGGTGGGGGGAAATTGGGGAATGTAACTATATAGAGGGACTAGGAGAAGATAAGGGCTAATTAGTTAAGTTTGTTATGTAGATTCCTCTGATGCTGTCTCTAGGCAGATAAGGGTCTAGGGTTGTCTCTAATGGTTAACTTCTGTCTTTCCTGGAAGAGAGGAGAGAGGGGGAAACTTTACAAATTTTTATCCTGCTTTTAGGCAAATAAGGGCAGGGCAGAGAACTTTTTTTGTGTCTTATTCTTCTCAACTGTCTTCAGCTCAAAATAATCAATTGTCAAAGTGGCATATTTCAGGGTGGCATATTCTGTTACTCTCCACAGATAACCTAGAGTCTATGTGTTCATTATGCTACCAGCTCTGAAAAAGGGTCCCACAATACTCATGTTACAGCATCACCTAGGATTCACTGCCTTCCTCCCCAGTGTCACAGAAATAAAGCTTCTCAAGGGCCTCAGTGGCTCTTATATCCTCCAGCATGTAGCTGACATTCTCAACAAGACTCCTTGATGGAGATGATATTTTGAAAATTCAGAATCCAGCAGATCCCTCTGGAAGTGATCTTTCACTGCTGCCTCTCATCTATTAAATCCATGCTTGTTTCTGACCCAGAGCTGTGGGTACAGATCTTCTTTCTTATTCATAAGCAGTATATTCTCAAAATTGATTCACCACTATATACCCCTGCTCCTAATGACAGATGCTAGCTTTTCCTTGTCTTTCCTGCTTTTGAACATGGATATTAATCTGTGGACTAAACATTAGGAGAAGTGCACTGTCTCCATAGCACATGAGTGACCTTCTCCTGTGGTCCTCAGGAGGCTGGACCTAGGAAAGAACTTCAATATTCACCAACATACTAAGCTGTAAATATCACACTGTTTGTTTAACTTGTAACATTAATCTTTCTGTGACTCTAGGCATAAAATAAGGAAAATACCACAACTTACTACAGCAAGTCAATGGGCCAATGAGATGGATGCTGTTATGTTTCAAAATTGTGCCAAGCTTATGTTGATAAAGTGACTTTCTTCTGGGAATCTAAAAAACAGTGCCTATGGTTCTAATCCCGTGTGACTCCGACTTTGTTTTAGATTTACATAAAACAGGAAATTGACCCAATGTGGCCTCATTTGTCTTCATAACTCCTCTACTGATGGAATTTATAGTGGGTGTAGTGTTATTATTCTTTCACTACTGAGGTCTAGAGAGATTAAGCTTTCAGTTAAACTAGCAATTTCTGTATGTGTTCCAGAACCAAGAGAAAACGAATAGGTCTGTGGCTATGTCTACATCAAAAAACAAAACTTTAAAAATTGCTGTTATATGGTGGAAATGAGGACATTTTGCTAATCAAAAGCAGTTGAGTCTCACAGACTGAGTCTATTCAAGGCTTGGTTAGAATTGACTTGTCAGTCTCATGGAACAACTTGTCAGTTCAGCCTAACCACCACTTTGATGGATTAAAAAGCCAAACAAACTTAGAATGTTTGAGTGATCTACCATCTAAATTGACTGTGTGTGGACCAGCAGCATGTAGAATGTTAAAATTAATACAGTCTTTCTAATCACCTTCAAGAAAAATAATCTGACTCCAAATTCTCATTCTTGGGCGTTTATCTTATAGGAAAGGCCCAAATAGCTCCAAATCCTTCTTTCCACATCCATTGAGTACAGTGTGAATTTTGACATGGTCCGTATTTCTGTTAGGAGTTTTGGGGGTGTTTTTGTTTTTTTACATTTTTATTGGAGTATAGTTGCTTTACAATGTTGTGTTAGTTTCTACTGTACAGCAAAGTGAATCGGCTATATGTATACATATATCCCCTCTTTTTTGGATTACCTTCCCATTTAGGTCACCACAGAGCATTGGATAGAGTTTCCTGTGCTATACAGTAGGTTCTCATTAGTTATCTATTTTATACATAGTATCAATAGTGTATATATGTCAATCACCATCTCCAAATTCATCCCACCCCCTCTTCCCCCTTGGTATCCATACATTAGTTCTCTACATCTGTGTCTCTCTTTCTGCTTTGAAAATGAGATCATCTCTACCATTTTTTTAGATTCCGCATATATGCATTAATATATGATATTTATTTTTCTCTTTCTGACTTACTTCACTCTGCATGACAGTCTCTTGGTCCATCCACGTCTCTACAAATGACCCAATTTTATTCCTTTTTATGGCTGAGAAATATTCCATTGTATATAGGTACCACATCTTCTTTATCCATTCCTCTGTCGATGGACATTTAGGTTGCTTCCATGTCCTGGCTATTGTAAATAGTGCTGTAATGAACATTGGGGTGCATGAGTCTTTTTGAATTATGGTTTTCTCTGGGTATATGCCCAGGAGTGGGATTGCTGGGTCATATGGTAGTTCTATTTTTAGTTTTTTAAGGAACCTCCATACTTCTCTCCATAGTGGCTGTATCACTTTACATTCCCACCAACAGTGCAAGAGGGTTCCCTTTTCTCCACACCCTCTCCAGCATTTATTGTTTGTAGATTTTTTGATGATGGCCATTCTGACTGGTGTGAGGTGATACCTCATTGTAGTTTTGATTTGCATTTCTCTAACAATTAGTGATGTTGAGCATCTTTTCATGTGCCTCTTGGTCATCTGTATGTCTTCCTTGCAGAAATGTCTATTTAGGTCTTCTGCCCAATTTTTGCTTGGGTTTTTGTTTTTTTGATATTGAGTTGCATGAGCTGTTTGTATATTTTGGAGATTAATCCTTTGTCAGTTGCTTCGTTTGCAAATACTTTCTCCCTTTCTGAGGGTTGTCTTTTCGTTTTGTTTATGGTTTCCTTTGCTGTGCAGAAGCTTTTAAGTTTCATTAGGTCCCATTTGTTTATTTTTGTTTTTATTCCCATTTCTCTAAGAGGTGGGTCAAAAAGGATCTCACTGTGATTTATGTCATAGAGTGTTCTTCCTAATTTCATTCTTTTACATGTAGCTGTCCAGTTTTCCCAGCACCACTTATTGAAGAGGCTGTCTTTTCTCCATTGTATATTCTGGCCTCCTTTGTCATAGATTAGGTGACCATAGGTTGTTAGGAGTTTTGTTTAGGTCTTAGTACAGGAAACCTGAAATAATAATACTTATACAAGATAGAAGTTCCTTTTTCTCACATGTAAAAGAAGCATAGAGAATTGGTGTAGCTCAGAGGCAGGACATGAAGATTCATTGCCTGTGGGTGAAAGCAAATTGCTTCTGGTATTTTAGGCTTATTGTGATAGAGAGAAAAGCATTTGTAGCCGTAGTGACTGCATACTAGATGGCCAGAGTGCTGTCAGTTTGCTTCAGTACAGACAGCTTTAGGTAGAGTGGTAGCAACAGAGGTTACTGATTAAGCTTTTGATAATCCACTATCATGCTCTAAGATCCATCTAGTCGCTACACATGTTAAGCAGGTGAGTTAAAGGAGGACATAATAGAAATCACCCATTCCTTTAGGTTTTTTTGATGGTGGAGCTCATTTCCAGACTTCTCTTAAAAATATAACATTACCTTTGGTTTACTATTTTCTTAGGAAGAGACAGTCACAATAGTGGTCACTTTGGGTCAGGAAGCCAATGTGAAGATTCTGCTATCTACCAGATTTATCCGTTCAGACTGTAATTCAGGAACTAGGGCAAATAACCAGAGGTTGGATTAACAGAAACTTTGTTCCCACCATGAGATGGACTTGGACTCAAACTTCATTTATCACCAGATCCCCATAGGTAAGGCTCTGCTCTGCACTTGTGTGGGGGAACAGTGACATTCTGGGTCCTTAAGGCTTAGCACAAATCCAAAGCCATGTCGATAATTTGTGAAAGGTATATTTCCCTTTCTCTAGTACACAGTTACGTTGGTAAATGTATGCAGGTACTTTTGGTGAAGGGATAGAGGAAGACTTTCATAGGTTCTTACAATGTCCTTCCTCAAGGTTTCTCCTTTTCATTCACTGAATTGAGAGTCTGGATATTGGAAAATAGGCCAAGATTCTCTAGTGATGATTTAAGTCAGGTATGATTTAAGTCTAGGTTCACCAGGCTTAGAAAATTTTTCAGTTTTACAGGTCAAGTACATCCCTCATAGGCTGCCTATCTAGTTCAGTTTTAGAAACACCGTCATCAGTTAGCCACCATCAAAAGATCCCTGGAAGTCAAATCATCTGCTATTATAATCACTGCATCTACTCTGTTTCTGGCGCTTAAATCCTGCTATTTAGTGTCTGCCCCTCTGGACATCCATCAACCCTGCTGAAATCAGGGAACTAATTTTAATAGCAGTATCTCCCACCTTCATCCCCAGAGTACAGTTGAAATTCAACAAAGCACTCTCCAAGAATTCTGGTTCTCTCTTCATCAATGTTTTCTCCAATGGCTTAGAAAAGGGAGTATCCCTAGTCTTAGTTTCAGTATATGCTAGGTATTTTGTATGATAAATCCATTCCAATATTTTTATCTCCTTAAGTCTCTGGAGTCATAGCATTTCAACTTCCTTCAGTGCTAGGCCACAGTGGAATCCAGTTTTCAGTTGACCAACCGAGTTAACAATTGGCTCAAGCTAAGGAGAATGAATGCAGAATCTCTGGTTAGTGTATCCATGCTAATAATTTGGCCCATAAAATTATGTTTCTGATAGAATACCCAATATATTGTCTAGGCTTTTGCCAATATTAATTTTAGCAAAATTTTGCAATTCTTTTGGCATGTGAATCTTTTCCTTCCACGTTTGACTTTTTAAATTGGCCCCTAAGGACATGCTAGATCTTGAACTAGTTACAAGTCTGCAGGGAATGAAGGATCACAGGTGTAAGGCAGGAGAACTGGAATTGCCGTAGGCAATAACTGTCTCAGATGAGGTCACTATATGATCTTCAAGTGGGGCCCCATGAGCATCTTTAGACAGGGGAGGAGGACTGCTTCTTTTGGTAAGAGAGGTGCAATGGAGTTTGAGGGTACTCAGAATCATCTGGATCCTCCCAAATGCCCCCATTCTGATTCTTGTGGCTCCCTTTCCCAAATAATGCCCTGACTTTCATATATGACATCTAGTGAGGACATGAATTCAACCTTCATTGAAATTCAGTAACAGGCCAGATCTGACTCTGTGTTTGTTTTGCATTTGGCCATGACAGTCCTGTGACTATAAGAGATAAAAAATTCCTTTAGGGCTTCCCAGGTGGCTCAGTGGTTGAGAGTCCGCCTGCCGATGCAGGGGACACGGTTTCGTGCCCCGGTCCGGGAAGATCCCACATGCCGCGGAGCGGCTGGGCCCGTGAGCCATGGCCGCTGAGCCTGCGCGTCCGGAGCCTGTGCTCCGCAACGGGAGAGGCTGCAACAGTGAGAGGCCCACGTACCGCAAAAAAAAAAAAAAAAAAAAAATTCTTTTAGAGGAGTCCTAAAAGCTCCCTGTTTCTCTAACAATACTTTAGTATGAGAATTATAAATTCTTTAGCCTGTCTTCATTTTTCAAAGCTCACAGAAGCTAACAGAGGCAGCCATCCCAACCCCTATTTTTATATTCCTTAGCCCCATGTAATAAGTGGGAAAACAATCAAAAGGGAAGCCAAAATTTGGCTCAATAGACACTTGATTCCAAATGACAAAAGATAGTCATTTACATTGCTATTTTACCATCTCACATACCATGGGTTACTAGTGTCCCATCATTTAATGATATCCCAATACTTATTCCAAGCCCAAATAGGTCAGATAAGTCAATCTAATGTTCCATGTCCTTGAAATCTGTTGATTGCAACCACTTATAGTCCAATTTTTGTGTTGGTCAGAGTTCTTTATTTGTAATCAATGAATTTTCTCTGGTTACTTTAAGCAGAAGGGAATTTATTTGGGGATATAGAGCTTAAAGAAGCATTACAAATGTTGAAGAAACAGACTTTAGGTAAGCTTCTGGGAATAACCCCAGTGTGCTCTTCCACATTCCAAAACGACCTTCCAAAGGAGTTACAGCATCTGCTATGATCAGGAAGCCACCACACTGCTGGTTCCAGTCCATGCCAGGAATATGAATGCCTCATGCCGTGCCTCTTCCCTGTACAAGTCGGTTTTGAATCAGTCTAATACGGGTGCGTCTGATTGGTGGAATGTGAATCACCCTAGGTATCCTGCACAAGAGCTGGGACATACAAGTTTTTATTTGTTTATTTGTTGTTGAGAAGACAGGAGCTACAGAGTGAAGAACTATCAAAATGTTAAGAAGGTGTTCAAAATATTTTTGGACATCTGAGAAGGAGCCTGGAGAATAGAAAAGGGAAGAGCAATAGGAATTTACTTCTTGGATTGGATGGTAGGCCCACAAGGATTCGTTATTTATTTATTTATTTTGGCTGCACCGTGCCACTTGCAGGATCTTAGTTCCCCCACCAGGGATCGAACCCGCACCTTTGGCAGTGAAATCGTGGAGTCCTAACCACTGGACCGTCAGGGAATTCCCAGGATTTATTATTTTTCTACTACTTTATAATGAATACATATGTGTATTAGTCTAGCTTCTCCAGAGAAACAGACCAATAAGATCGTTCTATCTATGTATCTATGTATCTATGTATGTATGTATGTATCTATCTTTCTATCCAGAATTATCCTATGTGAACATGGAAGCTGAACGGTCCCAAGATCTGCAGTCGGCAAGCTGGAGACCCAGGAGAGCCAATGATAGAGTTCCAGTCTGAGTCTGAAGGCTAAAGACCAATGTCCCAGCTCAAACACCATTAGGCGGAGGGTAAGAATTCTTTCTCACTCAGCCTTTTACTCTACTCAGGCCTTCAAAAGGCCCACCCACAAGGGGGAGGGCAATTGGCTTTATTCAATCCACCAATTCAAATGCTAATCTCAACCAGAAGCACCCTCGCAGACACACCCAAAAGTAATGTTTAAACCAAATATCTGGTCACTCCGTGACCCAGTCAAATTGACACACATCAATTTTATATATATATCAAAGAATACTATTTTCATTATGAGATATAAAAAAGGATTTGGGGATAACTACAAGTGACTGATGGCCACTACAAAATGTAGTCCCTGTTCTTAAGGTTTTGACTGAGTTTAAGTGTAAATGCTTGGGGAAGGAGCAGTTTTTTAAGTTGCTATTAGTCATTTGTATCTTGGTTTGAAGGCAAATGAGTGGGTTGTTGAATGGAGTTTGTAGAGAGAGAGAGAATATAATCTAGGTATTTGAGGAGTGGAAAGGTTGAGGGAACCATTAGAGGAATAAAGGAGGAAAGAATGGAAGTTTGAGGGCTCAAAGACAGATTTCTGCTGTTTCACATTTTGGTTGGAACTGTGCTAACTCCTGGCACTTGCTTGAGGTAGTTTTCATTTTTATTTTTTCACCTTAAAGGATATTGGAATTTTCATGGGACTTCCCTGGTGGTCCAGTGGTTAAGACTCTGCGCTCCCAATGTAGGGGGCCCTGGTTCCATCCCTGGTCAGGGAACTAGATCCTGCGTGCTGCAGCTAAGACCCGGTGCAGCCAAATACATAAATAAATATTAAAAAATAAAAATAAAGAAAAAATAAAGGATATTGGCATTTTCAGGCGTCAACAGATTATTTCCAATCTGTTATGTATCTATTGGTATGCCCAGTTTTCATTTTTTCATATACATGGCAGGACTCTGAATTAAAACTTGCTTTTCCAGCCTGTCTTTCTGGTTCTCGGGGTATTAGTCCACACTATTAGAAAGCACAGGTGGGGTCATATACTTCATTATCTGCTGCTATTTGTTTCAGTCTTGGATTGGAGGAGCCAATGAGCAGAAATTGCACAAGGGAACTTTCTTCAAGCCTTCAGTTTATGAATAATGCATAACTCGCCGTGACTCATCAAAAGCAATGGTAAACAAACCCCCAACAGTTGGCCACCTCCTCAGCAATCCACAGACAGTGGTCCCACCCCTTGCAAACTGTGAACGGCAATATTTGAAGGTAGCAATGGAAATTGGTGGTGCTGGTTTATCTTTAGCATCGCCCATATGCTTATTGGCACACAGTTAAGTCAGAAAAGTGACTGAGGCAAGCAAAGAGAAAAAGGTGTCCCAACTACTAAGGTATCTGGAATCTGTAGAAATGCAAGCTGTTCCCTATCCTACCCTACATAAGTGCTCTTTCCCTGATCTTTTTCCTGTTATAAATGGGGAGCCCCACCATTTTTATAGTCTGACAGTCTTGGCTTCAAATTCTGCCTCTGCTGCTTTTGAACTTTATGTCCTTGGGCAAGTTACTTAACTTTTTTTTTGAATTTTTGAATTTTATTTTATTTATTCTTTTATACAGCAGGTTCTTATTAGTTATCCATTTTATACATACTGGTGTATATATGTCAATCCCAAGTTACTTAACTTTTCTTCTTTTATTTTAGTCTCTTCTCATCTTTCAATCCTTGCCTCCTTTCAGTAAGAAGGGATAGTAGCAAGACTTATCTCTAAACACTCAGGGCTCTTAATTATGAGCAACAGCAGCTGACTCATGCTGATTAGGCAGAAAAGATATTGGGTAGCTCACAGAGCAGTTGGCAAGGCTAGAGAAGCAGGCTTAAGGCTAAGCTTCTGGGGTCAAGGCCTGAAACTACGCTGCAGAAGTGACCCAATAAGGAAGCTGCTGACCCTGCTTTCCCCCAGAGCCCAGAATGGCTGCTGGGAATGCACACTCTACTGGAGCTCTGCCAGCACTGATACTTCTGGGCCAGGAACTGTTCTTGCAACAACTGGTACCCCAGAAGACTGGATGCCTCTGCCACCACCCTTGTCAGCAAATGGGTCCCAGGTATCACCTCCTTCCTCTGGTTCATCTTTTCTGATTAAACTGTTGCCTGGGAGCATCTTAGTGGCAGACCCTAGGCGTCATGCCTTTGCTCTATAGCTGCTGAGGTCTCTGGGGAAGCAAATTCTCTGACTTGACTTTAGGGAGGTAGACGTCATAATAAGGCAGGGAACTGCCCAAACATAGCAAAACGCACAAAAGGTGAGAGGCAAACCGAAAACATGACGTACATTCTCTCTCAAAGTGTGACGAAGGGCTTCCCTGGTGGCGCAGTGGTTGAGAGTCCGCCTGCCGATGCAGGGGACACGGGTTCGTGCCC
>NC_041225.1:56633829-56674877 GCF_002837175.3 Physeter macrocephalus
CCGGAGCCTGTGCTCCGCAACGGGAGAGGCCACAACGGCGAGAGGCCCGCGTACCGCAAAAAAAAAAAGTGTGGTGAAAACCAAGCAGGTCTGTCCAATGTGTGGCATGCTTCTGGGGTTCATCAATTCTTGTTCCCTTTTCTTCTTTATCAGAAATATCCGTCTGCTCATTGGATTCGCCCCCAGGCTGGTTTCTACATAGGCAGGATTTGTAAACAAAGTGGAATGGAACCTTTGACCCAGTTTGGCCCACTTGGAAGGATCTCTACTTTCTAGGGCCATTCCTTGGATGGACTTGACCTCTTGGCTCCTGACCTTATCTGCCCTGACCCTTGGGACCTACTCACTCCTTCCTCTTACACTTGACCTTTTGACTCCTATACCTTTTGCTTGGACATGACCACAGCACCCCACTGACACTCTCCACCCCCCCACCCCCCATTTTTATCCTAAGCTCTTGGTCTCTTGCATTTTAGTTTATAATGAATCCTGATACCAACTGGATTCTCTCCTTGCCCTGACTTTTGAACAGTTTATGCAGCATTTTCATATTTTGCATAATCATTGAAGGAGATCTTATAAGAAATATTTGAAGACTTTTTTAGGTTTATAAAATAACTACCAAATTAACTATTGTTAATGAAAGAGAAGTGAAGAAAGTCTGAAATGGAGATAGACGAAGACAAAAGAAACAGTTACAGAATGGTTTCCCTATCACTTACTGCATTCTCCTAGTCCTCTTTTTAAGAAGTAATTCACTAGGACTTTGTACATAGAGGGGAAAAGAAAACTAAAACAACTTGCTCCAAGCAATACGCTTACTGATAAAATTTCCCCAAACTCTCTTAAGACGGACTCTGCTTTCTCTTTCACGCAACTGCACTTGCTAAATTTCTAGAACTTCTTCCCAACTAACAAAGGGCAGCATTTTCAACATTAACAGCCTGGTATCTAGCTGTTGGGACTCTGTGGGCTAAGAGAATGCCTTGAGGAGCTGGGGAGAAAGCAGTATGATCCTGTTCTAGCATCATGGCTCCGGGAGTCAGGAATTATTTATCTATGATTATTTATTCAAATTTTCCTGCTATCTCTCAACTTCATTTGACCGTCTGGGAAATGTTCTGCTCAATTGACAGGAAATGTCCTCAGAAGTCCTTAGGCTTGTTTGTATCTTTGGATGTGATCTAGAGAAGTATGAACAAGCAGATGTGGAAGATGATTCTTGTTCAGAGTTTTCACAGTATAGTGACTGACCCTCAGGATAAAGGCAATTGAAGTCGTGTACTATTTTACATCATGGATCTCTGTCAGAGATCAGCATTCTACTGGAGAAAGTTTCAAAGAGTTACCAAATCTTTCTTGCTCAATTGTATCCCTCAAAATAAGGCATTATTAGAGAAAGACTGAGGACATCAGATCAAAACGAGCTAACACAGCTTAAGAAAAATATCTTTGAGTGTGGCTCTGTCTCTATTTACAATGGTGGGAGAACTATACTTGGACCACTTTGTTTCATTTCATTTAATTTATTTTTTATACAGCTGCGTTCTTATTAGTTATCTATTTTATACATATTAGTGTATATACGTCAATCCCAATCTCCCAGTTCATCGCACCACCACCCCCCTCCCCGCCACTTTCCCCCCTTGGTGTCCATACGTTTGTTCTCTACATCTGTGTCTCTATTGAGTCAGACTGCTTTGAATCCCAGTTCTGCTACTTTTAGAAGAGCATTTTGGATGAGACATTTGTTCTACTATTATGTAGCTTCTTTGTTTTACAAAAGTGAAGGACTTAAAGTGCAAATATACCGGAATCCTTTACTAGCATCTAAATTAACTAAAATTCATTAGCTTGGTGGCCATAAAGACCCTGAAAATAGGACAGAGAGGTAATTCCTGGTTCTAGAAAGGGCTAGAGCATAATACCATGGACGTGGCAGTTCTAGCTGGGGTGCCCAGGTCGTGGTGTCCTGTTGACCTTGAAGCAGCCAGAGGAGGTAAACTGGCATAGCCAAAATCATGTTCAAAGAGAAATGGAGAGAATCTCTCAGGCAGACTCCATGTACTGTTAAATTTTGCCTATACTTTGCCCTGCTTAGCGTAGTTAGTTAAGCAGCAGGAGAAGCAGTAGTGGCAGATCAGAAAAAGTGCCCTATTGTTGGGGGTGGGAATGAATAACAGGTGTATTCCTGGCTAGTTGATTTTATGCCAAAGGTATCCAGATCCACAGCCCTGCTGGGGAAGGAAATCCCAGACTTCCTGCCAAATTTCATCACGGGGACATATGAACCTTATTCTTTCTGGTTCAGTAATCTTTGTCCAGCTGCAAAAATAACTTGTGCATGAATTGCCAACAGAAACAGGTAAGGCTACTGGATGAGGACCAGGAGGATGGCAACCTCTCTGCCCCTTTATACATGTCTGGTGTTTGGAGGGTTGGTCTGGTTAATTTTGGCAAGTCTGTCTGCTGGACTCCTAAACCCAGCTTCTAGGAGCTCAAGACAGCTGTCCCATTCATCTTTCCCTGTGTGCGTTACAGACAATAAGTTCTAAGAGCAGTCTAAGACTGGTCAGAGACTCAATGCTGTGTTGAAAATATAGGCAAAATATTTCCATTATTCCATCACCACAGAATAGAATGGAAGAACAGGAACGAGCTCTTTCATTCACCATGTCCAGGACAAGGCTCAGGTATGGAGGGGGGCTGTGATTTGCCCAGGATCACCTGAAGAGTGTTGGGTGGAAGTGGAAACTTTCCAAAAAGGAATTAGAAATTACCAGTGGGCATGATTATTACCTCTCACCATCAGGTGGGGTTTGTGCAGTAAACTGTTATTAATAAAAAGGGAATAAATATCTTCTACATGTTTCAGTGTTTTTTTTCACCGACTGAACCAAAACCACATGTTTGCTAATATACAGTTTTACGTAAATTGTGGTGGGAAGGCACTTGTTTTACCAGTTTAATGCAGCACTAGATTTTAGGGAAATACCATTTTGTTTTGGAGGGACAGTGATGGCTGTTTATGCACAGCAAATTCTTGGGCCCTGAAATATTGCTTTGTACTTCCTGACTGTCTCGCTAGGCTGCCTGTGACTCACAGTATAAGAATCCTTTAATTATTCTGAAACCGGCTGGCTGGCTGTGTTTTTTCTACTGTCCTTCCGTTTCTATCTCTCAGACAGTGTTAGTTCTCCAGGTTTGAAGCTTTCTTTTCTACTAGCGTCTCTTGTGCCGTGCAGCCGTTGGGGGTGCCTACGTGGCATGTCCCTGCCCTGCAGCAGTGCAGGTGTCCCTCTCCATATTCAGGGAGAGCCCTAGCCTAGTTCCCAGTCCTCAGCTAGGAGGGGGCCTCAAGAAAAAATGAACCAGAGCCAGCCAGGCCCCCTGGCTGTGGCTGTGTTTTATTGGCTAACCTTGTGCTTTTTTCTTTTAGACAAAGCCCATCATGGTTCATCTTTTCAGTTTTTCTTTTCTCACAAAGGATCCATTTTGAGAGGCTTTCCTTTTAACCAAGAAGATACAGTTTTCTGGCCAGACTTCTCATTGCTGACACAAGGGCCCAAACCACCTCTCCACTTTCTGTTTTTCTGGCATGTCTCCCTGACCCAGCATAAGCCAGCACCTTCATACAGTGAACTTAACTGGTCCTTAGGAAACGTTCATTCACCTGTTCCATAAATACTTACCAAGAGTCTGCCTTAAGTATGGTGACCAACTGCCAATTTGCCTGCCACTGTCCTGGCTTTAGAACTGATAGTACTATGTCCCAGGAACCCCCTTCATTTTTGTTGTTGCTTTTGTTTTGGGGTTTTTTTAAGTTTTATTTATTTATTTAATTTTTACTGGAGTATGGTTGCTTTACAATGTTGTGTTAGACTCCACTGCACAACAAAGTGAATCAGCCATACACATACAGATATCCCCTCCCATACAGACTTCCCTCCCATTTAGGACACCACAGTGCACTAGGTGAGTTCCCTGTGCTATACAGTATGTTCCCATCAGTTGTCTATTTTATATATAGTATCAATAATGTATATGTGTCAATCCCAGTCTCCCAGTTCCTCCCTCCCCACCCCTTTCCCCCTTGGTATCCATACATTTGTTCTCTACGTCTGTGTCTCTATTTCTGCCTTGCAAATAAGATCATCTATACCATTTTTCTAGGTTCCACATATATGCGTTATTATCCGATATTTGCTTTTCTCTTTCTGATTTACTTCACTCTGTATAACACTCTCTAGGTCCATCCACGTCTCTGCAAATGACCCAGTTTCATTCCTTTTTATGGCTGAGTAATATTCCATTGTATATATGTACCACATCTTCTTTATCCATTCCTCTGTCAATGGACATTTAGGCTGCTTCCATGTCCTGGCTATTGTAAATAGTGCTGCTATGAACATTGGGGTGCATGTGTTTTTTTGAATTATGGTTTTCTCTGGGTATATGCCCAGTAGTGGGATTATTGGCCATGCCGTGCGGCATGTAGGAGCTTAGTTCCCTGACCAGGGATCAAACCTATGCCCCCTTCATTGGAAGCGTGGAGTCTTAACCACTGGACCAACTGGGAAGTCCCCCACCTCAGTTTTGAGAAAACTCAGATAACTGGTCACCCTAGCCCTAAGCTCAGCACTATCAAGAAGCTGAGTGTATAATGACTACCAGCTTCTCAGGTACTCAGTGACCTTCTGTGGTTGTAGTTTGTTTCTCGCAGAGCAAAGCATGACATGGTGGAAAGGGCACTTGCCTAGAATGGGGGAGCCTGGGCTCTGGTCCCAGATGGACCACTAAAGAGTCAGGGGCTCAAGGACAGATCACTGAACTTCAGTTTCCTTCTCTGAAGAGTTGAATTTTGTGTTCTTTGACTTTTTTTTTAAACAACCCAGATTCTACAGTTCTATTTCGAAAGCAACTTGATAAACCAATTCCCACTAATTAGTATTACTAGGTAAGAAGTAGTAGGTAATAAGTTTTGGTTGACACTTGCTGATGATGCTAACATTTATAAGGTCCTTATTTGGTGTCAGACAACATCCATTATATTACTTTGTCCCCACAGTAACTCTTGGGGTGGGTGCCTTCTTTACTTCCATTTACAGATGAGAGACTCAAGGCCTAGAGAGGGTAAGTAATTTGCCCCAAATAACACAGGAAGTTGTGGATTAAAGATCAGAACCTGGGAGGTCTGACCTTCAAGTCCAAACTTGAACTGTTGCTCTCACTGGCTAGAGATAAGTCAACAGTTAAAATGAACAGGCTTATTGTTTTCCCTCAAAGGGCTGGAAGAAGGAAACTGGCTATTGGGAATGAGATCTTTGCATTCTGGGCTGCTAAAGTTATGGTCCTGAAAAACAGAGCATGGTATTTAGGAAATTAGGGTTCTCAGCTCATAGTGAGGCCCCTCCCTGCTCTTTAAGACTAGCCAAAGTGATGGAACCAGTTGAGAATTAGAGCATCCTTCATCCCCCACTGCTTCTTTCCTGTGTTTTTGGAAGCTTTAGGATGTTTCCAGTCCCTGCAGGATCCTGAAGCACTTCAGGTGCTGTTAGCAGGGCTCAGAGGGTCACTGCCAACCACTCTCATTGCCCCTCACTGGTGTTGGTCTGAGAAGTAATTCCATTTAGATCTAGTTTGCCTAACAGTGTGTGTGCGGGCGTGTGTACGGGGCAGAGGGGGGCAGCGTAGGAAGACTCTTACTAGGCACGTTTCTTCTCTTTCTTTGGAAAGGATGATTTGAAATATAAACACAATAAGGCTGTGGGGTCACATTCACAGCAGCTGGCAGAATTTCACTTAATTTAACTACTGGGATTGCTTTATTCATATATTTCACTTGCCCCATTCCCTTCTTCTCTGACTCCTTATGAAGGCAATGCCATTTCATGGGGAAGGGGGAAGAAATTAAATGTTGTTAGTCTTTAAGACCAACACTAATTAGCAACTTTTAATTTTATTGTGGTTGCCTACGTGAAAGTATGCAAAAGTAAAGTTATATTCTGAGAAGGTGACTGCTTTGGACTGAAGCGTTAAAGGGAATTAACAGTTCCTGGGAACGCACCCTCATTTGCTCTAAATTCCCCAGAGCACAGTGAAACACCAGTGCCAGGGGCAGGAAACGGAAACAAGGGCCAAAAGGGATGGTCATTTGAGCAGCCGGCCATCAGCATGATCATCCTAAAACCCAGGTCTGATCCACTTTCTCTCCTGCTGCACAACCTGACACAGGTCTCCTGCCTGCTGGGTCAAGGAGAAGCGCCTTAGTCTGGCGTGTTTCACAGCCTGGCTCCATCTCTCTAGTCTGTCGCCCCACATTCACCTCTACGTGCCCAAGGCTCCAATCACATGACCCCACCCCCTTGCCCCACCATCTTTCTTTTCACACCTCCATGACTTTTTCACAAGTGATTCCCTTTTCTTCTAATGCCTTTCACACCCACCACACCCCTGTCACCTGGTGAATTCCTCTCATCCTTTCAGTTGAAGTTCAAAGCTTGCCTTTTCTGTGAAACCTGTCTGGACTCCCCCTGGTGGAGTTGGTCTCTCCCACTCTTGTGCATCCATATTATTTTGCATATTTTTATCAGGGAATTTATCACAATGTGTTGTCATTTTTATTGGCATGGCCGTCTCCTTCATTAGACCATGTCTTACTTATCCTTGTTATCCCCTTCCAATTTCAGAGTTTAGCACAAGCCAGGAAGTACTTATTACGTAGGAAGTACTTAGTAGCTGCTTATTGAATGAGTACATTACAGCTGGTATGATCTGTCAATTATTATTTATTGTGTGTTTACTATGTTCAAAGCATCATGTAGGTGCTGTATATGCATGTGTATTGAGAGAGAGAGATAAAAATCTGAAGTACATAGGTCACAGTTCTTCAAGAAACATAAAATCCTATATGAGATGAAGAATTTAAAAAGCTGAACAGAGTAAATATCATGCAGAGATACAAGCACATGGCTATGAGAGCTTAGGGTAGGGGGCGTTGGACTGGGGTTGCGTGGGGGGAAGGAGGTATCACAGGATAGGTGGCATATGAAAGGATTTTGACAGATATAGAAATAATGGAGGAGTGGAGGCAACCAGCCTGAGGAAACAGTATGAACAAAGGCATGAAGATAAGGACAAAGTAATTTCCCTGGAACAATAGGGTCTGAGAGTTCTAGTCTCACCACAACTAGGGAGACAGAACACTTTAAAAAAATCTGAAATAAATCCCATTAATATCAATAAATGCATTTCCCCTAGTTGCCTATATTTGCATACTCTAAGCAGGAGTGGTGATTAATCACCTCCAAATTGCTCAAGGATAGGAAGCAGGGTGTTCATAAGTCTTTAGCAGCGGGAAATGCTTGTCGCAAATAAACTGTTTACAATTTACTTTGTAAGCATCATTTCTGTTGTGACTGTGCGGCAGATAATGGTAACAGTAGGTGTTAGCCCAGTCTTAACAGAAACACAAAGAAAATGTTCATAAGTGGCAGCCATTTCCCGTTACAAACAAAGTTTTAATGGGCTTGGCGACAGTTCGAGAGACTTTCAAAATATAGCCAGAAAACACAAAGTTGGTTAATCCTTTACATGACAATTGTGTTTTGAAAATAAAAAGAAAACAAGCGAAAAATTTATTTCTCCCTTAGCAATCCTTTATGAAAATTAGACTTTAAAATCAGACATAAATGCGATATGTGAACTAACCAGAAACTGTGCATGATCAGTTTCTAATTTAAGGAAGGAAGGCTTTTAATTTGCCAAGTTTATGTAATGTGTGGCAGCAACGAACAGTTTACAGATAGAAATTATCGTTTATATTGAAAAGTTTTAAACTTTACTTGGGGATCCACCATTACCAACAATATTTATGAAGCCCCTTGTTGTTACAGTATGAGGCTCGTGAAAGCAGTATCATGTAGATGTGCTTCTTGCCTTCTATGTTACCATGTTGGACGGTTGGGTTCATGCATTCAAGGACTTGCAGATGTCGGAATAAAGATAACCAGCCAGCCGTGGTCTCTTGCTTTTCCTCCTTACCCTTTACAAGTCAACATACATTCACATTCATTTTTTCAGTTTTTCATAACCTGATGAAGTAAATAGAGCATGAAAAATGACCCTCGGTCTACCGATGAGGAAACCGAAAGGCAGAGATGGTCAACAAATTGCTCACAGACCACTGGTTATCGCCACAGAAAGAACCAGAACTCTTGGCTTCAGTCTTCGTGTCCATTGCTACACAATGGTGCTCCTGAATAAACTTATCTCCCGTAGAGTGTTGTAGAGATGGGGAGCAAGAGTAATTATCTGATTGCCATGGAGATCACTGTAAGGAAGGATGACAATTCCATGATAGACCGGAATGACTCAGAGGCAGCCCTGATGGTACCTCTAAGGTTAGAGCCCCACTAAAGTGGAAATATATGATGCTCATGTAACAAACATATTCCCACAAAAATCTGGATTTAAAATCTCTAAGTCCTTCATAGGAAACCAAAGAGCATCACAGAGCCAAAGCAGTAGACAACAACAGTAATCATAGTGAACATCTGTGGAGTGCTTGATCCACACCAGGTACTGTGCTAGGAGCTTCATACCCACCATGTCCTTTAACAACAACCCTTTGAGGAAGGCACTGTTACTGTTGTGATACAGATGAGGAAACTGAAACATAAGTTGTTTGTCAAGGTCTTACGACTAATAAACCACGGAGCGGAGAACTGAACCCACGCAGCCTGCCTCCAAAGCTGCAGTGTTTCCCCTACATCATTCCAACTCCTGTGTGTCAACTGTAATGTCTGTGGGGTGAGGGAATGGAAAATGTGCAGGAGTGAGGGTCGAGTCTAACCCTGAACATTGAGTTCAAGTGTCGTGTAACATCTGAGAAGGTAGAGCCCACAGGGAAAGCCCTCAGTCACGGGAACCCAGAAGCAACCCCCAGTGCTGTGTCTCAACCAACAGATCTGTTAGCAGGCAAGTAAAGGGCATCTGAATGTCAAGGACCAAACTGCTTCTAAAGTTTTCCCACCTCTGTTTTCCTCTTGTTCTTCAGAACTTTCTGGGTTTTTGCTGTGGTCGTTGTTGTTGCTCCATTTCAGGGGTAATTTTCTAGATCTTGACGTGGCTGCCTGTAGAATTATATTTCAATCCTCCAGAATCTTTAGCATGTTTTCTAACTCTTAGAAGACTCACTGCGCCTGATGAGACAAAGAAAATATCCCTTAAACACGGGCACAACAGACTGAATGTTTGTGTCCTTCCAAAATTCATATGTTGAAACCCTAATCCCAATGTGATGGTAGTTGAACGTGGGGCCTTTGGGAGGTAATTAGGTCATGATGGCAGAGCCCTCATGAATGAGATTAGTACCCTTATAAGAAGAGGCCAGAGAGCTAGCTAGCTCTCTTTTCTGCCATGTGAGGATAGAAAGAGATGTCAGCTACTTGCAACCTAGAAGAGGACCCTTACCAGGGCCCTGGCCTCAGACCTCCAGCCTCTAGGACTGCAGGAAATAAGTTCCTGTTGTTGATAAGCCATCCAGTCTATAGTATTTTGTTAACAGCAGCCTGAACTAAGACAATGGGATATACAGAGCCTTCCTCTCAGTGGAGCATGCTTTCTGCTCAATCCCACATACTGCCTCTGTTCCCAAAGCTTAGGTGGGAAACAAAACCGAGCTGTCCTCCTGAGAACCCATCATTTACCCTCTATAGACCTGACCCCTTCCTAGTGAATCCCAGAAGAAATGCTATGCAGCAGCCTTTTGAAATGAAATGTTTTTCTATTGAACCAGAAAATAATCACATCCTCCCACTTACTCTTTAGGGTACAAATTGATCTGACTTGATTTGTCAGAGAGCCAGAACTTCAGGCAAATAGACGCTGGAGAAATCAACCAATCTTTTAAGGCAGCAGTAATTGTTACTCCTGTTGGCTGGCCCAGTGACTTGTATCTGGAGGAGGTGCTCAGGATGACTCAGAGTGCCTGAGGTGACAGAAACGCAGAGCGTTCCAGAGTGGGCTCTAACCGAGCAAGTGTTTCTTTCTGTCTTACAAGGGTTTGGTTTGATGTTTTGCCCCCTTTTCCTTCTTATCCTGTCTCCTGGGGCTAGTATCCTCTGCAGAAACCAAAGGTGATGCATGTGTACAACAGTGAGGAAAAATAGCTTGGGTGGGGATGAGAAGAGATGGGTATACGTATTTAATCCATGGATGTGCCTATTTGTGCCTTGGTCATTAATAAACCCAATAAGTGAGTAAGCACTACATCAGAGGGGGTGAAGTCCTTTTGCTGGTGAGCTGTCCATTTTTAAATTAAAAAAAAAAATAGTTTAAATACATAAGGAAACTGTGAAAAAACATAATTGACACTCATGTATCAACTACCCAGATTGAAGAGTTGCTATTTTGCCATATTATTGTTATTATTATTCCCTTCCCGTCTTCCCTTCCTTCCTTCCTTCCTTAGAAACAAATTGTTACAATATAGCTACATCTCTATGCTTCCATCCCACTGTTTTATTCCTTTCTCTTTCTTTCCAGAGAGAAGTGCTATTACAGCATTAGACTTTATCTTTCTTGTTCATTAAAATTACTTTTACTATATAGATATATATGCAGACAGAATATGTAGTCCTCTTTGAAGGTGGACTTTTTTGTTTTTTTTTCCGGTACGCGGGCCTCTCACTGTTGTGGCCTCTCCCGTTGCGGAGCACAGGCTCCGGACGCGCAGGCTCAGCGGCCATGGCTCACGGGCCCAGCCGCTCCGCGGCATGTGGGATCTTCCTGGACCGGGGCACGAACCCGTGTCCCCTGCATTGGCAGGCCGACTCTCAACCACTGCGCCACCAGGGAAGCCTTGAAGGTGGACTTTTAATATTAACCCTTGGGATATATTCTGAACGTATCTTTTAACAACTTTAAAAAATGTGTTTATAACTCAATTTAACCTTTTTAAAAATTTATTTTATTGAAGTATAGTTGATTTACAATGCTGTGTTAATTTCGGCTGTACAGCAAAGTGATTCAGTTTTATATATATATGTGTATTCACATTCTTTTTTATATTCTTTTCCATTATGGTTTATCACAGGATATTGAATAGAGTTCTCTGTGCTGTACAGTAGGACCTTGTTGTTATCCATTCTATATATAATAGTTTGCATCTGCTAATCCCGGAACTCCCGATCCTTCCCTCCCCCACTTCTCTCTTCCTTGGCAACAACAAGTCTGTTTTCTGTATCTGTGAGTTTGTTTCTGTCTCATAGATAAGTTCATTTGTGTCATATTTTAGATTCCACATATAAGTGATATCATATGGTATTTGTCTTTCTCTTTCTGACTGACTTCACTTAGTATGATTATTTCTAGGTCCACCTTTAACCACTCTTTACAAGTGACATTATGTCGCAATTTACCCATGTTAATACCAGTTGATCTAGTTCAGTGATTTTAATTGCTGCATTGTATTGCTTTGTATGAATAACTCCAAAACATGTTTTCCCTACAACAAAAAATGCTGCAATACATCTTCTTGTTGAAGTCTCCTAAGGTCCATGTATGAGGTTTTCTCTTCAGGGTCTGTCTATACCTAAGAGTGGAATTGCTGGGTTACGAGGTTTCTTAAATTTTTACATTTAATTACCAAATTGTTAAACTGTGCACTTAAAAATAGTTCATAAACCATTCCCCTAGTGGTTAGACTAATAGAGGAATAAGCTGTAGTAAACCAATAGCAACAAGACATAACAAAATGTTATGAATCAGGCAAGTTGTGTTTATTTCCTGTAACCTGATCCATGATATTTATGGTTGTATTTCCCTTCTTGAAATCAGAGTATAATACAATCTGTATCCTCCTTGAGGTAAGATACCTAGACTCTATATTATTAGTCTCTATAATAATACATCTCTTTATTATTCTACCATAAGTAGCTGGAGGAGAGGACCTAAGTTATCCCTTTGAACACCAAACCTTCATTCCATAGCTTTATCTTCAAACTTAGTTAAAATATATACCCAGGTTGGGCAATTAGCTTTGTTTTTCACATAACCTAAAACACCTGTAGAAAAACAGCTCTTGAAAATGGAAGAATGTACAAAGCACCTGGATAATATTGGAACATCTGATTCAGGGTCAAGGAGACCTCTGACCATCAGAACAGAAACTGAAAAAGGTCTTTATTTCATTGTGTAACCAGCCTGTGTGTACATGTTTGAACACATTCACATCGATGCTCCACAGAGCTCTCTATCTGCCCACGCTGGACCTCCAACACCTTCCCCCCCTCAGAGGCTCCTCTAGTTATTTCAAGGGGGTCCCTGGGGTGTTTGTACACTACATCACTTGGGCTCAGAAACGAGTTTGCTCATGTGCTTTGGCTCCATTGTCAGGGGCCCTTTCCCTGGGTTGGATGACTGAGCCCTTAGTGAGAATGGGACCCCACTAAGCACATCCATCGTCTTCCCTTCTTAGAAAGCCCAAGCTGCTTTGCACGCGTGGCAGAGTTGGGATAGGGTGAGTAAAGGAAGAGAGACGTGTCTCCAGCTTTGTCTCTGGGACTCTAAAGCAGCCTGGGTACCTAGATTTTCTTAAGATCTTCCTTCAGCTTCTACCATAATGCCTCTTTTCTTAGAGATTCAAAATTAGCCCTGTGCAGTGAGCTTGAAGTCGGGGGAAGGGGGACTATTACTCCATCCCCACCATTGCCGTTCTGCTGTCCCTTCTCTTCCCCTAGGCACCCCATATCAGCACTCTCCCAAGTCTGTTCAATCTAAATCCCAAAGCCCCCAGGCACTGCGCTTCCTGGCAGGGGGGAGATGTGACCTAACTCTAGTCCCTTAGGACATATCTAAATCCCGCAGCAGTTCAAGCAAGACATCCTGTTGCAATAGTGTCACTAAAGATGTGAAGAGGCCCTTTGGGGGCATTCACTGTTTTCCTCACATGGCAGGTCAGCAACAAGCACATGTGAAAGCCAACTGGTTGTGAATGGAGAAGAGAGCTGTAAGTAGAAGAAAAAAGCTTGATCGGGGCTTAATCAACTCCCCCCCCCCAACATTTCTTAAAACACGGAATCGTGTTTGAAGAACCTTTAGATGTTATCTAGTTCATCATCCCATCTATTTTATTTATCTGCTTTGTATGACAAACGACCTCAAAAATTAGTGACTTAGAATGACAGTGGTGTGTTATTTCTCACAGTTTGGTGTGGTGGTTGCGTAGTTCCTCTGTTGTTTTCACCTGGACTCACTTCAGTGTCTCTGTTAAACTGGGGGTCGGGGAGGGGATCCAAGATGGCCTCATTCACTGGTCTGCCCTTCAAATGGTCCTGGCTGTCGGCTGGGGTGCCTCGTTCTCCTCTCTCAGCCTCTCATCCTAGTTGGCTAGACTGGGTTCTTTACATGGCGTTCTCAGGGCAGTGTTTCAAGAGTGAGGAAGCTGCTAGGCCTCTTGAGGGCTGGGCTCTGGAGCTCATACAGTGACACTTCTGCCAATATTCGATTGGTGAAAACAAATTATGGGACCAGCCCAGATTCAAGGCACAGAAGCAGACACCACACTTTGATGGGAGTTGTTGCCAAATATTGCAATCATATTTTTCAACCTACTACACCATTTAATCCCTGCTATAGCATCTGTGGTATTGTTCTAATTGAATAAGGCTAGTGAAAGGGTCCTTATTCTTTCTAGAGGCAACTTTTTCATGGAGAACACCCACAGCCTTCTCCCTTTAGATGAAAATCCCCTTGGTTCAAAATAAGCATTAGGGTCACATCTTTCCTTATCCAGTACTGGGGAAGGGAAATCTTTAGTGAGATGAGCAAAAGAAAATTTACATTTAGGACACACAGATGGACTAACTTATTCTGTCAAAGTTCTATTTGAGCTAGGTGTGCCTTTTGCAGGAGGCCACCTCATTCTGAAGAGCTAAACTGGGCCAGTGTGGGACTGAGGGGAAATAAAACTAATGAGCTGATTGGGTCTGTATCTGGCTTAGACTTAAGGGAGGAGGATAAAGGGGGCCCTGGAGGTTTCCAAGCTGGTCAGCTTAGTTCACTAGAGCAAGAGAGCAGATAAGTTAGTTGGGGAGAAAGCCATAGTCAGGAAGAAAGTGTACCCAGGGCCATATATCTCAGGAAATTAAGTATCGTCATAAGTAGCTAGATGACATGAAGATTCCAGGGAGGCAAAAGGGTGCTATCGCAGTTTTGGTCTAGTGCCTTGTTATTTGTAGTGTATTCACTGGACCACCAGGAGAATCTTGGGCCCACCCAAGAACATGAATCAGAATCTGCATTTTAACGAGATCAAGTGCCTCACATGCTTGTTGAAGTTTGAGGAGCATGGGTCTAGAGAGCCTTCTTGATGCCTTTAATTCACACCCCACGGGAGACCCACATAAATGTGGCCTTACTTCCAGTAAAGAACTGTGCTTGGTACCACCCACGGCTTTCTGGGAGCAGAGAGGGCTCAGCCTCACTGTCTGTGGTCACCCACAGTCTACAGCTCTTTTCTCTAAGCAGGGGTTCTTAGCCATTTTAAAAAATAGTTTTATTGAGATATAATCCACCTATACAATTCATCCATTTAAAGTGTACAATTCAGTGGTATTTATTCACAGATATGTGCAACCACCACAGTCAGTTTTAGAACATTTTCATCACCTCAAGAAGAAACTTGGTAGGCTTTAGCGATTACTCCCTCATCCTTCTATCCATACCCCCCTTCCATCTTGCCTTAAGGAACCACTCATCTACTTTCTATCTCTGTAGATTTATCTCTTCTGGATTTTCATATGAATGAAATCGTGGAGCATGTGGTTCTTAACAGTTTTTTGGTTCATGAAGACCCATCGAAACTCAAATGGAAGCAATGAACCCTCTTCCCAGAACATACATACACAAGTGTATTCACCCAGAACTTCAAAACATTTCGTGCATCTTTTGAAGCCTTTAGGGAGCATCTTTAGGAAGCCAAGATTAAGAACTCATGCACTGTGGCCAGTCAAAATGGGTAGCTGTCGCAAGCAGGTCCTAATCTGGTTTGAGCGCTGCAGGCAGAAGCCATGGGACCACACGGGGACAGGTCACTTGGGGTTATTACTGCTCCAAGGTGGAAAGTGACTAAAGCAACAAGAAAAGGACAGGCACCAAGTGTTTACAGAGCTGAAGAAGCTGTGTTTATAACACACAGTTTGCCAAGGAGGGGGTGATGGTGAACAGATGTGTCATTTGCAATTAAGCCTAAAGATGTTAATTATGCAAATGGAATCTCTGATTAGGGTTCTAAAAAAAGAACCCCATATATTATGGGGTGTTGGATGTGCACAATCAAGCGTGCTTGCTGACTCTTCCTCCAGGTAATCACTGTTGGTGCCAGACTCCTCACCTGGGGGTCTTGTTTTCAATGTGCCACCTTGAGAGCCAGAGAGGGGTTCTGTGGAGGCACTTTCCAACTGCAGAACACTAAAGCTGGACATGGTCTTTGAGATCAGGGAGTATAGTCTGTCCTTGTCCAGAGGCAGAAACTGAGGCCCAGAGAAATTACGTGACTTGTCACTGGCGGAGTGAGGATAAGAGCTCGTATCTCTTATGTCACAGATTCACTTTCCCTTGCCTTATTACATCAAAGAGCACATAAATCAGCTATCAATTTTCTCGTCAGGGTCTACTTTAAATCTATGTGGAGTAAGGGCCAGGGGAATGATGTAAACAAAATATCTCCCTAACCCACTCAGGGTGTGCTTGTGCATCTGTGTGTGGGGAAGGGGAAAGCAAGTAACGAGAATAACACAGGGCTTATACTCCAAGCTGTGTTAGTCATTAGAGCAGCCACTAGTCATCTGTGGCTATTTAAATTAAAATGAAATAAAATTTAAAATTTAGTTGCAGTAGTCACATTCCAAATGCTCAGTAGCTACTTGTGGCTGGTGGCTACTATATTGGACAACACAGAACATTTCCATTACTGCAGGGCTTTCTAGAGTCTAGAGTCAGATTTTCTCAGTCTGAATCCCAGTTCTGCCACTTAGAGTAAAAGTTCGAGTGTATTATGTAATGTTTCCAAACCTTGATTTCCTCTTCTGTAAAATGGACATAAGCACCGTATCTGCCTCATTGGTTTGCTGTGAGAAGTATGCGTATAAATGAGATAATGTGTGTCATGTGTTTCGCAAAGGGAGCTTACGCTCATTAAGCACTAAATAAATGTTATTATCGTTGTCATTAAGCATCTCAGTATCCTGCTTAAGACTGTGCCGCTTCTTCTGATTGAAATGATGCAGTTTGTCCCCTGGCGGAGTAAGGAATTGCTTGCCGGGGGCACTAGGACGCCAAGAAGCCTAGGTCTTGGATGAGTTATAGAAGAAGGAGGTCAGGAACAGAGAGAGGGAGATGAGGAGAGGCTGGGGCTGAGGAAAGATGATGAGGGTCCTGGGAACAAGGAGAAGACACAGTGGTGTGAGCTGTGAGAAGTGCCAGAGGGCAGTCAAGATCACCCCACTTCATACATTTGTCAAGGGCTGGCAGACAAGTGCCTTACTTAGCAGAGCCATTGCTCTATCAGTCTGAGCATGTTAAAGGCTCCTACCTCCTCACGTTCCTTGTGCTAACTTCTTGCCTGCTTGTCCACAAGAGGGAGGCAAGGGAAAGGAGAGAAGGAAATCCTACAAGTCCAGCCGGCTCTTTGCTGGCAGCTCTGGTCAAAGGTTTGCTGTGGAGGAAGCTGAAAATTCTGATTAAAATACGACTGCCTTTCACAGAAGCTCACAGGTCTCAGCTGTGTTTTCCTTGAACCCATTACCTCCGTAGAGAGGATCCCTCCCAAAGGCTGTGTGTTATTCAGAAAGTCATACGCCACGGCCGCTCAGGAGGGCTGGGACAATTTTCACACCTGGCTGGAGGCTGTGCCAGCCTCCTAGCAACGCCCCCCAAATGGGTTCAGCAGCAGAGGACACAGAAGGTGTGAGTGGAGTGGAGAGAGGTGGCCGTCATCCAGGTAATTTGGCCCCATGGCATGCCACTCCACAGTATCGATTTTGCTGCCAGGGCTCATAAAGGATTGCGTTAGGCATTGGGAGAAGGTATTAAAAAATAATTCTCTTTGCCCTTAGGGAATTTTCATGTAATTCAGGAACTAGTGAGCCAAGGGACAAAGGGGCTTAGGGTGGCAGAGGGGAAAGAGCATTGCAGCAGGACCTGCAGATGTATTTTATGCCCTGGTCTGCCATTAATTAGAAGTGTGACTTTGGGCCAAGCTATTGCAGTTTTCTGGGTCTCCTCACTCCCATCATGGATACATTTAAGCTGATGGACTGGGTGATTTTAAAGTTCGCCATTTCTGGAACCCTGAGATTCTAATTTAGATGTGGGGATATGAACATCTAGGCCATGGAGGAAGATTCTTCTACTAGCAGTGTCAGATTTCTCAAATAAAGTATGGGATGCCCAGTTCATTTGGATTTCAGATAAACAATGAAGAAATTTTTTTAGTGCGTGTCCCATGCCATATTTGGGACATACCTATACTATGAGATTATCCGTTGTTTAGCTGAAATCCAAATTTACTGGGCATTCTGTATTCTGTTTGGCAACTTCTGCCTTCCACCAAACATATCTGCCCCTCTCACTACCTGGGGAGGGTGTTTCTGTCTCTCTCCATCCTTTTATTGGGACCTTCTGATTACTCTGATTGGTCAGAATCTGCAAAATTCCTTGGCTGCATTTGAATGACGAGGATAACTGTGTTTAAGGCAAGGCCTTTGACTTCCTTTGGCTTACACCTGCCTAGACACAAGGCTCTCTTGAAAGAGCCCCCGAGCAGGGGTGCTCATGGGGAAGAGGTAGGTAACTCTCCCTTTGTTCTGCTGCCTACCACAGACCACATCCATCCCAATGACTCAGTGGACTTGCAGTCCGTTCTGAGGGCCCATTTATCATAGATATGCCGGAGCATTCTGGCTCCAAGGTATAGATTTGGGAGGGGAGCAAAGGCCCCGTTTATCTTAAAGTTTAATCTTTTTTTCTCCAGTTTTGCTTTCACCAGTGAACTCTGCATTTGGGGGATTATTGGGTGCTTGCTGGCCTAGTAATAAACTGATACTTTCATTCCCACTGGGCCAGTGCATTTCTGTGTTTTCCTGTCTGACCTAGAAGGGAGGAGCTTTGAGACTCAGGTCCCAAGCCTCATCCGTGGTTGTTGTCTCTACGGATCAGAGTTATTGGCCTATCTAGATCCAGCCCCAAATGAAAAAAAAGAAAAAGAAGAAAAAAAAGTGAATAGCATGTGATGTCATCAGGCTAGAACAGGTGAGAATGGTCAGATACAGGTCATCCTGGGACACTTCTCATTTACTTAGAGAAATGATCTGGGAACTTTATGTTGTAAATGACTGCTTACTATATGAAAGACAATGGGGAGGGCTCTAGTCCGCTTATCCAGCCCTGACAATTCTAGTTATAGACCTTTACAATGAGATGATTTTCGGAAGATATCTCTTGATATCCAGTGGATGCCGTCATCCTAGTCATTGGGATTTTCCTAGTACAGGTTCTTTATTTCTTGCCTGGACCCTTGCCACACACAGCATTTTAAGTCCGTGCCTCCTGTACTTGGCTTTCCTAAACCCAGGTCTGATTATGTCACCACGCTGCCTAAAAGCTTACCCTTTCCTGCAGAAGTAAGTCTGAACTCCTGAGCATGGTCCACAAAGACTTACCAGGCAGGTATGACACTCTTTGCATTTCAGTTTTTTTTCCTGCTATCACCCTCCCTGCCCCCAGGCTTCTAGGTTGTAGCCTAAATAAAGGTTTACTTGTCCCCTAAATATTCTCCAACACATCTCCAAACCTTTGCACAGTTTGGCCCTTCCACTTCTAATGCCCTTCCTCTTCTCTCTCTGGTGAACATTTTATTTTGAGAATTAACTCAAAGGTCAGCTCTCCAAAGTCTTCTTGAATTCCCCTCTCCCCGGTTGAGTGACAGTTCCCTTCCTCTGTGCTCTCAGATTCTATGCAACCCTATTGCATTGCAACAAGCGGGCCAGGTATCTGTTTCTCCCTCTTGTCTGGGAGCTCCACGAGGGCAAACATCTTGTGTCTCTCATCTTTGTAGTCCTCTTCAATGTCACATGCTGTTCCTATTTCCCCTATTACAGTGCCCAGCACAGCAGGGGCATCCAATAAATGAGTGTTGCATGCATGAGGACAATAGAATATGACACAGAGAGCTGATATTTGAGTTAATTGTGGGATGTGTTTGAATTGTCAGATGAAATAAATCTTTGGGGTGGAAATGACTGCATTGAAATGTTAGTATAGGAACATGGGGCAGCCCATAAAGACCCAATAGATACTATAATTTAAATGAGGGATATTAAATCTTTATCTCAAGGCACAAATCAGAATAGAGCCACAGCATGAGACCCTTGTAATAGGATAACATCAGCATTAGTATTAGCATTAGGTAATCCTTCCTTCTTTGGGGTAGAGAATGCCTGTTTTGGTATCAAACCACATCTCATCAACACGTGTGTTGTGACTTATAGAAAGGGTTATTTTCTTTGCCATGTAAGATTCAGTGGATCAGCAAAAAATCTCTGTTGGCAAGTACTTTGTGAGAGGCTGTGAAACTGGTCACAGGAGTAAAGGGTATTTTTTTTGGCACTTTGCCTAAATGAAATCTGGAGGGATACCTCTTCTAATACTTTGTTTCCTTCAGTACACATTGGGCATACATTTAGCTCTCAAACCTTAAAGGTCTTAATGGGAAAACCCACAAAGCTAGAAGCACACTAAAGAAAGAGCCCTGGACTTAAGAGTCAAGAGTCCGGTCCCAGCTCTGTTACTAACCTAGTGGGTGATCCTGGGGAAGTCACACAACCTCTGAGGGCCTCAGCTTCTCCATTTTTATATCAAGAGGGTTCTACTAGGGATCTCTGAAGATAGTTCTCTGCTTTATCATTTTGATCCTACATGCTGCTCTGTAGGGACAGATTGTGAACTTAATGAAGCTTAAGCTTCAGGGATCTTTGCTTGCACAGCTCTTTTTAGAAGCCCTGGGAAGGACCCCATCAAGATCTTTTACATGGTCATATATTTTTGTAAAGTTCCAAAAGTAAAATATTTTAACTGAAATTGGTTACGACAGCTGTCTCTTTTTACGCCCTCTCTCCCTTCATTATAATTCCCCAGGTGTGGGGTGGCCTTGAAATGGCTGTGGGCATTTTTGGTATTCAGATAAAGGGAAATTGTATTGAGGATATTAATGATACATTTCTATGTAGTCTAGAGTTACTTTTGTGTAGAGTTACCTTGTTACTAGTCATTCTAATATAGGTATGGCTTCCAAGAATATTTCATGCCATCCAGCATGCACAAGAGCAAGTCAAATACATTTCTAAATTGTGTCTATAACATTTTGAGCTGCGTAAGAATATAATCAAATTACTCTTCTACTACGTCTGTCACCTTACTGATGAATATAGGAGTTCTGCCACTAGAAGCCTTGTTTCTTCAGGACTTTTTAATGCATTGTATCAATGCATGCTCCCTCACCAGTGTGGCATGAAGGTGCAAGGCACACATGGTGCCATGGAATGAACTTATCCTACAACTTTTGGCACTGGAAGCAGGTGGGGATTGGGAGAGAGACAAGTGTGAAATGTACAGAGCCAGAAGCTAGTCTGTTGAAAATTCTTCCAATTGTCTGACACATAAAGTTATAAATGGAGGTTTCGGTTCTCAATGATGCCTAAACAAAATGGAAATGTTCTTCCATCAGGAATATACTTAATAGTGCAGCATATACAATTATAAACACACTCTTTTCTCTATTTTTTTATTATATGTGCTTGAAATAGAATTTTCCAGAATGTCTGTGTTTGTAGGAGCAAAAGCCTTTCAGCAGTAAGTCTGTGATTTTGTAGGTTTTATGCATCTCAAAATAAGTCTTAGCATATCTGACACATCTTGTCAAGATGAATTGTGCTGGCTTTAGATGGAACAGCATGCAGTATTGACACAATGCATTAAAAAGTCCTCAAGAAACAAGGGTTCTAGTGACAGAACTCCTATATTCCTCAGTAAGGTGATAGATGGAGAATAAGAGTAGTTTGATTATACTATTACACAGCTTAATATATTGTAGACACAATTTAGAAATGTATTTGACTTGCTCTTGGGCATGCCTTAATTTCGGATTAATTTTGTATCTATTTTCAGAATGGTTGATACACTAAAACTCAAAGAGGAAAGGAAGGATGTATCCTATTGGAAACTGACGATCTAAACTAAAAGAAAGGAGAGTAGCAGAGACTTCAAAATGTTGAAAACTCTCTTATCACAGCAGAAGCTAAAAACTGATGGCCAGAGTCATAAAGACAAGAAACAGGACCACAACAGCAAGGAAAATATAGATAAAACAATAACAGAAGAGAGAGAAAATTTATGTAATTTGGGACATTCCAGGATAAAGAACAGGAGGAGGAAAATAATGGTCCGCATGAGGACATGGACTACAGAAAAGTTAATGGGTTGGTCAGTGTGTCAAAGGGTATTTAAAATTAGCCACTGCTCAAGAAGCCTGAAATACCATGACTCTTTTAGCTCATAGGTGAAGGAAACTGGATAGAGCTTAGCCCAAATTTGACAAAACTCTAAAAATGTTACATGACACTGTAATGAGTTGGAAGTTGGAAAAAACTTGTCTAAATGATCAATAATGAAAAAACAAATTTCTACTAGGCTGAATTATCTTTCTCATCGCCTTATAGAAAGATTGCAGAAAAAAGTGGCTTCTCATATAGAGAGATGACTACAGATTTAGGAAACTATTATACATGTATTTTAGGCAGCTCATTAGGAAACATGTTTTGTCATTTTTTCCCCCTGGATTTTGTGATGTTTGTGGAATTTTTCAGTTTTAGAAATTAGTATTTTATTATGATTTCTTACTTCATTGTAAACAAATGTTCAATCTGTGCTCAGTTCTTGTCTGTGATTTTGTATTTCTTTCGGTAAAAAGGGCCCCCAAATTGTGTAAAAGGTTTATAGGTTTTGTATTTCTTTCGGTAAAAAGGGCCCCCAAATTGTGTAAGGTTTACAGGCCCCACAAGAACTGGAGCTGTTGCTGCTCATCTGATAGCATCCTTTATAGAGAGTGTTTCTCAAGCCTTAATGTGCATTTGAATCCGCTGGGGATCTTGTTAAGATGCAGCTCCTGAGATTCTGTATTTCTAAGAAACTCCCAGGTGGTGCCCACACTGCTGGTCTAGGGACACACTTTGAGAATCAAAGATCTAGAACAATGCTTCCTGTCTGGCTGTGCACTGGAATCACTTGTGATGCTCTGAGAAAACACAGATGCCTGGGCCCTACCCTTGAAGATTCTTACTTAGGAGGTCTAGATTGGGGCCCTTTAGCTATATTTTTTTCTTGTTTAAAAATTCCTTAAGTAGGGAAAGAGACCCTTTGATACACTGTTGGTGGGAATTCAAACTGATGCAACCATTTTGGAGGCTGATTTAGCAATATCTTCCTGGAAACCCAAAAGAAGCCAGCTTGTAAGGCAGTCTGGGAAAGGGAATTTACAGATTCCTACCCCAGGGTGGGAAAAAAAAAGTGTGGGAGGATGGGGTTTGGCTGAGAGACAATAGATGTATAATTGGTACAGGGTACATTCTCTGTGACCCAGAACTTCCACTTCTAGGAATTTATCCTAGTAATATTTATATGTATCAAGACATATGTATAAGATTGTTTAATTCCACATGATTTGTAGTTGGGGAAAACTAACAGTAACCTGCCCATCAATAAATTATTCAAATCATGAAACATCTTTACAATGAAATAAAAATAGCTAATCTTAGTTAAACAATTACTATGTGCCAGACATTGCTCTAAGTTATTTATAAATATTAACTAACTTTGTCTTCACAATTATCATGTTTCCATTTACAGGTGATGTAATTTATATGTATTGACATGGAAAGCTGTTCAGGGATATAACAGGCAAAAAGCAACTAGCAGAACATTATATATAGTATATCATGCATTACCATTATAATATAATAGCAAAAAATAATATATTAAAATCTGAGACACAGTCCCAGTAGATAACTACTGATCTAGAATAGGAATGAAAGGACATTCAGTTATATCCAAACACGCTGTTTTCATGCAATTTGATTAACTGGTAACACTTTCAGAAGAAGAGAAAGTAAAAATGATTAGGTTGATTTGGTGGTTTAGAGTATTCTGTCAATGGTCAGACAGATTGTCATTCTGAGTGATCTCAACATTAGGGATGATGGGAAGAACTGACCCATAGATGTTCCTATATCTCATTTCTTTTAGGACACACTCTTGGGAGAAATACTCCAGTGCAATTTGTCTGGGCTTCTCAGTTGGTCCAGCTCTTCGCCTTATGCTGTTTCACCTTAGTAAGCTCATTCCACTCTTACTTTTAGTCCATGGCAAGGTTTAAAAAATTTTCCAACCCTTTATTATGGGAATTTTTAAACATACAGAACAGATAAAAGAAATCTACAGGGAACACATGTATCTATCATCGGATTGTACAGTTAACATTTTACTATACTTGCTTTATTACAAATCTACTTATTTCTCTATGCATCCATTGATCCACTTCATTTTTGGGGACGCATTTCAAAGTAATTTGCTGACATCAATCAGTACATTTTTCCCTAAATGCTTCCGTGTACATATCAACAACTATAGTTTAATATTCATTTATAGTTCATTTTCTTTCCCTGTGAGGTAAAATTTACACACAGGAAACGCACAAATCTTAGGTGAACCGTTTGATGAGTTTTAACTAATGTGTGCATCTGCATAACTCAAACTTCTGTCCAGAGGGAACTTTACTGTACCTGCGAGTTCCCTCACACCTCCGCCCTGGGGTACTTCCCTGCCTCCGCACCACTCCCCCACCAGACAATCACTGCTCTGATTTTTTTCCATCATAGATATCCATTCTAGAACTTCATGTAGATAGAATAATACAATATGCCTTTTGTGTAACAATTCTTTCACCCAGCATAACGTTTTTGCATTTTTGTGATTCATCCATGTTATTGCATGTCCCCATTGTTAAGCATTTCCTTATCTTCTGGCATAAGATGATGTTTCAGGTTCAACTTGTACTTTCCCTGTTCTAGGCCTGGAATCAGCCATTTTCCCAAGGATCTCTGGTTTCCTTTAATAAATAGTATATTCAGAGACCAAGATTTGGGCACTCAGTGTTTTAATTGCTACTGGGGTGTCATAGCTTTTAGGCTCATTCACTCCGTGGACAGACATAGGAAATACACACACACACACACACACACACACACACACACACACGTACACACACACATATATATGAGATATATATGTGTGTTAATAGATGTATATATACATACACACAAATACATCTGTAACTATTTCTGTATTTATCTGTGTGTATGTATATATTTACACACACCAACACACATAATAATAAAAGCTAAGTTCATACTGATACTCTGGTTTCAATCCAAACCCTCATGGTTTTCTAGACTTCCTGTTTCAATGTTTGTTAATACCTTCTCTGGCAATGAGAATTTTGGCTCCTATTATCCTAGTATATTTACTTATTGGCTCAATCTCCCAACCACGCCCGCTGTCTCTTCTGCCCACCACCACCACATCCCACCTCTTTACCCTGTGTCTCACGCCCTCCTGCCCTGCATCCATGCCTCTGCACGGCTTCCTCAACCCTCTCACCATCCTGTGATTTCAGTCACTGTGCTGAGTTCTCCATGCTGGGGAGGGAAGTAGAGGGAGCAGGCAACACATTTTGAAGGGAAAAAAGCCAAGTGAACAAAACCCTTTGCTCCATTTGCAGTAGTTCTATTTCTTAATTCCTAAATTTTTTTTTTTTTTTTTTTTTTTGGCTGCGTTGGGTCATCGTTGCTGCACGCGGGCTTTCTCTAGTTGCAGCGAGTGGGGGTTACTTTTTGTTGCGGTGCGCGGGCTTCTCATTGCAGTGGCTTCTCTTGTTGTGGAGCACGGGCTCTATCATGTATCTATCAATGGTCAGATGGATAGTCTGCTCTAGGAACGTGGGCTTCAGTAGTTGCAACACGCGGGCTCAGTAGTCGCGGCTCGTGGGCCCTGGAGCGCGCGGGCTTCAGTAGTTGCGGCGCCCGGGCTTAGTTGCTCTGTGGCATGTGGGATCTTCCCGGACCAGGGATTGAACCTGTGTCCCCTGCATTGGCAGGTGGATTCTTCACCACTGCGTCACCAGGGAAGTCCTGTTCCTAAATTTTTACAAAGAAAAGCACTGAGTCTTTAAAAAAAGAGAAGGGGAACCATGGAGTGGAGCAAGTTACAATATTATTTAAAGTCCCAAGCAGAAGACTTTTTTTTAAGGATTTAGTTAATTAATTAATTAATTATAACATCTTTATTGGAGTATAATTGCTTTACAATGTTGTGTTAGTTTCTGCTGTATAACAAAGTGAATCAGCTATGTGTATACCTATATCCCCATATCCCCTCCCTCTTGCATCTCCCACCCTCCCTATCCCACCCCTCTAGGTGGTCACAAAGCACCGAGCTGATCTCCCTGTGCTATGCGGCCCAAGCAGAAGACTTTTAACAGGCTGTTAGAATGATAACCTGTGCTTGCTGTGGAATCCGCTCAAAGCCTTCCCGATGTTGCCCAGCACGGGCTAACGCTGCTCTGTAACAAGTGAACACACTGATGGCCTTCAAAGGCGTCTATCAGTCATAAGGAGTATTAGCAGAAGCTTCCATTGCCGAAGTGTTGGCTGTCCTTGGGCGGGCACAGCAGGCAAGGGTCCCAGCCATTCGCACCAGTCCTCCGGCCTTGGCATTCACGAGGTCTCAGCTGTGACAAGCCTGTAGGCATCAAGGTCAGGCTTTCACCCACTGACTTGAGCTTCCTTGGGGTTTCTCATCAGAGCCTTTGCCTATCACCTTAGGGGGGAAACCCTGCCACAGTTACTTTCACATTTCCTAAGTCCAAGAAATAATCTGGCTTTTGGAAAACAATCTGATAACTCTTTCTGGAAGTTGTGGGAGGTAGCGACCCCTTGAGTGCACCAAGCAGCGTGTAGGGTTGGCTCTTTCATTTCGAGTAGCTTAGTTTGCTTATCAGATTGCATAAACCTGGGTGCTCTCAGGGTCTGCTTCTGTCTCTGGCCACACACTCCCTACTGACCAGGGAACCCACTTAATCATCTCTGAAATATGCCGCATTTGTAGGCTTAAGGCAGCCCTGACCTAAAATAAGGATGGCAGATTTGTTTCAAGACATGTACTAGCTCTGATTAATTGTTCGCGTAGCCCTGAGAGAGCTGTATAGTGAAGGACTTTGTGGCCTCATCAGGGCTCAATAGGAAAGAGTACTATAATTGATTAGTTATGTCTGCCGTGAGCATGGCAGGGAGGACTGGGGTAAATGGGCACCATATTTGTCATCCCTATCCTAGGATTTAACCTCATGTTCCACCACAAGATAGGTAAGAAAGTTTTGCCTGAGGTAGACAGTAATTATCTTAACTTCAAAACTGCCTGATTGGCACTATCTCGTGTCTGTTGTCCTTATTTATTTTATTACTATTTTGGCCAAGTGTGTTCTCTGACGAATAACAAGAAAGAAAGAGAAAAATGAATATTCATTGAACATCTGCTAATTGTCAGTTCCTTCTTTTAGGAGCTTTATTAAATATCTCACGATATATTCAAAACAATCCTATAAAATCAGAATATTATTCCCCTTCTTAAAATAATAAAGAAATTAAGCCTCAGAGAAGAAAATATTTGCCTAAACCATAATAGAAAATCTCAAATCCAAGGGTGATACTCATTCTGATATACTTGGACAGTGGTTCTCACTCTTAGGAACATATTAGAATCTCCTGGAAAGATTTTAAAAACATTTGAAAATTTGGATGACCGCATCTTGTCAATTACATCAGAACCTCTGGGGTAGGGGAGACTCAGGCATAGGAATGAGTTTAAAATGTTCCAGTTGATTCTAATCTGCAGTCACTGGGCCAAGGAGTAGACAGCAGGATAATTTATATTTATAGAATGCCCATTCTGAGCCTAGCTCCCTGCCCTGCCATAGTCTATCTAATTTAATTCTCATGTAATTTCTCAAAGAAAAAACTATTAGCCTCTTTTTACCTATGAGGAAAATGGAGGCTCATAAAACAAAGAAATTCCTGAAGATCTTGCAGTAGAACTGGGATTTGAATGCAAGTCTGTTTGCTTCCAAAGTACTTGCTCTTTCCATGGCACCATGCTTTTTTTTGGTTCAGTTTTCCACCCTTAAACTCAATTTTGAGCAAATCTGGATTCTGCCTAGTTTCCATATCTGACCCCAACTTGTCATTCCCTTCCTTGACTTGGTTCTAGCTTCAGCTGGAAGCACCATTCTGAGCATTTGGTTTCATGGTCAAGAAATGCAAGAGGCACTCCCTAAAGTTACCACCTTCTATCCTGTGGGCTTTGGAAAGCTCAGAGTAAGGCTGTTTCCAGAGCCAGGGATCCTGCACAGTGACCTCGACTGCAGGATCTCTGTGTCCAGGCCAGATAAGTGTGGAGTCCCCTCTTTGGACACCAGGCAGTTCAAAGAGACACAGAAGAGTTGTGGCCTGAGGTCCTAATCCTGTTAATTGAGGGCACCTGTGTGCCTGCTTGCTGTTTTAATGTCACATTGACTTCAGCTCCTTAGGTCAGAATCATGAGTCTCCATGAGATAGCTGAGTAAACAGGAGAACCTCAGAGCTGGATTGGACCTCCAGCTTGATTTAGTTCCACACCTGCCTAAGGCCAAAAAGCCCTAAGGAGCACCATTGTCAGAAACAAAGGAGACTGTTTAAATATTTCCTGGGGAAGGAATGGCACAATCTCTCCCATTAATTGATACATTGTTAGGCAGCTCAGAAACACTTTTAAAATTAAGCCTGTATATTGCTCTCTCTAATTTTCAAGTTCTTCAGCTGATTGATTTTCCTCAGTCTTATCAAAGACTAATTTCTACAAAGTTGATCCATCATCTAAGTAGTTGGTGCAAATTAGGTTGGACTAAGCAAGGTCAGTTCCAGGCCAAATTATGAATAAGGTTCTCCAAAGGAGTTTACTTTCATTGTCCTTAATCATGTGTTTTCCTTTAGGGACAGCCCCTTCTCACCCTCTCCAGTCTAACTTTTCTTCCCCCATCAGAATTCCCGCTGTCGGAAAAAATTTGGAAACTTAGCCACCAGGGGTAAGTGAATGATAAAACATGATTGTCTCCTCCTAAGAGCATTTATACTTTTAATTTTTTTAAGGATGAAGGCTTGAAAGGTTTGGCATAAAGGAATAAAATGAATGTTAGTCATCAGGCAGTTTAAGGGAGGTTGGGTTAAGGGAACATAGCTTCCCAGCAATTCTGATATTGAAACAGCACGGAAAACATTGATCAGCTTCAGGTAGTTTTGCCTCCTTAAACAGAGCGTTGATTAATCAAATTGAAACAGCACCAGCTTAAACTGGTTTTGCCTCTGTAACTAGGTTGATTAATCAAACCTTGAGTTACTTTACAGAGGCAGCACTGCGCATGTGCAAGACACGAACCCACGTCTCCAGGATGACCCCAGAACCAAGGATCTTCAGTCCGCAGAAATCAAAGAATAGAAGTGTTGCCACCGGAGGCCTTTACGAAGCAAGAAGTCCTTCAATAAGGAAAATCTGGCCTCCTGCACCGTAAGTAGCTTATATGGACTAATTCAAGACTAGCCAATCAGCTTCCAAGTTTGAAAATCCCCTAACTCCTTAAATTTTGCCCTGAAGGCTGCATGGAGAGACATGTTTGAAAACTTTGTCTCCAGTTTCCTTGCCGGTTGGTCTCACAATAAAGCCCTTCCTTTTCTCACTGTGCGACTGGGGCAGCCAGCCCTTGCTTGGTAACAATATTGCGTCATGTAGGACACCTGACTCGCCAACGTGAGCCTGGTCCTACGTCTCCATGCTGGGTTGCTGCCTGGTCAGATGACAGATCTCTGCTCTGTGAACACCGGTGGTCTCATTGGAAGATAGAACAGAAGAGCATAGGAAGGTCAGGGACCTGTGTTACTTGAGGTCTAAGTGAAATAGAAAGTGGCTGGTTGGCTCAAAGTAAAGCCCAGTAGGATTCGAATAGCCACCCTGGGTTTGACTGATGATCTGTTTTCATTCCCTTCTCCAAGATGGCAACTCCCACAGTGCAGTCTCCACTCCACCCTTCCCGCTGCCAAAACAGGAGTCAGCGATCATTTGGAGAGGAGTTTTCCTCAGAAAAAACAGCCGTGTCTTTTGACGCAGGGCATACACATTCCTTGAAAGGCTTTCTGTCGAAACAGACAAGGTCCCAGCCTGCCTTCCTTTCAGAGAGATGAAAATATCACAGCCTGCGGTGGTTGAGGGCGCCGTGGAAACTAAACTCCTTAGCCTTGAGATGTAGGGATGGGCGTGTGTGTTTTATTTATTATTTTCTGAGAAGCCTTCCCAAACACTGCATTTTAGGAACTGGTAAGAAATACCGATGAAAATATGAGCACCCGGGGCATGAAAGAGCCTTTGAAACTAGGACAGACTTTCATTAGAGCCCTACCTGGAGTCTGTGGGCGAGGCAGTTTGTATGCAGTACCCTCTCATCCTCACAGATCAGTTTTTAAACTTGGTTTAGGCTCCGGGAAGCAGTGAAATTGGGAATTTCAAATGAGCCTCTCATTTCAGATGTGTCCATAATAGAAACCACTGGGCAGTGGGGCATAATTAACAATCTCTCCTTCACTGAGACCGCAGAATGGCATTCATTTCACCAACTGGGCTTGACAAGAATTGGCTAGAATGCCTGAGTAGCTTTCCAGCTGCTGCTCGTGTAGCTCTGGCTTCCAGCAGTATTTGCATTCCAAATAAAACGAGGCCTGAAATAGATGTGCAATACATGTTCAAAGCTATTTTTAATCAGTGATCACTTGGTTCGCTGTGAAAGATTATCAGCAGGTCACAATCCATTTCGGATTTTGCTGTGTCCTGCAGAACTGATCTAAACACACAGCGACTTCAGCTTCCTTGTGCTTCGTCAGCTCTGTGGATGAAGGGGAGGAGGGGCTTGAGTGGACGGGGGCAGCACAGACGTGTTTACAGTTACAAGTACCAGAGCTGGAGGGCCATTTACTTGAACTGTTTAAGTTTGTCCTGGTCCCATAGAGAAACTTTGTGGGGCAATCATAAGCCCGGAGGATTCTGTCCTCTGAAACTCCATCCTGAAACTCACCATGTTACTGTCCAGGAAGCCAATCAATTTCAATTCAAGGGAGAACTCAGAAAGAAATGTTTCTCATTTCTAAGCCCCTTCTAGCTGTGGGGATGCTGTGAGCCCTGCATATTTCTTTATAGATAGTATCTTCCTGGAAGCTTGAGCTTTCTGTAGGGACTGCTGCCAATATTATCCACTAGTTATTGTTGTTGTTGTTTTAAATAATAGCACCTTACATTTATTTAGCACGATTACTGTTTGCAAGCAAGTCTATAATCTCATTTGCAAAAAGTATTTACATAGTATGAATATTTAAATAGTTATAATTGCATATTAATTTTGTTTAACAGAATATGCTCATATTACTTTCCCCACCCCTGTTTCTCTCTTTTCTTTTTCTATAATGTGTTTTCCTTTTTGATCCAGCTCTTCTTACTTTTTTTTTTTTTACACATCCATCGGCAACTATATTTCAGTTGATCCCCAGGACTATTAGTCTTAGTGCTTTATCTTACAACTTAAAAATAAACCCTCTGTCTTCTACCCATAATATTCATTTTGCCCTCATTTTCCATCCTCCCCAAATGCTAGTTGATAGTTTCCAAAAACATTTTGCTGTGATTTACTTAAGAGTTTAGGTGTGGCTTTGTCTTTTTTCAAATTATAATAGTTGATACCAACTCATGCACATATAAACTCTGCACAAGGTTTCTAACCTCTCTGTGCCTCAGTTTCCTCATTAGTTAATTTGAGTTCATTAGCTATTGTGAGGGGTAAGTGAGTTATAACACGTAAAGTGCTCAGCGTGCATCTGGCACGTGGTCAGCGCTTACTGAATGTTTGCTGTTACTGTGTTGTTTGTCTTCCTCCACGAGAATGTGTGCTTTGTGAGGGCAAGCTCTGTGCTGAACGGCTTCCATTTGGCCCTCCAGGTCCATGCTCTGCCTTCTCCACGCTGTGCGTTGACCCAGCAGACAGGCGTTGTATGGACCACATCAACAGTCCTTACCTGTGGCTCCAGGTTGGGTTTTGCTCCTTGTGGAGAGCTGGCAGGAGACCGGAGGGAGCGGGGAGAGTGAGTTTGGGGAATTTGTTCCTCTAGATCCCTCCCTGGGGGAGTCACATCAGGATGGCTGTGTCCTTGACTGAAAGTCACAGGTCCTGTCGGATGGCCTCTCCACAAGCTTTCTATCCAGGCCCCACTAACTACTTCCTCCCTTTGCCTGCTCAAGCCCAGTGCTGGCCACTGTGACCATCCTTTCTTATTCCCCTACACTCTGCCGACACCTTAAATTACCCGTTTAAAGTCCCCTCAGATTATCCATTGTGAACATGGCATTCTTTGTCTTCCGTGACTTTGATATTTTTGAAGAGTCTGATCAGATATTTTGTAGAATGTTGCTCAATTTGGGTTTGCCTGGTGAGCTTGCAGTTTTGCGTTTTGGGAAGGATACTTTAGGGGTCATGTACCCTTCTCAGTGCATCATATTAGTGGATACATGATTCAATATGTTTTATTACTAGTGATGTTAACCTTGATCACTTGGTTAAGGTGATGTCTGCTTTACTTTATTATACTGTTACTATTTTCCTATTCTAACGAATAAGTAATTTTTGGACAATATTTTGAGACTATGCAAATATCCTGTTTCTCTTCAAGCTTTTACTCATTAGTTTGAGCATTCATCAGTAGATCTTGCCTGCAACAGTTAACACGGTAGTGTTCTAATGCCGACTTTCTATTTCCCTCATTCCTTCCGTATTTCTTTTTTAAAAAAATTATTTTATTTATTTATTTATTTTTAGCTGCGTCGGGTCTTCATTGCTGTGCACGGGCTTTCTCTAGCTGCGGCGAGCGGGGGCTACTCTTTGTTGCGGTGCGCGGGCTTCTCATTGTGGTGGCTTCTCTTGTTGCGGAGCACGGGCTCTAGGCGCTCCGGCTTCAGTAGGTGTGGCTCGTGAGCTCTAGAGCGCAGGCTCAGTAGTTGTGGCGCATGGGCTTAGTTGTTCCGCGGCATGTGTGATCTTACCAGACCAGGGCTCGAACCCCTGTCCCCTGCATTGGCAGGCGGATTCTTAACCACTGCGCCACCGGAGAAGTCCCCCATATTTCTTAATTGGAATTCATTCTTCCATAAGGAAGAGTTGTATCTTATTTATTTATTTCAGTATGGACTTGTGGGTATTTATTTTATTATTAGGATTATATACAACCCCATGCCATCATTATTTATTTTGTTATGAAGTTGATCCAGCTTTGGCTACTAGGAGCTCTTTTAGATTGGATCCTATGTCCTTTTCACATACACACATTTTATTTTTGAGCACTTCCTTATTTCTGGCACCAAAAGATGCTTCTGCTATTTGTATTTTCTTTTTCTTTTTTTAAATGAGTAGACTTTATTTTTTAGAGCAGTTTTAGGTTTACAAAGAAAGCAAAAAGTACAGGGAGTTCCCATATACCCTCCTCGGTTTCCCCTACTATTAATATCTTGCATTGATATGGTGTATTTATTACAATTGATGAACCAATGTTGATATATTATTATTAACTAAAGTCCATAGTTTAAATTAGGGTTCACTCTTTGTGTTGTCTAGTTCTATGGGTTTTGACAAATGCATAATGTCATGTGTCCATAATGACAGTAGCCTACAGAAGAATTTCACTAGCCTAAAAGTCCCCTGTGTTCCATCTATTCTTCCCTCCTTCCCCCCAACCCAAACTGCTGGAAACCACTGATCTTTTCACTGTCTCTGTAGATTTGCCTTTTCCAGAATGTCATATAGTTGGAATCATACAGTATGATGTGTCTGCTTTCACTTAGCAATAGGCATGTAAGGTTCTTCTATGTCTTTTCATGGCTTCATAGCTCATTTTTTATTATTACTGTATAATATTTCATTGTATGGATGTACCACCATTTATCCACTCACTGACTGAAGGACATCTTGGGTGCTTCCAAGTTTTGGCAATTATGAATAAAGCTTCTATAAACATTTATCTGCAGGTTTTTGTAGGACATACGTTTTCATCTCATTGGCGTAAATACCTAGGAGTGTGATTGTTGCATCATATGGTGAGACTATGTTTAACTTTGTAAGAAACTGCCAAATTGTCTCCCAAAGTGGCTGTACCATTTTACATTCTCATCAGCAATGAATTCTTGTTGTCTTACATCCTTCAGCATTTGGTGTTGTCAGTATTTTGGATTTTATCCATGCTAGTAGTTATGTACCAACTGTGTTGTTTTACTGGTCAAATCCAATAAAAGGTGCTGTTTGAAATGTTTGATGAAGTATGTGACTTGAGAATCAGATTTCTTGGAATTGGGAAAGGAGCCAAAGCAGAAGCTAAGTTGAAAACAAAAAAGAGGGACCAAGTCTCAGCCCAGCATGGCAAAATCTACCTGAAAGCACAAATAAAACTTAATTCCCAAGTCTAGAGTCAAACTGAGGAAAGGAAGTACATTGGTATTCTTTAGTATGTGGACATCTCCTGTCTTAGTGTCTTAATTTTGGTTAGCTGGAATTTCTTCTTCAAGTACATTTATCAGAAAAGGTAAATGGGTAATGTATTTTCTGACCCCATGAATCTTGGGAATGTTGGGAATGCCTTCAGGCATAGAAGACAAGTAAGTTGGAGTAGTGGAACATCTGTTGTGCTTTTCTGCTCAGCTTTTCCTGTTTGTCTTTTGTTGTCGTTGTTTTTGTTTTGTTTTGTTTTCAATTGAGGAACGTTTACTCCCTCAACCCATGTATTTTTGGTATAATTATCACTTCAGAGTCGGTACATACCTAGACCTGGTTAACTGTGATAACCTGTCCTTAATGACTTATACAAGGGGTGGGGATATAATCCAAATAGGGCCACTCAGGGCCTTTGAATTAAATTACATGCATGGCTTGTGAGCTGTATGGATGTAGAGCTGGGCTGCGAGGGGCCATCTTCTCTGCCATGTGAACAGAGTTCAACTGTGGCAAGAGAGAATGAGGCCAACATAAGCAAAATGAAACAAACAAAATGAAACACGCAGATGTTAGAGATGGAGAGAGAGAGAGAACGCGAGCGCTGGAGGGAAGAGAATGAGAAAATGAGAATGGGGCTAGCTGAATTGTTTGACATCTTTGATCAGCTGTGCTGGAAGTCTTACTCTTGGACCTTCCAGTCAGACAAGCCAATAAATTTCCTTTGTTTTTCTTAAGATAGTTTGAGTTGGTTTTCTGTCCTTTTCAACTAAAAAAAAGTAAGTATAAAATTGCTATTAGGAAAAGACCATTGCTAGGAATAAACTTTACAGTAAAGATTTGGTTGAGTCTAAGTGTATCACAGGATGGAGAGGACCCCCATACCAAGGGCAAGAAAATCGTCCATCTTTGTTATGGTGTTCCAAAACATATGGTTAAAGGATGACCTCTTCTTTCTTTGGACTCAGACCATGTGCCTGCTGAGACTGGAGCTTTAGAGGAATTGTCAAAATTTCAGGATGTTGCCTGCTTCTTGCATGTCTTTCAAGAAAAGAAAAAGCTTCCGTATAAATTGGTCCCTGTGAAAGCAGGAAGGAAATAGTATATAACTTCGTTAAGAGGTGCCTTTCCTCCATTTGGATGTGGGCAGTAATCTAAGACTGCTGGGGGTCAGATAATCATGCACCTCATGGAACTACAAAAGCCAAAATCCCTGACCCAAGCTGATGTTCGTGTTGGCAGAGGTTGGGAGGTGGGAGATGGAGTAGGGGATGTGATTGGGACTCAGGAGGAATTTGAGAAATCTGGAAGCCTGATCCTTTAAGCCCCTCCCCAAACTATCCTGCTGATCACTGGCTGGTGGGGAAGGTAACAATTCATTCCCTAGTAAACAGCCAACCAACGGGTTCAGCCTGGGCACAGCACTGATCAGTTCTGCCTCAATACCTCAGCCTGAGTCATTTAGGACTCTCTTAGCTGAAGGCTAAGAACTGCTGCTAAGAAACAGGTATGCAGAAGAGTCTGGTCTATAATCAAGGACAAGACAAGATTTCTGATTTTCATCTACAGAAGTAGACCCAATCACTAGATGACTAGGGGTTTAAAAGTATTGAACTTCCAGAAAAATATCAACTGGAAAGCACTTGGGATTGTTGGATTTCTAAGGCAATCCCCAGGTCCTTGTAATAACACCAAATGCAAGAGAGATGTTAAGGGGCAGGACCTCCAGAAGGATTTTTTCCTACATTTATTTTAGGCACAGCCTTGAAGAATAATGAATGTGGGCGATCTGTGCACAGGAAGAAGCCTGGGGTTGTCAGATTTGTTTCACTGTCAAGATGTAAATTCTTGCTGTGTTATTCTGTAGGGTCTGTTACATGCTGTGGCATACATCATGGCACCCTTTCTGAATGGAGTTTTTGTTTTTTAGTTTTTTTGGCCTCACCACGAGGTATGTGGTATCTTAGTTCCCGGACCAGGGATTGAACTGCGCCCCCTGCAGTGGAAGCACGGAGTCTTAACCACTGGACCACCAGAAAAGTCCCCTGAATGGGGTTTTATTGGAAGATATGCTATTTTTCCTCCTCTATTGTGTAAGGGAGCTGTAGGGGATCATTACATTGATCATTTAAACTTCAGGTTATTTTTTTATTGTAACTATTATTATTGTACCTTTATAGTGAAGAATTTCAAACAACCACTATAAATATCAATAGAATAATGAACCCTGATGTATCCAACCTCAACAGTTGTCAATTTATAGTCAATCTGGTTTTATGCATATCTCCACTCACTAGATTATTTTGAAGCAAACCCTACTCATTGTATCATTACATCTGTTAATAAGTCGTATTATTTTTAAAAACCCGTAATACAATAACACCCCAAAAATTAACAGTGATTCATTATTATTATTAAATATCCAGTCAGTGTTCAAACTTCAAGTTGTTTCTTGAATGTAATTTAAAAAATATATATTGCAGGTTATTGAATCAAGAGAAACCATATCTGGATATCAGAGATGTGTACATCACCCAGAGATCCTGGGCATGAAGATGGGGTAGTAACTGGATGTGATTCTGTGTTGTCTCTCTTTGGAGTAAGTGTGACTTTAGTTATACATTAGTTGGACATACGTTTGTTGGACAAACATTAGGTGGAGGGACTTTTGAAATTATTTGAGTTTGTGTTAAGTAGGCATGGGGGAAATGTAGTTGATATTTGCTCTTGTCTTCCCACTCTTTCTGTCAAATTAACAGTGATTCATTATTATTATTAAATATCCAGTCAGTGTTCAAACTTCCAGTTGTTTCTTGAATGTAATTTAAAAAATATATATTGCAGGTTATTGAATCAAAAGAAACCATATCTGGATATCAGAGATGTGTACATCACCCAGAGATCCTGGGCATGAAGATGGGGTAGTAACTGGATGTGATTCTGTGTTGTCTCTCTTTGGAGTAAGTGTGACTTTAGTTATACATTAGTTGGACATACGTTTGTTGGACAAACATTAGGTGGAGGGACTTTTGAAATTATTTGAGTTTGTGTTAAGTAGGCATGGGGGAAATGTAGTTGATATTTGCTCTTGTCTTCCCACTCTTTCTTTCTATGAAGGAACTGTCTCCCTCCTATCTCATTAGGTTCTTGTGAGACTGTTAACCACAGTGTATGTGCTGGCTGCAGGACCAGTGTGTGACTCAGGCCTGACCAATACTGGACCAACTTCTCATCCATGGTGATTAGACATGGTCTGAATACAAGCAACCAAAGTATTTTCATGAGATTGAAAATCTCACGAATGCAGGAAGTCTGTCATCCGTTTGAATCATGAGCTAAAACAATGTGGGTATGAAATTGTTTCCTTGGCCACACTTCCTGGGTTAGGGAAAGAGTGTACATAACAGTGGGAGAGAATGAGGCCAATATAGAGAGAAAAGCAGAGACAGGATGAAGCAAGAGTTGGCGGGGTTGATGGCAGGGAGGAAGAGAGAGAGGGGCAATGACAATATTTGAGCTCTTGGGTTTAGCTGTACCTAAAGTTACCTTGGAAGTTTTGTGAAACAATATATTCATTTATTTCCCCTTAAGCTAGTTAGAACTGGGTTTCCTCTCAGTTGCAACTAAAAGAGTCATAAAAACTGGGTATAAAAATCTTGAATTACAACTTTTGCCCTTCAAAATTCTATACACTCTGCTTAATTTCCTTCTAACATTTAATAATACAAAAGAGTGGAATTCCTGGTGGTCCAGTGGTTAGGATTCTGAGCTTCCAATGCCAGGGGCTGGGGTTCCATCCCTGGTTGGGGAACTAAGATCCTGCAAGCCACGTGGCACGGCCAAAATAATAATAATAATAATAATAATAATAATAATAATAATACGAAGGAGAAGCTTTTGTGATCAGCCTGACTTCCCTCCCTTTATTATGCAATTCATTATTCCTGTCTGGATGCTTGATGAGTTTTTTCTTTATATATATTTTCCCTCTGAAATATTATGGGCTCCTTACATCCGCATAATTGAGGCTTTTTCTAATTTGTGATTTTTTTCCAACTGTGTCTTTAATTATAATTTCTATTCCACTTGCTTTGGTTTCTTTTGCCTATAATTCATAGGTTGGATGTTTATAAGTTGGGGATGGTGGGAAATAACAATATTCTGACAGCCTCCAAAAGCAGCAGCTAGTCAGTAAAGGTCAGCTATCCAGTTTCTGGGTTGGGACAGGTCTTACATTCTTATTCCAGGGAACCAGACCGTTCGGGAGAATTGAACGGACTTTGTACCTTTTTTTCAGATGGGTAGTCTTTCTATTAAGGCAGCATAACGCAAGGATTTACCAACTGCGCTCTTCAGCACAGTTCCATCAGTATGGTGGTTAATGAAAATGTTAGTTTTTAATTCCCCCCCTCCCTTCTGATTCATGGTTATTTTAAGGGAAATTTTAGAGAGACTGTGTCAGATGCCATTTAAAGTTGGAAGTCTTTTCTGTTGACTTAAGAGCCAGTTTCTATCATGTGCTTTGTGTTTTCAGCATTTACTTACTTAATTAATTCAATTTTCAAACCAGCATTATTGAGCAACTTTTATATGGCAGACCCTGTGGTTGGCTAGGCTATAAAATTGAATAAGATGCTATTCTAATTCTTAAGGACCTAGCAATCTAGTGGGTAGATAGATGTACAAAACAACCAACTACAAAGGACTGGTAAGCCTATGATATACACAGTGCTCTGGGAGAAAATTGGGAGGTGACAGACATTTGTATCCAGCTTTGTAGAATCAGTAGGAGCTTACCAAATAAATGGAGAAGAGGCATTGCTGTATTATTCTGCTATCATTGACCTGTGTCCTTTGAATGGGGTGTGATGGGGGCTCTGCCTGTATATGGAGATTTCTTTTCAAAATTTCACTCCACTGCCTTTAAATTTCACAAGCGTTTTCTTACAACTGACCCATCTGCATGCCACACACAGTGTATGGGATGAGATGGGCAGCTTTGCCTCTCTCCTTGTCAGTTTAATTTCGCTTTTTCTCTACCCACTGGGTATGGAGATGCTGGGTTCTTACACATTTTAATTACTATCTATTGCAAAATATATTTATGTAATTTTGAAGGAAAGCAGTGATTTATATTAGCAGAGAATGGGAGAGTTTAAAGGGATAATCTAGTCTAACCTCCTCATTTCCAGTTTCATTTTCTAGTTAAGGTCATACAGCTAAGTAGGACCAGAGCAGGAATTATAATCATGTGATGATGAAGATTGCACAGCACTGGCAATTTTCACAGACATTGTTGCATTTAATGTTCACAAAGATCCTCTGAGCCTTGTATTATTATTATACCCCATTTACCAGGGAGGAAATTAAACTTAGCAATACCAAGGTGTTTGTTTTAAAATGTTGTATTAAATCTCTGGACTTTCAGTCTAGTACTTTCTTTGTTACTCAATGAAACCTCATTGGTTTTTGTTTGTTTAATTGAATTCTAATTAAAAATACTTTTCAAGCTAGGATCTAGGATTATCTTTTTTTCTTTTTGTGTTTTTTTTCTTTTAGAATTATCTTTAAAAAAAATAATGAAATGCATAAATGGTATCTAGCCCAATATCTGATTTCCTATATTTCTTTTTTTTTTTTTTTTTTTTTTGCGGTATGCGGACCTCTCACTGTTGTGGCTTCTCCAGTTGGGGAGCAGAGGCTCCCGACGTGCAGGCTCAGTAGTTGCATAAATGGTATCTAGCCCAATATCTGATTTCCTATATTTCTTTTTTTTTTTTTTTTTTTTTTGCGGTATGCGGACCTCTCACTGTTGTGGCCTCTCCAGTTGCGGAGCACAGGCTCCGGACGTGCAGGCTCAGTAGTTGTGGCTCACAGGCCCAGCTGCTCCGTGGCATGTGGGATCTTCCCGGACCGGGGCATGAACCTGTGTCCCCTGCATCGGCAGGAGGACTCTCAACCACTGCGCCACCAGGAAAGCCCATTTCCTATATTTCTTATAGTCCATATCACAAGTAATATTTCCCATACTCCTTGATATTATACTGCTTTGTATTATTGTCTAGCTTGTGTTTCTATGATTTGTGTTGTCTGAGCAAAAAGCCTTTTCCCCGTTCAAAATCTAGTAATATTCTATTACACCCCCTCTTTGTGACTTCTCTTAAGTTCACCAACTGTCAGCTCTTTCCCGCTTCTCCATGGCAGATTGCCAGATTGTATAAATCATGCCTTTGGCTGTTCTTGTCAACAACGGAAGCAGAATTTTTGCAAAAATCTTGTAAACAGTGTGTTGCCATGTTAGTGGCCTCTGCTACTAATGCCTCCCTTTTCTTTCTTTTAATATGATGCTCAGTCCCCTTGTTTTATGAAGTGGACTATTTCATCTTTCTTCCACTTGCAGCTAGCTAGGCTTTTCTCGTGGATTTAGTAAAAGCTGATCTTGGAATTTTCACAAAGGTGCTTCTTCTCTTGCTCCTTTAGTTCCCATTAGGATCCCTAATGGGAGTGATGTTGAACACCCATCATCTCAAAGAGTGCTATTTTCGAATCCTGACCCTGCCACTTTCTGGTTGAGTCATCTGGGGCAAACTTTTCCAACCTCGTCTGTAAAACGGGATCACATTGCACATACCTAACGGCAGAATTGAGAAGATGGAATTACCATTGTTTTTTTCGGCCACACCACACGGCATGTGGGATCTTAGTTCTCTGACCAGGGATCGAACCCACGCCCCCTGCATTGGAAGCGCAGAGTCTTAACCACTGAACCGCCAGGGAAGTCCCAAGAAGATGGAATTAGATGAGAATAGTGCCAGATACATAATGTTTACTACAAAGAATGTTGATTGCCACTTTTATTATTCTTATAAATAATTCTTTCTTTGGTTGAAGTTTCTCTTCGTTGTCAAGCTAACCATTCGGTCATATATCACAAACTCACCACTGCTTTCTCTCTTTTGAAACATTGTAAGTCAGTTGTTTTGTTTTTGCCTAAACTCTGTTTCTTGAGCATCTTGACCCAACTCTCTTTTTAATTATATTGCTTCATTCTTTTCCTAAGAGTTTTAGGGCCTACTACTCTCTGGCATCTTTAGATTGGAGCAAATGGTCCCTTCGAGTCATTCCTCTGACATTTTTAGCCACTTTATATTCTCTCAGTAGTTTGCTAACTCCACATATAATCTGATAAACCAGTTCCCAAGAAGTCAGTTTTTTTTTAGTTTTTTTTTTTTTTTTTTTTTTTTTTTTTTTTTTTTTTTTTTTGTGGTATGCGGGG
>NC_041225.1:56674922-56683800 GCF_002837175.3 Physeter macrocephalus
CACCGGGGCGCGAACCCGGTTCCCCTGCATCGGCAGGCGGACGCGCAACCACTGCGCCACCAGGGAAGCCCAGAAGTCAGTTTTAAGATAGTGGAAAAATTGGTATCTATCACTTTACAGTGATATGCTCTGGTAGTTCTATTGGCTCGTTTCCTGTTTTCCCCCCAAGCTTTTAGAAAATGCATTCACGTAAATATCCTTCAATTCTGTATTATTCATATTAATTTCATAGGCTGTGATTGATTATTTCCAATCCTGTTCCTTTTAGTTGAAGGGCAGTCAAGATCCTTTTACAATTCTAATGCTTCTTTTTATATTCAGGAAACTCACCATTTAACAGATATAACAACAACCATAAATGCTAGGATACAGGGACACAGAGGGATTAAAAAACATGATCCATCCTTCAAGGAACTCATAATAAGTAAGTTGTCCCTTCCTTATTTGTTTAAAAGACATTCATATCGTTTTATTTTCATAATCGTTAAACTTCGCTTCTTACATAAATGAGTATCTAGTCCTACATCCTTGGAATAATTCTTACTATCAGGACTATCCTAAGGCTTATATTAAGGTGAAAAAAATATTAGATGGTTCCCAAAAGAAGTGGTTTGTGGTTTGGGTATAATTTGCTTAGTATTTGCATATGCCTATTTTGAAAAGACCTAGTGTTTCAAGTTAAAACACTAAGGCTATAAATGAGAGCAGATTTCTCGCTTCATGTTTGGCTGCCATAATTGATACCAATTCCAGAAACGTATAGCCAGAAGTGAGTCAACAGTTAAATGGAACAGAGAAGAGGAAAAAGAAAAAGTCTCAAGAAATCTTCTGAGACAGTAATAGCCCCTATCTGGAATTTTCCTCTCCTCTGTAAGAGCTTTTGCAGTTAGAGTGCAGTGTGGCTGGATGGAGCTCTGGTTTGCATGCTGCCGGCTGAGGGTTACTCCAAGTCCACCCCATGCTCAGCTATTTCCCTTACTGGCCTTTGAGTTAGAGCATGGAAGACCCTCTGTCAAAATAGAAATGTTTAGACACAGAATTTTATTGCTGAAAGGGATCTTACAGATCATTATACCACAGAGATTCCCAAGCCTTTTCAAGTGTGAGAACCCCTTTTCAATCTCAACGTTTTTTGGATTCCCATTTAGTAGGACTTAAACTTGTAGTATGCATGGATTGAGAAGGTATATAATGACAATATGCCACTATGAGTTCAATAATCATTTGCATGAATTTAAACTTTGTTAATCAGAACAGCAATTACATATATTTGAAACAAATAGCTATACCTGTATGAGTGAGACATATCATTTATTTCATCTGTAGCCTACTAGGTGTACACAAGGATTTGGAGATCCCATGAATTTGGAGGGCCCCGGGGACCTGCACCTTGGAAACCATTGATCTAATCCAGTCTCCTGTTTTAACAGATGAAGATAAATGTGGTTTATGGATATTAAGTGACTTTCTAAGGATACAGCTAGTTAGTGGCAGAGTCCAGTTCATTGGCACCTTTTCCACTGTGCCTCAGCTGTCTTAAACTTATCTGAAATTATTATTCATCCACATCAGCAGAGAGAGGTATTGTAAATGAACTAGCTCAGAGGAAACTATGATTGTGTACCACACACAGGAAAACATGCTCCTGTATATAACAATGACAAAACAGATTAGTTAGATTAATTAATTAGTTTCTATATAGAATTAATTAGATTGTATATAGTTAATTAGATTGTATATAGAATTCTTGCATAACTTGTCTCACTTGACAATTACATATTTCTTGAGGATTGCAAGGAAGTAGAGACCTGTCTTAGGTACTTTATAAACTGTCGAGTAAATATGAAAGATATTGACTTTCTGGCCACAAATAATAAATAACCCCTCTCAAAAAAAATGCAGAGGAGGAATTAAAAACCTTAAATATTATGGGTTTTTGGCAATGAACGGGCACAAAAGTCAGCAAGAATGGACATCCTCAACTTCTGCCAAGTCAGGAGGAGCAGTTCTGGCTGCTGAGTTGAGAAGAGAAATGCAAAAAATCACCAGCCAAATAATACATTATAATATTGGCAGACACAGGAGGGGGAGTGTGTCAAAGATATTAAAAAGCCATTCAGTGTTAGAATGATGTGATTCAGCTGGGGAAAGAAGAAAAGAACAATTGATATTTCCTGGATATTTATTAATGTTTAGATACAAGAGGTTGTATTGAGAGTAGCCAAGTCTTCAGCCCGTTTTCTCTGAGTGCTTGATACGACGTGAAAGATGCTGAACAGAGTGCTGGTCAGATCTGTGCTCTCCCTGGGTGACCCATTTCTGCCAGTACTACACTGGGTTAGAAAACTTCAGGGGTTTCCTAGACTAGCTTTAGGTCTCTTTTGATCTGGATGACCCTTGGGAGTCAGTTGATTTTGATTCCTGTGAAAATTTGGGTCATTTGGGGGTAGATCTTGCCTGGTCCAATCATATCTTTTGTATGGATATGGTAATAATGAGGGTCCATTCAGTTAGATCCAAGAGTGTCTCGAGAAGGTCAAGGCTACTTATCTAGTTATGCTGTGTATCTATTTTCCATAGATAGAGGATCTATTTCATGAGCAAAGTTTGCCATCTTCATTCCAACCAAATGATTTGAAACTATGAGCTTCAAAAGGAATCTTAAGGGAAGATAGGGCTGAACGTGAGCAAATCCATTCTCACCACCGGAAGCTGTAACTCCACCTGCATTGTCTTTGGGGGACAGCCCATCTGACTGAGTCTTAGAGACACAGAGTAGATATAACTGGTATTGACAGAAAAGTTGTACAGACAGATCGTGATTAATTCTGTAGTCCTTACAGCTGGATATAACAAAACTGGGGTCCAGGGACTGTTGATTTGCCTCCATGTTCTCCATCCGCTCGTTCTCGAGACTGTAGGTGTCAGAGGGAGGGAATGGCGTTTGCCATAGAGCAGAACCCTTCCTCTTCTGAGTAACTCGCCTGATAGAGCTGCAGTGCTGGCAGCCGTCCTGAGAAGGGCTCTGCAGTGTGGGCTGGTTAGCAGGAGCATTTTCACTGCAGGCAGATTCGGTTGCCTTGGTGAAGTCCCCACGCATCTGAAGAGTGGCTCATCTGCTTCCGGCTGGGGATCACTTGTGCTCACCCAGGCACCCATGAGAAACCTGGGAGACTGGTGAGCAGGTGCTGGCTGAACCGGGAACCTTTAAGAATCAGCCAACAAAATAGATGATTTTACTCAGTACAATTCCAGGAGGACTAATTTTTGGAGGAAATGCAGTCAGAGAAGCATTTTCAGTGTCAGGGGGCCTAGGGCAGGAATGGTGAGTTGAGAAGGAGGAGGGTAGAGGAAGAACAGAACGAAGCAGTGAGGGGGTGAGTTGGGGGGTGAACGGGCTGAGAGATTCTTAGCACTCGGGTGGAGAGAGTTGTCTAAGAAAGATTTTAAGGATGTAGCCTTTATGATATGCTTGTAAAACCTCTCACCCTGCTGCTTCGTGAAAATCACAGTAAACATCTACATCGTGCTCTTTCCAGTGTGGGCGTCAGGACCCACCTTTGGCTATTGAGCCGTTGAAGTGTGGCTGGTCTGAACTGAGATGCGCAGCAAGTGTAACATACGCACTGGATTTTGACGACTTAGTGTAGAAAAAAGAATGTAAAATAGCTATTGCATTGATAATTTTTTACATTGAATACTTGTTGAAACGATAATATTTTTAATATATTGGGTTAAAGTATATCATTAATGTTAATTTTACCTGTTTCTTTTTACTTTAAAAAATGTGTCTATTAGAACGTTTAAAACATAATGTGACTGATGTTATATTTCTACTGGATAGCACTAATCTACATGATTCTTCAAAGCTACTGGAGTTAGATTTGTGTTTATTTTGGGTTGGTATTGGTGGTGCTGCAGGGTTGTACAAGCAGACACTCACACCCATGTCTGTTGATGGCCAAAATGGAAGGGAGGGTCAGACTTGATAAATCTCAGGCTCCAAAAGGAGCATTGGTCAGCAGGCTTTGGTAAGTACGTCTGTGTGCCGAGACCTGCAGACATTTGGAAAGATTCAGAGTCAGAGAAATATCTGGGAGAAATGGGGCCTGACTTAAATATATCGAAAGGAGATCGAGTTTTCCTACAAGAACAGAACTGGTATTAACAGAGAAACCTCAGAGGGCAAAGATGGGGAACAGCGGGGATGGGAGAGAAGGTGCAGCCTTCCCTGCAAGTGTGTCATGCCTCAGTAAGACGGGAATAAAGACACAGACCCTCCTAGAGAATGGACTTGAGGACACGGGGAGGGGGAAGGGTAAGCTGGGACGAAGAGAGAGAGTGGCATGGACATATATACACTACCAAATGTAAAACTGGTAGCTAGTGGGAAGCAGCCGCATAGCACAGGGAGATCAGCTCGGTGTTTTGTGTCCACCTAGAGGGGTGGGACAGGGAGGGTGGGAGGGAGACGCAAGAGGGAGGAGATATGGGGATATATGTATATGTGTAGCTGATTCACTTTGTTATAAAGCAGAAACTAACACGCCATTGTAAAGCAATTATACTCCAATAAAGATGTTTAAAAAAAAAAAACCAAGAATGCCTGATGCCTGGGAGGGAGGAGAAAGAGGAAAAGAAGAAAGGACGGAGGGGGAGGGAGGAGAAGGAAGGAAATAGAACTGAATTGAGAAAAATAGCCACGCAAGGCTAGACATGGTTCATGTGGTCCCTAATAGATCTTGTGAGTTTGAAACAGCTTGAGAAATGACCACTCCGCGGAGCAGAAATCCTCTGTAAAACCCCCACAAGTAAAGAAAAAACAGGTTTCCTGAATGTTCAGTAGCAGCAGTCGTGAATCTGTTTATTTGAGAAATGGCTTTGGAGCTGCCCTAATTCTTTGTTAAGACAAGACTGGGGAGAAAGGAGTATTTGCATAAGTGATGAGGTGAAAGGGCTTCTGGCGTCCTCAAGGTTGAATGCTTCCCAGGGATATGTCCTTTAGCGCCCTCCATAGGAGGGCAGGGAGTCCCTGGCTGCATCCCTGGCACAGTGTTATTCTGTAGCGGTGTGTATATATATCGCTCAACTATCTGGAGCGCGATTGGGCCCTTCAAGTAACCAGAATAGCATCCTTCATTTCACTTTACGGCCAGCAAAGACACTCATTCCAAAGAGTTAGTAGAAACACGTAAAACCCTTCAGTGGAGTACAGCCTATGCTCTGGGTCTGAACAAGTTCAGTCCAATTTCTTATCCCATAACTCCTGTGTCTATGGAGCCAGGCAGTTAAAATGAATGACCCGAGGCGCTGCAAGGGTCTGAAGTGCCTCACAAATCATCAAAGAAAGACTAAATTATGTCCTGAACTTACCAAAGCCGAAAAGTGAACTAATGATATATTTTAGAAGCAGTTGCTCCAAGAGCTGAAACTGAAAACGTGGTGATGTTTAACTCCAATTTAATGAGAACATCTAAGTAATTAAAAGGCCCCACTCTTAAAGCTTTCTGGTTGATTGAAGGTGCTTTGCATATTGGAAACAGGTATGAAAAGCTTGTATGTGTTAGGGGTTCTCTGAGGCAGAATTGTTAACACTACCCACCTGGTGGACCACCTGCATCGGTTTACCTAGAACTAGCTAGAAATGCAAATTCTCAGGGCCCACTCCAAAATCTGCATGTTATCAGCATCTTTAGGGGATTCTAGGCAGGCTGAAGTTTGAGAAGCACTGGCCTAGGGGACTAGTGTGTCTCTTGGAGAGGAAGGAGCACCCTTTCCTTCAACAGGGCCTCTGGGGACCACAGCTAATCCTTATTTTATGTTCTAGGCACTGGGCTAAGAACTTTACACAACTTCCCTCACTTTAATCCTTCAGCAGTTCTAAGGAGGCAGTATTAGAATTAATGCCACTTTACAGATAAAGAAACTGAGATATACAATCATGAAGCAATTTGCCCAAACCCACTTGCCCTAAGTAGGAGAACCAGGATTCATGTCTAGGCTGCCAGTCTTTGGCAGGACGTGATTCGGTCTTTTTCACTTGGGTTTTGAGCTATCTACAAGATGGGCAGATAGGGAGTTCTGTGGGTCCTACCCCCGTGGGTTTGCTTTGTCCTTTCCAAAAAGCCTGGGATTTCCTGCTTAAAAGTCCCGCAGAATCTAGATGGTGGAGTGACTTCCCCAAATCACATAGTTAATGGCATAATCCTGGCTGGAGTGCAGGCTTTCTGACCTTTCATCTCATATGTTACGATAAAAAAAAATACCAAAAAGCAAAACTGAGACCATAAAGTTGATCTGAAATACTGTCTTTTAGGAATAATGTCTGTTAAATTTGGAGGTTTACTCTTAGATGACTCAAGATAGCTCCAGGAAAGGGGACTTATTTCAAAGTGGGTGGGGTCAGTGACACCCCTCCTTTCACCCATCGCAGTCTCTTGAAGCACACGTTCTGTTTCTCTGTTCTCTTCCTCTCCCTTCTGCAGGCAAGGCTGTCTCTACTACTCCTCTGCTTATGGGTGAATGAAAATGGCCACCCCAGCCCTGATTGGACAACATCCTTCATTTCACATGTCAGCAATCATGTGAGCATGGTTTTGTGTCTCTTATTTCTAATTCTCCAGTCAGAGAATTCTAGGCTATTCACTGATCTCTCATATTAATCAGCCAAAGTCAAGTTGTTATTAAAACAAAGGCAAGAAAGCTATCCCTTTCAGTAGGGGCATGGGGGTAATTCCGAATAATGGGTTATAGAGTAGGCAACCCTGACCAAATGTTCTACTACATTTTTAAAAAATAAAAATGAGATCATACCTCTTGTAGCTTTTTTTTTTTTTTTACTATTTTGCCAAAATACTTCCCTGCCTATAAATAATATCGTACCTCCTCAGTTTCAGGATGGTGATACAATCAGCATATCCATTGTATGGCTCTGCCTCGGTTTGCTCAACCATTTTCTGTTGGTGGGTTTTCTTTCCTCCAGGTATTTGCCAATATAGTCAACGTTGTAATGAACAGCTTTGTCATAAATCTTTGTGCCCAGTCTTAGTTCTTGTTTTAGGATAAATTCTTAAAAGGCAAAACTGCTATGTTAAGAAGTGTGGCCATTTTTAAGGCTTTAGAAATACATACCCCGATTACCTTCTGGAGAAGCTGTCCCAGTTCAGACTCGTACTGGCAAGGGAGTAAACCTTCCCACAACCTCACCAGCACTGGGGATTATTCTTTTTTATCTTTGCCAATTTTATAGGTAAAATTGAGCTCATTGTTCTTTTAATTTGTGTTCTGGCTGAGGTGGAGCAATTTTTTCACATGTTCACCGGCCTTTTGTATTTCTGGTTTTGCAACATATGTCTTTTGAAAACCTCAGCTGTGCTTTACACAGGAGAAAGGTTTTGGCAGTTGTCATTAAATGTCTGCTTGTTCCTTATTCTAGTGGCATCTTTTAGTTGATTACCCCAACCTGAAGGTAAACCAGCATTGCATTATTAGGATAATAGTATTTGAGTCTTCCAACAACATGCAAAGCTAAGCCTTTAGTTTGTTACACCGTCCTTTATGAAGATGTTCTAGGAGAGGCGAATCAGTCTTCCAAGCTATGTGATAAAATGTCTGAGACCAGACTACCTAGTTGGCTGAAATGGTGGGATAGCGGTGAAGTGAGAATCTGAAAGATGTCAGAACTGTTGGAGTTCTTAAGGGAAGAGAGTTTTTCATACTATCCTGATCTCTAAGGAGGGGGAGAGGAATCTGTATGGGAAGTTGACTGTTTCTTTTTAATCCTTGCTTTACATCCAGCATTGAAAGGATGGACCCCTATCTCCTGTCCAAGTTGAAGTGTGGGTAGTGTTGAGTCTCCTCACAATTACTTCCTGGGACTTTGAAGATGATTCAGGATAGAAGAGACTCCCAAGAGATCAGATCGAGGTGACAGTAGGCTCACCGAGATCACAGGTCAAGATATTTTGAGGAATGCAGGATGGTGGAGCTTGGCTACACGGGTCAGAGATGTCCTTCTGTATAGGCAGTCGCCTCTGGTTTGATTCAACAGTTTCCCAAGCTTCCCTCATGATAATGATCACCTGATGTATTCACTAGAAACAAACGTTCCAGGCCCACTGATTCAGACTCTTCAGGCAAGGGCCTGATGATTCTACCATCAGAGAAATTTGGAAAACACAGATTCAGAGGTTCTGTGGGAAGGCCTTTTATAGCAGATAGCTTTTAGGATGTCCATTCAGCCTATACGATAGCCACCAATACAATACAATACAATTCCCTACCCCTAGGTCAGACCTCAGTATTCATGGTTGGGCTTTGTCATACCCATGTCCCTGGCTGCAAAGGAAGCCAGGCTCTGCCAGTCAGATTTTCTCTCTGTAAATTAAAAATGATATTTAGAGGTAGCCATTCTGTCCCTAGAATTGCAATATGGAATCTCAAGAGCATGGGGCAGCTATATTCTGCCATGTGGATGAAGAAGCTGTTAAAATGGTATACGGGAAGACAGAAGAATGAAACACAGATTCCCTCTTGGCTTGCAGTAGCGTGACTTGCTTTCAATAACTTGTATCTCTACTAACACACTCTAAAATAAAAAGAAATCATCTGCATGTAACTAAAACCTTTACCTTGAACATCAAGTGAAGTTAATGGGTCTTCTATTTTATTTAATTATTTATTTATTAAAAAAAATTTTTGCATTTTATTTTATTTATTTTTTTTATACAGCAGGTTCTTATTAGTCATCAATTTTATACACATCAGTGTATACATGTCAATCCCAATCGCCCAATTCATCACACCCCCACCCCCAACCCCTGCTGCTTCCCCCCTTGGCGTCCATACGTTTGTTCTCTACATCTGTGTCTCTATTTCT
>NC_041225.1:56683986-56685040 GCF_002837175.3 Physeter macrocephalus
GAACCTCCATACTGTTCTCCATAGTGGCTGTATCAATTTACATTCCCACCAACAGTGCAAGAGGGTTCCCTTTTCTCCACACCCTCTCCAGCATTTGTTGTTTGTAGATTTTCTGATGATGCCCATTCTGACTGGTGTGAGGTGATACCTCACTGTAGTTTTGATTTGCATTTCTCTAAAAATTAGTGATGTTGAGCAGCTTTTCATGTGCTTCTTAGCCATCTGTATGTCTTCTTTGGAGAAATGTCTATTTAGGTCTTCTGCCCATTTTTGGATTGGGTTGTTTGTTTTCTTAATATTGACCTGCATGAGCTGTTTATATATTTTGGAGTTTAATCCTTTGTCCGTGGATTCATTTGCAAATATTTTCTCCCATTCTGAGGGTTGTCTTTTAGTCTTGTTTACGGTTTCTTTTGCTGTGCAAAAGCTTTGAAGTTTCATTAGGTCCCATTTGTTTATTTTTGTTTTTATTTCCATTACTCTAGGAGGTGGATCAAAAAAGATCTTGCTGTGATTTATGTCAAAGAGTGTTCTTCCTATGTTTTCCTCTAAGAGCTTTATACTGTCCGGTCTTACATTTAGGTCTCGAATCCATTTTGAGTTTATTTTTGTGTATGGTGTTAGGGAGTGTTCTAATTTCATACTTTTACATGTACCTGTCCAGTTTTCCCAGCACCACTTATTGAAGAGACTGTCTTTTCTCCACGTATATCCTTGCCTCCTTTCTCATAGATTAGTTGTCCATAGGTGCGTGCGTTTATCTCTGGGCTTTCTATCCTGTTCCATTGATCTATATTTCTGTTCTTGTGCCAGTACCATACTGTCTTGATTACTGTATAATTGAGGACATTAATCCTTTGTCAGTTGCTTGATTCGCAACTATTTTCCATATATATGTATTAGCATACGGTATTTGTTTTTCTCCTTTTGACTTACTTCACTCTGTATGACAGACTCCAGGTCCATCCACCTCACTACAAATAACTTAATTTCGTTTCTTTTTATGGCTGAGTAATAGTCCATTGTATATATGTGCCATATATTCTTTATCCAT
>NC_041225.1:56685355-56686226 GCF_002837175.3 Physeter macrocephalus
TTGCTGTGGCTAGGACTTCCAAAACTATGTTGAATAATAGTGGCGAGAGTGGACATCCTTGTCTTGTTCCTGATCTTAGAGGAAATGCTTTCAGTTTTTCACCATTGAGAATGATGTTTGCTGTGGGTTTGCCATATATAGCCTTTATTATGTTGAGGTAGGTTCCCTCTATGCCCGCTTTCTGGAGAGTTTTTATCATAAATGGGTGTTGGATTTTGTCAAACACTTTTTCTGCATCTATTGAGATGATCAGATGGTTTTTATTCTTCAATTTGTTAATAATGATGTATCACATTGATTGATTTGCATATGTTGAAAAATCCTTGCATCCCTGGAATAAATCCCACTTGATCATGGTGTATGATCCTTTTAATGTGTTGTTGGATTCTGTTTGCTAGTATTTTGTTGAGGATTTTTGCATCTATATTCATCAGTGATATTGGTCTGTAATTTTCTTTTTTTGTAGTATCTTTGTCTGGTTTTGGTATCAGGGTGATGGTGGCCTCATAGAATGAATTTGGGAGTGTTCCTTCCTCTGCAATTTTTTGGAAGAGTTTGAGAAGGATGGTTGTTAGCTCTTCTCTAAATGTTTGATAGAATTCACCTGTGAAGCCATCTGGTCCTGCACTTTTGTTTGTTGGAATATTTTAAATCACAGTTTCAGTATCATGACTTGTGATTGGTCTGTTCATATTTTCTATTTCTTCCTGGTTCAGTCTTGGAAGGTTATACTTTTCTAAGAATTTGTCCCTTTCTTCCAGGTTGTCCATTTTATTGGCATAGAGTTGCTTGTAGTAGTCTCTTAGGATGCTTTGTATTTCTGTGGTGTCTGTTGTAACTTCTCCTTTTTCATTTTTAATTTTATTGATTT
>NC_041225.1:56687814-56688885 GCF_002837175.3 Physeter macrocephalus
TTTGTCCATTTCTTCCAGGTTGTCCATTTTATTGGCATAGAGTTGCTTGTAGTAGTCTCTTAGGATGCTTTGTATTTCTGTGGTGTCTGTTGTAACTTCTCCTTTTTCATTTTTAATTTTATTGATTTGAGTCCTCTCCCTCTGTTTCTTGATGAGTCTGGCTAATTGTTTATCAATTTTCTTTATCTTCTCAAAGAACTAGCTTTTAGTTTTATTGATCAATGCTAATGTTTTCTTTGTTTCCATTTCACTTATTTCCGCTCTGATCTTTATGATTTCTTTCCTTCTGCTAACTTTGGGTTTTGTTTGTTCTTCTTTCTCTAGCTCCTTTAGGTGTAAGGTTAGATTGTTTATTTGAGATTTTTCTTGTTTCTTGATGTAGGCTTGTATAGCTATAAACTTCCCTCTTAGAACTGCTTTTGCTGCATCCCTTAGGTTTTGGATTGTCGTGTTTTCATTGTCATTTGTCTCTAGGTATTTTTTGACTTCCTCTTTGATTTCTTCAGTGATCTCTTGGTTATTTAGTAATGTATTGTTTAGCCTCCATGTATTTGTGTTTTTTTACATTTTTTTCCCTGTAATTCATTTCTCATCTCATAGCGTTTTGGTCAGAAAAGATGCTTGGTATGATTTCAATTTTCTTAAATTTACTGAGGCTTGATTTGGGACCCAAGATATGATCTATCCTGGATAATGTTCTGTGCGCACTTGAGAAGAAAGTGTAAACTGCTGTTTTTGGATGGAATGTCCTATAAATATCAGTTAAATCTATCTGGTCTATTGTGTCATTTAAAGCTTGTGTTTCCTAATTTATTTTCATTTTGGATGATCTGTCCCTTGGTGTAATTGAGGTGTTAAAGTCCCCCACTATTATTGTGTTACTGTCGATTTCCTCTTTTATAGCTGTTAGCAGTTGCCTTATGTATTGAGGTGCTCCTATGTTGGGTGCATATATATTTTTAATTGTTATAGCTTCTTCTTAGATTGATCCTTTGATCATTATGTAGTGTCCTTCCTTGTCTCTTGTAACATTCTTTATTTTAAAGTCTATTTTATCTGATATGAGTATTG
>NC_041225.1:56689371-56696622 GCF_002837175.3 Physeter macrocephalus
TTCTGGGGTTTTATCTTGTTCCTTCATCTGGTACATAGCCCTCTGCCTTTTCATCTTGTCTGTCTTTCTGTGAATGTGGTTTTTGTTCCACAGGCTGCAGGATTGTAGTTCTTCTTGCTTCTGCTGTCTGCCCTCTGGTGGATGAGGCTATCTAAGAGGCTTTTGCAAGTTTCCTGATGGGACAGACTCTGGGTCTTCTATGTTAAAAATGAAAATTATTCTGGAAAGATTAGGGCTATCAAAAATACATAATTTAATGTAAATTACTTTAACCAGATTACTGGGAACAGGGGTGTTATTTGTAGGGAAGAGGGTGGGGAGTGGGCCATGAAGGTGATGTGAGGAGAGGCAAAATAGGTGAAGAGTCACAGCAATGGTTTTAGAGATGAACAAGGGAGCATGGATCCTGGATATGGTCATTTCTATGTGGTGTTTACACTTTTTCTCCTTGTGCTGGAGAGTGTGCACATATTTCCAATCTAGGCTGATCTAACCACCAGTGTGAATGTCAGGTGGCATTTAGGATATGTCAGTTTCAGTTTTTGCTGCTGTAAATAATACCTGGTTAGGATTCTTGAACTGAAGATTAAAAACATGAGTGGGTTATTTGTAGACAACACAGTGTGCTTAGTAGAGTTGATTTAGTGTTCATTTAACTAGTCAACTCATTACCCAAGTAGTTACGTTTAGCTCTTGCTCATCACACAAGGGCAAGACAAATTTTTCCTCCCCAACTCTCAGGGCTGGGTGCATATCTCTTCTGGGTGTCTTGATCCATTTTTCCCTTTCGTTCATGATTAAAGGGCTATGGACTCCTTCAGGAAGTTGTCTCAGAATTCCATTAGCATCACAATTTCTAGACTTTACTACCAGGTCAGTAACTTGTTCCTGAGATTTCTCTTTTGCTTTCTGCACATTTGGTCCTCATCATTCTACTATCTCCTATTTTTCCCACTATTTTCCTGTTTTTATTTCATGTGTGTAGCTGGAAGGGGAGCTCCATATCTCCTGGGAAGGCTTGCTGTTGAAGAGGGAAATATCTGACTTTCCAGGAGCTTAAGGTTCTTCATATTCTTTTAAAACAAGCCCCAACATGGGACTTCCCAGGCGGTCCAGTGGATAAGACTCTGCGCTTCCACTGCGGGGGCCGGGGTGGCGGGGTGTGGGTTCAATCCCTGGTCAGGGAACTAAGATCCTGCGTGCCGGCAGTGCGGCTGAAAAGAATAGGAAAAAAACAAAAAAACGCAACCCATGGACGGAGGTAAAGCCACTGAGCTTTGAAGACATTGGCAAACCTTTCAGGATCTGAGGCACTGCTGCCTTTAACCCTTTATTGCCACATCAGTGATTCATTTTGTTGTTTTAAGGACCTCCCTTCCTTTGCTAGGGAGGTAATTTTGAATTTCACTCTAAGTTCCCCAGAAAGCTACAAATGTGAGCTTAATCTAGGTTGTTTGATGCAATTATAATTTTATCTGATGGTCTGGGTGATACGTTTAGAAAAGGAGTATCTGAGGGCTGGTCCTGGAAGTCCAGTTCTAGGTCCCTGGCTGAGTTCACAAGGAAAACACATTGCAAGGAGGATGTATCTGATCTCTGGGAGCCAAAAGGACCCGAAGGTTACATTCTGCCTGAGAATGGCTGGCTGTGGCTCCCTGATGCTCTTCAGCTGTGGGCTGGGAAGGCATACTAGAATGAAGCTAAGAAAATCTGTGCTTTCTTGAGAGCTTCTTTTTAAAAAAAATTTTTTTTTAATTAAAAAAAAATTTTTTAATTGAAGTATAGTTGGTTGTCAATGTTTTGTTACTTTCTGGTGTACAGTAAGGTGATTCAGTTTTATATATGTGTGTGTGTGTGTGTGTGTGTGTGTGTGTGTGTATATATATATGTATATTTTTCAGATTCTTTTCCATTATAGGTTATTACAAGATACTGAATATGGTTCCCTGTGCTATGCAGTAGGACCTTTTTTGTTTATCTGTTTTATATACAGTAATGTGTATCTGTTAATCCCAAGCTCCTAATTTATCCCTCCCCCACTTCCCCTTTGGTAACCATAAGCTTGTTTTCTATGTCTGTGAGTCTGTTTCTGTTTTGTAAATAAGGTCATTTGTATCTTTTTTTAGATTCCACATCTAAGAGATACCATATGACCTTTGTCTTGACACCTTCTTAAGGAAGGGGTGTAACAATATGGAGATTTGCATGTGTAATAAATTTTTATTAACTCTTCTGTCGGTTTTCAGAGTACCTTGCAAATGCGAACTCCCAGCTCTCACTGTGCATGATTTTTCTCATTTATGGCTGGGCAAACAGAAGCATAAAGAGCAGCAATGACTGGTCTGAGATCACCAAGTTAGTGAAGTAGGCAGAGCTCATAGACTGATTATCTCTTACTCCCCCTCTTGCCCAGCTGGTCACCCTCACCCTTAGTTTTTCCTGACAGCTGCCATCCACAGCTCCTTAGGAAAAGGGAAATTCAAGCACAGACGAAGGAAAAGGAAATTGTTTCAGTCCAGTGTTCTCTTAACATTTAATTCAAACCTGTGCTGTTGGACTAGCAGCCCCCATGTGATTTAATATAGTGATGATTAAGTCTAAAGAGAAAAGTATATGTACAGTAAACTAACACTAATGCATTTGAGGGGAGAGAACTGCTGACTCAAGCGAAATATACATTTATTTCAACCACGTGAACTATAGTGACTGCTATTTGTTTCTCTCTGTTCACTCAGGGATTAAATTGAGTTTAAGCAGCCTGGAACAGTTTGATGCCTCCTCCTTTCAGCCATGGAAAGTGCCAGGTGGCTTGCCTCTAGAATCTGACATCCTGTTGGTGAGGATAACAGTCCACAACTGAGATCCTTTGGCTTTCTTTAGGCCCATCTACGAGAAATAAATCAGAATGATGCAGAGCTAAGAGCATGAACTTTGGCCACAAATGGTCTTAGGTTCGAATTCTGTCACTTAGTAATGGTGTGACTGGGTCCTCTGTGAGAATTTTCTTTTGGATCATGATTAAATAGCATATGATAGGTGGGTAATGATAGTAGTAATAATGTTATTAAAGCAGCCACCATTAAATGAGTAATTACTACTCACCAACCACTGTGCTAAGTGGTCTCAATCTTGACAACAAGAATAGGAAATGGGTACTGCTAATAAATGTATACTTAATGTCAGTTGCTTTTTTCCTTGACTGAGTAGGTATTTACTGAGCATTGGATACATGCAGACGTCATACTAGGTGTTGGTGATTTAGCATTAAATGGGTCGTGATACCACCTCTCAAGGAGTTCTTGTACTCCTGGGGGAATGGGGAAGAAGACAAAGGAAATACGAAATGATAAGGACTATCAGGGGGTATGATGGGAGTAAATGGAGGGGAGAATATGAAACAAAGTAGGAGTTAGGGAAGGTTGAACCCTCCGGGATCTGTGGCTCGGGAGATTGCTGGACCGCTAAGGTCAAGGACTTCTGAGTTCAAGTCCAGTGCCCTCTACTAATCCTTCCCTCCGAGATGGGCGTCATCACTAAGACAAGACTCTGGGAAGCTTCTTCCCAAGGAAAGGATTACTTTAAGGAAAAAAAAACAAGAACCTTTATTGTAAAAGTTTTCAAATTCACAAAAACAGAACAGAATAATAGACTCTTTTACTCATCCTCCACATTCAGTAATTATCAACATTTTGCCACATAAGCTACATGCAAAGGACACTTTTACTGGGGGGCTCTGCTGGTGATTCCGAAAAGACTATATAAATCCCTTGTCCATTTCCCCTTGTCCTGTATCCATAAACTGGATCTTCTCTTCTCCCTCCGTTGTGAAGACACCCCTTGATTCTAACAGGAGAGTGAGTGTTGGGCCTGTGATCCAACCTCCATCAATGCTGGAGTAGAACAGCCCCACATATATGCTGGAATAGCATCTCCTTTTAAACAAAGACAGGATTATTATTGCGGTAGTCAGATTTGCATTTTGCACATATGCACTTTTTTTTTTAAACATCAGTCATAATGCCTGGTTTGGTGAACAATGCCTTAATCATCACAGGGTTGGTGTAGTAAGACCATCTTTAGCAAATGGATTGGACACAATAGACATCTTGGTTAAGATGCTAGACCTCACTGGGTGACTATTGTCACCCACATGTATTACATGGCAATCATCTGGTGAATGCTAGATCTGACTGTGAAAATAGATTTGCACTTTGTCTTTTTTTTTTCTCCTTACTCTCCATCAGTCCCAGCCCCCTGGAAAGGAGTCTGTCTCAGGCAGCATGCTCTGAGTGGTGATTTTGAAGGCAGGGGAAAGAAGAAACCAAAAACCAAAAACGAGTGCTTAGACTACTAACCCATGGAATTTATTTTGTGGTGCATATTTTCGATTACAAAAGAACTGATTGAGCTTATGAAACAAGAGTAAGTCATTGCTGGAAGGGAAATTCTCTCTAGCATTCAGTAAAGAGATTGATTGGGTTTACCAAAGTTAGAATAAGGCTGCTTTTGTTAAAAAGGAAGTGATGAGGTACAGGGGAAATCATTTTGGATTGTCAGATAAGAGTCTTAAGTTCAACTCCTAGGCTCTGCGTTGATGAACCAGGCTATATTTGGCAAGGCACCTCACACCTCTGGTCTCAGTTTCCTTACCTGTAAAATACACAAGATCCTCTTAGCCTCTGATATTTTGTGACTTTAAGAGGGTTTAATGCAATGCAGTGGTTAAAAGCACATCTTTAGGAGTTGGATAAAGCTGGGTTTCAGGCCTAGGTCAGCTGCCTGTTAGCTGTGTGATCTTAAAAAATTCACTTAACCTTTCTGTTCTCCATCTTCACAGTTTGTAAAACTAGTACAGCAGTAATAGTTCAGCCAAGAACTATTAGATCAAATGTATTGTGCTTCACATAGTTCCTGGCACATTTAAACTCAATAAATGGGATTTCTTCCTATTATGTGATCTTGTTACCTAAATAATCAGAGATCCAGGAAGAAAAACAAAGCCCTCAACAAAATTTTACTGGAAAATGAAGCAAGATCCCTGTTCCTAGCTAGCAATATTTTCACAAGTACTTTGCTCTGATCCAGTGTTAGCATGCGTGAAAATGCATTATGAGCTCAGTGCCGTGTCTATGGTTCATTTCAAATTTCATTCATTTAAACAACCAGCCAGCATTCACCCAGTGCCCTCTAGGTTCTTGAGATTCTACTGGCCTTGAGGATGAAAAGGCAAATGTGCCATCTTTCCTGCTATCACGGGGCTTACAGTAGAGAGGGCAGAGGTAGACCTAAGCAATATTATCGCATTACTTTGTTCACCAGCTCTTTCTTTCTTTGTACTTTCTGGAAATTCTTTCAGATTTGGAACTCAGAGGCCGATGCCCATTTTTAAGTTTGCCTTAAAGGCAGATTTCTCTGTGATCTGAGGTTCAGATGCTTCACTGGATATCTTCTCCAACCACATAACTTCAGATTCTCTGTGTTGAAGTCTGTTATTGGTTCAATTCTTCTCTTTCTAAAAAGAGTTTATTTGGAAGAATATTTGAAACAAACTGGGAAAGTGTGCAGATATTTGTACAGCTATTTGAAACAAACAAGCAAACAAACAAAACGAGAAGAGTGAGTAGCCGGGTTCCACTTTAAAAAATAATAACCTTAGTTAACTTCTGCTGAGTCCTCTTTATAATATAAACAGGCAGTGCTCGAAGCAATTTGTATATAATCATTTATTAATCCTCACAACAGCCGTGGTAAATAGATTCGAGGATAATTCCCGTTTTGCCGGTGAGAAAAACTGAGGGACAGACAGGTTGAGTCAGTTGCTAGTCAGACAACTAGTATGTGGCTAAATTGGGATTTAATCTCTTACCGTCTGACCCCAGAACGAGGCTCATATCCAGTGGTTTCTGAATAGCACAAGATACTTGTAATAATTTTCTATTGTTTTATTAAATATTGAGCTCAAGAAAATTAAATCACAGGGGACTGCAAATATAATTCAAACTTTTATTAAATGTCAGAATATCAGATATTTGGATGCACTTTACTTCTGGGCAGTGATCCAGGTTTGAAGCATATATTTAAGTATTTGCTGCTGTGATTATTGCATTGACTTATAGTGGCAAATCAGATTACACAGTGAGGAGGATTAAGTTACTGACACACACTTTGGGGAGGACACCTTTTGATCTTGGTTTGGGAGTTCAGATGTTCCCTTATAAGGAGCAGGCCTTCTCCTTGTCTATTTCCTTTGCACTACCTGCTCTATGGAGAGAGTTGTCATTTAACTTGAACTTGTGAGTTCTGAAAGGGACATTTATTCTTTTTCCTTCTGCAAGATGCATGCCACCAGAAATAAATGCTCTTGGTTTGTAAGTTTAGAGCTGCTATCATAACCATTTTTTGTTTAGTTTGGAAAACTCCAAACTGCTACCTACTCCATCTTTTTTTTTCTTGCTAAAAGTTGTTTCAAACATAATTCTTTTAGTGGAATAAAAGATTTTTTTCTGTCTTAATATACTATAAATAGTCATCTTTTTTTAAAATTGGGGTATAGTTGCTTTACAACGTTGTGTTTCTGCTGTACAATGAAATGAATCAGCTCTATGTATACATATATCCCCTCCCCCTTGGACCTCCCCCCGCCCCCATCCCACCCCTCTAGGTCACCACAGAGCACCGAGCTGAGCTCCCTGCGCTACACAGCAGGTTCCCACCAGCTATCTGTTTTACACATGGTAATGTATATATGTCAATCCCAATCTCTCAATTCATCCACCCCCCCCTCCTCCCCCCAACCCCGTGTCCACATGTCTGTTCTCTACGTCTGTGTCTCGATTCCTGCAAATAGGTTCATCTGTACCATTTTTCTAGATTCCACATATATGCGTTAATATACGATATTTGTTTTTCACTTTCTGACTCACTTCACTCTGTATGACAGACTCTAGGTCCATCCATGTCTCTACAAATGGCCCAGTTTCGTTCCTTTTTATGGCTAATGTTCCATTTTATATATATGTACCACATCTTCTTTATCCATTCATCTGTCAGTGGACACTTAGGTTGCTTCCATGTCCTGGCTATTGTAAACAGTGCTGCAGTGAACACTGGGGTGCATGTGTCTTTTTTTTTTTTTTGCTTTTTTTTGCTGATTCACTTTTTTTTAAACATCTTTATTGGAGTATAATTGCTTTACAATGGTGTGTTAGTTTCTGCTGTATAACAAAGTGAATCAGCTATACATATACATAT
>NC_041225.1:56697145-56729665 GCF_002837175.3 Physeter macrocephalus
TGGGTCGTATGGTAATTCTATTTTTAGTTTTTTAAGAAACCTCCATACTGTTCTCCATAGTGGCTGTATCAATTTACATTCCCACCAGCAGTGCAAGAGGGTTCCCTTTTCTGCACACCCTCTCCAGCATTTATTGTTTGTAGATTTTTTGATGATGACCATTCTGACCGGTGTGAGGTGATACCTCATTGTAGTTTTGATCTACATTTCTCTAACAATTAGTAATGTTGAGCATCTTTTCATGTGCCTCTTGGTCATCTGTATGTCTTCTTTGGAGAAATGTCTATTTAGGTCTTCTGCCCATTTTTTGATCGGGCTCTACATTTCTCTAACAATTAGTAATGTTGAGCATCTTTTCATGTGCCTCTTGGTCATCTGTATGTCTTCTTTGGAGAAATGTCTATTTAGGTCTTCCTTCCCATTTTTGATCGGGCTGTTTGGTTCTTTTTGATACTGAGCTGCATGAGCTGTTTGTATATTTTGGAGATTAATCCTTTGTCAGTTACTTTGTTTGCAGACTCTCTTGCTACTGTGTTCCTCCCTTTGGGCTGAAACTCTGCATATCCACAAACTCTGAACTGTGCCTGACCTCATTATGCCCTTGGATGATTATGCCTCGAGGCTGAGTCTGATTCTCTCTGCCCAGAGCCAAGGGCAAAGCATAAGCTGGGAATGCTGGGATGAACGCTCTGGTTGCCTATGGGGGCAGTTATAGGAGTGAGTGCCAAGGATAGGCTCAAGGGGCCGCGATGCCCGAGATTCTAGAAAAGGAGTTCAAGCATCACTAAACGAGGAAGGAGAAATGTCATGAGCTTAAAGGTGAAGGGGTACATTATTGTACAAAAGAACAGGTGGACAGAGGTGCCCAGACTGAAACTGGGGCTGAAATGAACGGTTGGCTAGCACAGAGGCCAGGCAGGGCACTAGGTGAGGGATGGTGGTAGAAAGAACGAGTCCTGTGGGCCCTGTGACCCTTTTATATGCCAGGGAGTGTACCTGTCAGGCTGGGCTCAGGACCTTCAATTTTGCAGCTGGCCCGGCTTGTACTCTGGTTCAGGATGCCCATTCCTGCCTGCTCTTGGCTGCCAAGGCCTCAGCAAGCCTGCTGCCTGCCCGAGTCTGGGCTCTGTCCCATTTTCAGTTTAATAGAATTGATGTTACCCAGCGCTCCCAGGACACATGGCATTGCCCTGTTTGGCTCTGGTCCTGATTTCAACAGAAGGGGAAAAGAAAAGAGGGCTGCCAACAAGGCCATTTCCTTCAACTCTAAGTCCCACTGTGCCCCCGGCTTCTTATGAGTGACAAGCCTGAAGGATTCTGAGTAGCATTTTTCAATTAAAGTGTTTCATTTTATGTTTGTCTATCATAGAACATAAATAGTGGAGGGAAGAGATCATCTCTAATTAAAGTCAGCAAGTGTTTATCAAATGTCTATTATTTATTGGTTTTACTTATATCCCTAACCTTGTTATAAAAGTCACAGAGGCAAAAGTGATATAAAATGTGGTTCCAGACTTCAGGGGCTCACCCAGAAATCATTATGAATTAAAGTCTTTAATGTATATAGAAATGTAACTACTATCACAATATGATTTATGGGTTTAGATATACCATGACTCAAATTATACCAACCGAAAAGAAACCACACAGAGAAACTTTGTTGTAATCTTGCTTTCCAGCACCAGTCTCTAAAGGAATTCTAACTTTAAGCCCCAAAGTTCCAAGAATCCTTTTGTTATAACTAGTAATAAAATCTCTCTCTCTCTCTCTCTCTCTCTCTCTCACACACACACACGCACACACACACACACACACACAGTTCTACCTTGCAATGTTACTAGCAAGTCAGATCAGCCATAAAGCTGGCCAATGAATAGCTCCTGACTGGCTGGATGATCAGCCCATACATTGTATGGCAAATTGGATCAAGCCACAGAAAAGTAGCCTCAGATAAAGTGAGCAATTTAACATAATTTACTTTCTCATAGTGAGAGGCTCTATTTAATTTTCACACCCCTGTGTCTGATGTCGTTTCATGAAATATAGTAGTCTACTTCTCAAAACTTCCCTGCTGGTGAAAAGCATGCATTTATTTTTTAAAATACATTCTTAATTTCTGGTCCATAGGAATAAACCATGCCTCTGGGAAAGAAATGCATTGCATGGATACACTTTGTGAAGGTAAACACACAGAGGCATCCTACTTTCTGTTAATTAATGATAGTGCTGCCAAGTTTTTATAGGAAACCAATTTTGCTTTTGAACACCAGGGAGATCTTTGAGCTTAAGAAACATTTCAATTTAGGAAAACTGTAGCATGGCCAAAAGTCCAAATGTAGCAGGTGAATTACAGTTGGTATAGAAAATTAGATGCCTCAGGAATTGTTCCATGAATGTTCAGTAAATACAACTGGACCACTGAAGACATTTTCTCAAAGCTGAAGACAACTCCAAAAGTTGGGATTTGTTCCAGCATTTTCCCAAGAGTTGGAGTTCACATGCGTGGACTGGGGCTGTGGGAACTGAGAAAGGCCGTAGTAGTGAACAGCCCACTGGGTAGAACCGTGGGCCTTGGGCGGGCCAGGGCTTTGCCAGACTGATGAAGGGTGGCTATTCCTCGTCTCCAAATGGAGACCAAGTCTGACCTTTTTGGAGGATGGGAGTTTCAGCTTCCTCTTGTTTCTATTCATTAGGAAGTTATTTATGAATGTTCACTGTGACATGACCTCCTTGGTGTATTTAAAGCAACCCTAGGCTGGTGTTGTCAAAAGTTTCATTGTACACACAGATGCTGCAAGTCAGCAGGAACGCCGAGTTTGACAGGGTGAGTGGCAAACGAGGCGAGGGCCGAGTCACTGCAGAGCACGCCACACAACCCCTCTTATGTAACGGGTTCTGTTCTCGTGCCCTTACTGACTCTGCGCCATCTAGACTCGTCTGCCTCGGACTCTGCACCATTGTCTGCCTGGAGGCATAGTTGGTGATAAAGAATGGTGAAAGTGAGGACAGTTACTTAAAGTGGAAACCCCCAAGTCTAGGTCCTCTGAGCCCCCATAAAGGTGTCTGCACTTTGACTTCCAGGAATTAGTTCTACAGAAATACTCAAACAAGTGTCTACAAGTCCATCCGCAATGAAGACACGTACAAGAATGACAAATTGGAAACAACCTAAATGGGAGGGGGGGCCATCAATTATGGTATTATTTATGCAATGGAATATTATGTAGCTGTGAAAACAGCCAAGCAGCTTTATGTGAATAAAGCTGCCCATTTGTTGATTGCTCAGGAAAAGCTATCTGTCTAATCTATCTATCTATCTATCTATCTATCTATCTATCTATCTATCATGAGGGACTGGAATTGGGAAAGCTGAGGGAAGGATCATCACTTTGGCTTTCTACATTTCTGTTTTACTGGGAAGTTTGCAGTTAACATGTATTACTTTTGTAACTAAATATATATTTGCAAAAAGGAGATTAAATAATTTAAAAGCTTTTCAGTCAAGATGCCCAGAGTAATCCTGGGATTACACAGTAGCCAAAAAGAATAAATCCATAATTACAAACAGAGGTTCCATCATTGCTCCAGGCTCTTGAATGAAGCATTTCATCCGAGTGTATTTCTAGGAATATGTGTTCTGTCTTTTAAGAGAAGGTGCAAGTATAAGTCCAAGTTGTTTATTGGCCTGACCCCCTTGTTCTAACAGCTTCGTGATACTATTAATAACATTCATTATTCATTTCCTATTTTATGGTTTACAAAGCACTTTTCACATCTTGAATAATACAATAAAGCTGTGAAGGGGTACTAGTATCCTTGTTTTCAGAAAAAGAAATTGGGGTTCAGGGAAGTTTGCAGATATGCTCTAAATCACACAATTAGGGCAGAACTGCAGTAGGAGTCAAATAGGGATTCTATCCCCAGTTAGCCATTAATTCTAGAAAAGTCACTGTTTTTCTAGGTCTCAGATTCCTCAACTGTGCAACTGGGATGGTGACGTTTTCTAAGTATAAAAGTATACAATTGTTTAAGTGAAACCAAGTAGATCCTCCCTATCTAACACCCTGCAATTAACTTTGGGACAATTCTATGGATGTGTTTAAAGATACATTGTAAAGACATAGCAGTCATTCTTTCTATTAGCATATTTAGATGTGAAGTTAAAGGCTGTATATTTGTGAAGTGATTCAAAGGACAAATTATTGCAGATTGGTTGGAAGGAACCCAAGGTGATATGGTCACATCCCTGCCATGGCCCTCCATCCCAGGTGGCACAGATGGTCACGGCCCACCAGAGGTGAATTGTGGTTCTTCTTTCCTGGCCTCGGTAATTCCAGCTACTTATATAAGCACTCCACGTGAGTTAGAGTAGAGAGATGGTTTTATACAGGTCTAGTTGGTACGTGGTAGTTCTAAATAAATGTTTGCTAATAACTGGATTTGCAGTGTAAATATTTGGCAATGGATCATAAACGAAATTTACTTTTCCTGTGACTGAACTATTGGTCTTATTAGTACCATCTCCCAAGCAACCGATTCCTAATCTTTTCACTAATCAACACAATTTTCATGAACCTACCCCCATAGGGCTCACAGTTCCCAAGGGGAGGGGCCCTGCCATGCCTGGGGGAGGGGGAGGAGAGCGCGGGAAAGCGGCAGGATCAGTCAGGAGGTGGAAGGAGCAAGGGGAAAACAAGGGCAAGAGCCCTCTTGGTGGTTTCCGCGGGGAGAAACATGTGAGGCAGGGTAAACAAGTTTAGGTTTGACTAGTTTGAATAATTCCAGTGGGTTCTGGGATATAAGGGCTGTCTCTGGCTCTTTGGTACCCTGGCCATGTCGTGATGAGTGCAGGGGGACAGTGGCTCAGCGTGCAGAAGCCCAATAAAGGAGGTGGCTAGGCTCCCATGGCTCTTGAGTGGGTTGGTTTGCATATGAAAGGCGTGCTCCTGGCCCGGTCCTTAATTCTCTCTGGAATTGGCTGGCCCTTGGAGAGGCAGTCTCTCCAGGGTCAACAAGACCCCAGGTGTCCAAGCTTCAGAATGAAAAGGCATGGCTACAGGCTGATCTAAATTAGGGTAGCCTTAGAAGGAAGCAAAGAATTGTCAAGCAGCGGTGCTAATAAAAATTGGGTATATAACCTATCATTCTGTATAATATTATGTGTACTGACATAGCACACTTTCATCGTGGATCACTGGTTTGGCATTATTAAGTCTGGGAAAGGCTTGTACGTGTTTTCTTCCAGGACCACTAGATCACTTTGTCCTTTGAGATAGTTTATTTCTTCAGTTCTCCTGCAATGAAGCTATACAATTAACAGGTGGCAGTGGGTTCTTAGTGGTGGGATTTTCTAGCCCCTCCCACCTCACCCCCCTATACATACACACTTTATTAACTTATCTATATTGAGGTAGTACATACTCACAAATATGTGTGAGTGCAAGCTGATATATACACATACCTTTAATCAAGGTATAGGAAGACAAAACATAAACCTTAATTTAAGTACCATGGACTTTCAACAGCAATGCATCTTAAAGTTGAACAGGATTTATCACATTATTGCCCCTCCACTCCCAACACCTGCCCCCTCCCTTGTCTAGTTAGAGATCTCTGAACAACGTACAAATAAGCACACATCTTTCATTTTTTTCAGGAATGACTTATATAAAGACATCATCAGGATCAATAGATTTGTGTGCTGTAATGTATGATACCCTTGAGCAAGTGTACTTAAAAAATTAGCCCACATGTATTATTGAACACTGGTCTATTTTTACAGTGAATGATGAGTGCCACTTGACTCTATCCTCTTCTACACACACCCACGGGGCGGGCACACCCTCTTGAATACCAGTCAGACGGGGCGAGCCACTGGCTTCTACAGAGCGCCACTGGCCTGTGTTCTGAGAATTTTCTCCCCTGTAGGTCTGGCAAGACAATGCTTATACACAAACATGTTTTATACCCATTTGCTGGTCCAGCCAGAGAAGTGACGGGGCCGGGGTAGGGTGGTTTCTGAGCCAGAAGCTCTCTCTGTTGGAAGAGTCCAGCTTATTAACCTCTTAGAGGTAACTAACTCCTTTCTTTCATGACCTCGCTCATGGCTGCACAGCCACCTTCCTCTAAACCCTTGCTCAAATCTCCTCTCAAGACGGTGCCAATTAGACACATGTAACCCAGTTTCTAATAACCAACCTAATGTGCTTTTCCCCTTGTCATAATATCATTAACAAGGGAAATAAGCCCCAATGCAGCAGTGACTGGGGCAGACCTGCGCTTTATGTCTACACCCCAACTGTATTCTTCACACCCTTCACTGTTACGGTGCTAAGAATATAAACATTCTTCAGTGTCTCCTTCCTTTTCTTTTGTTTGTTTGCTTTTGGCTGTTTCTCCATGAAGTATTCATGACCTGTCCACATTCCCCTGGATTTATTAACTTAGCTCCTTTTATATCTGCTAGTTAACCTTGATGTCTTTCCTTCCTCCTGTACAATAAATTCCTCCTCTGGATCAACACTCCTCATTCAGTACACGCCTACCTTATAAGTAACTCTCAAGATACTTGGGTCCTTTTTCAGAGTCTATGTTCACAGTTCAAAGCAACCTCTAGGGCTTTGATAACTTGGTTCAGGTAATCAGGGCAATAGCTACGTACGCTCCATTCTTCTAAATTCTTTTCAGGTGGAAATCCATTCTGACTGCATTCAAAGTGACGGTGAAAAAAAAAATCTTTCCAGCTGTTTGATAGAGGAAAGAACTCATTGCTCTGTACAAATCTGAAGAGCTCACCGAATGTATCTTTCCTGTGACTGTAGAGGACACATCATTGGCGCTCAGGCTTCTCTGTTGCTACCTGGAGCATCCACCCACAGTCATTCTCCAGCCTTTCCCATTCCTGGATGGCAGGCAGAGCAGCACCTCGGGCGAGGGAATGAGTGCTCAGCTGAAATAAATGCCTGGAGAAGACGGATGCCTGCGGTGCAGGAGGATTGGCCAAGGCATTCACTCTCCAGCTGTTAGGAATTTTAATTGTCATGTCTTCTGGAATTCAGTAGAGCCTTGGAGCATGATCGAAGGGGGAACAGGGTCAGAGAGGAGGGGAAGTAGTGGTGAATTATGGGCTACCGTCCTACAAAGAAAGCAATTTAACTAAAGTATTAGTTCCCAATTGCTGTTATAAGGAATTACCACCACCTTAAGGACTTAAGACAGCTTATTCCCTAACAGTTCTGTAGGTCAGAAGTCCAAAGTTAATCTCACCTGGCTAAAGCCAAGGCATCAGTGGGGCTGCATTCCTATCTAAAAGCTCTAGGGGAGAGTCTGTTTCCTTGCCTTTTCCAGCTTTGAGAGGTTTCCTGCATTCCTTGACTTGCGGTCTACTTCCTCTATCTTCAAAGCCAGCAACAATGCATCTCTCTAACCCTTTTTCCATTTTACACGTCTCTCTGACGGTACCCAGGAAATGTTCTCTGGTTTTAGGGATGCGTGTGATTAGATTGGACCCACTGGAGTAATCCAGGATAAACTCCCCATTTCAAGACGCTTAATCACATCTGCCAAGTCCCTTTTGCCATGTAAGCTAACACATTCACAGGTCCCAGGGGTGGAGTGGGCGGATTATTCTATCCTACCACACCACAAAGTCGATATCCTCACTGAGACAGAAAAAAGAAGTTTCTACCTTTAGACCTACTTTTTTTGTCTCCCTCAGATCTAATGGGACAGCCATAGATCTTTAAAAATTCTCTATTTGACATCAAATCAGTCTGTGATGAGTGAAATTTTATTACAGGCAAGCAATAATAATATTATCAGTTCCATCACAATTTTTCTTTATTCAAATGACTACTTTAAGGTTTAGGGGTAACTTCCATTTCTCCTTCTCCATGTCTGTCCTTCAAACATCCAGGAGCTTCCTCTGCCTTCAAGAAACTTTCATCTTCCTGACCTCCCGAGCTGTAGAATGATTCCCTCCTGCCTTTGACTGCCAGAGTTCTCCGAAAATTAATCAACGTGTTACCGTTTTTTCCTCCACCTTCTATTCATCCCTCAGACCTCAGAAGTTTGGCTCCTGCCTTAACTCCTCTATTGATGATGACCTGCCGAAGGCCCCAGGTATTATGTCACTGAGACACTTTCTCACTTTTCTATCCGCTATTGGATATTCCCATGATTCTCAACACCGTTGACCAGGCCTTTCTTGAAACTCCCCATCCCTGGCTTGTGTGGCTCTCCTGAGTCACTCACACCAAGCTGCCAGACCCTGGTCCCTCGTCCTCCACCCAGCCCTCGCCTCCAGACATGACCTCTGCTCTTCTTTTCTACCCAGACTCCCACAGACTTCTGAACATGTTTGCCTCTGCATAGATACCCGCCGAATCTACTTTTCTAACTATTTGGTGGACATTTCTACACAGGTATCCTTCTGTCCTCTCAAACCCAAATGGCCAGAGCTTAAATCTCCAAATCTCTTCTCCTTCCTGATTTATGTACCTACTTGCTTATATAAAGGTTTTTTATTCATTTTAGTCAACAGATCCATCATGATCCTAATCGTCTTGGCTTGAATTCCAGCATTGGTGTCTGACTTCTTTCATCCCATTTGGTTGACTTATTCACTATTTTTATTCATAATGTTTCTGGCCTCTCTTCCTTTGCTTCCAGTGCTGCCCTCGTGATTTGCATCACCCTGGCCTGGGTGGTCTGAAGTCCTTCTCAGCACTTACTTTACCACCACTGCTAGATTAATTCCTAATCTCTCTTCTTCCATCATGTCATTCTTCCTTTCTTCATTTCCTAAGGTCTTAGTGTTGTTTAAACCCTCTGCTGTCTGAATCTAATCAGTATTTCCAAGTTTATCAAACTTTTCATGACAAAAATTCTGGGAGGACCAGGGTGTTCACTATCCCATGAACATACCTTGTTCATGACTATCTCTGGGTTCACATGGTTTTCCATTCCTGAAATACTATCTCCTTCTCCACGTATTTACTCTCATAGATCTTTTGAAGTGCAAGTCCCAATCTCCCCATCAATACTTCTTTGGCCATCTCCATTTTTAAGATTTCTCCTTCCTCTGAACACATTAACATTTGCAGAGCACATGGCAAATCAGAGAACTTCCATAAGGTCCAGTCATCCACCCACTCATCTTCCTGCAACTGTCACCACGTCCTCATTTCTTTCCATTGTTACTATGGATGAACTCTGCAGGCACCTACCTAAGACAACCTCTCCATTTATCTACCAGATCCCACTCCAGCGTTTCTGCTTCTCTTTTCTGTATCAATTTCTCCATCCCTCCTGGATCATTTCCATCAGTACATAAGCATGCTGTTATCTTCTTATCTTCAAAAAAACAAACAAACCTCTCTTAATCCCACTCCTATTCATTTTTCTCCTTCCCTTTACAGCAAAACTCCTTTGAAAAAGTGGTCTATCTGCACTGCTCTAACTTCTCTCTTCCTATTCTGTCTTGAACGCATTCCAGTTGAGCTTACATCCCCAAAAGTCTGCTGAAAGTGCTCTTATTAAGGTCACCAAAGACCTCCTCTTTGCTAAAGAGGAGGTCAGTTCTCATTTCTCATCTTACTTGACCAATCAGAAACGTTGTGACCTTGATGACTCTCTTCTATTTGAAACACTTTCTTCACTTGGTGTCCCAGACTCCACCTCCTCCTATCTCTCTGTCCATGCCCCTCCAGTCTCTCTTGCTAGTTCTTACTCAACTCATCATGCTCCTCAACTTGTAGCAGATTTCCATGTCTCAGTCCTTGGCCCTTTTTTCTTTTCTATCAACACTCACTCCCTGGGTGATATCATCCAGTCTCATGGTTTAAAGTACCATCTATATGTGGATTCTGTTGGCTCTCAAATTTATATCTTTGCCTGAACCCCTTCCCCAAGCCCTAGATGTGTGTTTCCAGTTGCTCACTCAGCATCTCCACTTAGAGATCTAATAGGCATCTCAATTCAGCGCATCCCAAACCTAGCTCTTGAGAGTGTCACTGCTCCAACCTACACTTCCCATAGGCTCCCCGTGTCCATTGATGACAACTCCACCCAGCCCCTTTCTTTCTCACCATCAGCAAATCCTGTGGGCACTACTTTCAATATCTATCTGGAATCCAACCACTTATTGTCATTCTACTATTACCACCTGGTCTAAAACACTGTCCTCTCTCTGTAATGATACAAATAACAGGTAAGAGTGCAGGCCCTGGAGTCATAGCATGCAGGGTTCAGTCCTGGCTCTGCCACTTACTAAGGGTATGACCTTGGGTAAGTTATTTACCCTTTCTGTGCTTCAGTTTCCTCATTTATAAAATAAGGATGATGATGATGATGATGATGATGATGATAACTTTTTCAAGGATTAAGTGAAAAACCATATAAAGTGCTTAGAACAATGCCTGGCAAATAGTATGTGACCAACAAATGTCAGCTACATACTATTATTCTATAAATCCATAAAAGCTCCATGACTGTAGGTGGCAAGTAGTAGGCAGGAAGATCAGCGAAACCGTGGAAATCGCCATTCTCCTAAGCATAAGCCATCTAGATCTTTAAATACCCAAACCCATGCTGAACCAGGCTGGGGGACAATTGTTCCCACCAACTCTGACCTGTGCCTACCACTTGACATGCTGCTTATTTTGTGCAGTTTTTACCTACTGATTTATAGAATAATAGTATGTAGCTAACATTTCTTTTTTAAAAAAATTTATGCTAACCATCTTTTTAAAAATTAATTGATTTATTTTTGGCTGTGTTGGGTCTTTGTTGCTGTGCGTGGGCTTTCTCTAGTTGTGGCGAGTGGGGGCTTCTCATTGCCATGGCTTCTCTTGTTGTGGAGCATGGGCTCTAGGCACGCGGGCTCAGTAGTTGTGGCTCGTGGGCTCTAGAGCACAGGCTCAGTAGTTGTGGCGCACGGGCTTAGTTGCTCCGCAGTGTGTGGGATCTTCCAGAACCAGGGCTCAAACCAGTGTCCCCTGCATTGGCAGGCAGATTCTTAACCACTGCACCACAAGGAAAGTCCCTCTAAAATTTCTTTCTTTTTAAAAAAAATTTATTATTTTATTTTTGGCTGCGTTGGGTCTTCGTTGCTGTGTGCGGGCTTTCTCTAGTTGTGGCGAGTGGGGGCTTCTCATTGCCGTGGCTTCTCTTGTTGCGGAGCACGGGCTCTAGGCACGCTGGCTTCAGTAGTTGTGGCACGTGGGCTCAGTAGTTGTGGCTCGTGCGCTCTAGAGCACAGGCTCAGTAGTTGTGGCGCACGGGCTTAGTTGCTCCGCAGTGTGTGGGATCTTCCAGAACCAGGGCTCAAACCAGTGTCCCCTGCATTGGCAGGCAGATTCTTAACCACTGCACCACAAGGAAAGTCCCTCTAAAATTTCTTTCTTTTTAAAAAAAATTTATTATTTTATTTTTGGCTGTGTTGGGTCTTCGTTGCTGTGTGCGGGCTTTCTCTGGTTGTGACAAGCGGGGGCTACTCTTCGTTGTGGTGCCTGGGCTTCTCATTGTGGTGGCTTCTCTTGTTGTGGAGCACGGGCTCTAGGCATGTGGGCTTCAGTAGTTGTGGCTCAGGGGTGCTAGAGCACAGGCTCCAGTAGTTTTGGCGACTGGGCTTAGTTGCTCCGCAGCATGTGGGATCTTCCCGGATCAGGGCTCGAACCCGTGTCCCCTGCATTGGCAGGCGGATTCTTAACCACTGCGCCACCAGGGAAGCCCCCTCTAACATTTTTTGATCATGCACTATTTGCTATTGTCACCTCTTTTTCCTTTGTCTCTAGAGTACTTCCGATAGCTCCTCTTCTCCAAATCTCCTTAGTCCTGATCCTGGCTCTATTCTGTGTTGACCTCCCCCTTTCAGGATTCTATATTTAGAGTTTGCTGTCATTGCTACCAAATATAACATTTAAAAGAGTGCTCTATAAACCCAGTTAACAATACTGCCGTGAAAGCCATTTTCAATTGTCATTTTATTGACACAAAGAACTTGGGCTTCTTTGCAAAAGTGGTTGATATGGAAAAGGGTAAACTGCTGAGTGAGGATGGAAAAAGGAAGTAATTCAAACTATGTCCACATTATTCAGGACCAAAAAAGCCAGGCAGCGTTCAGAAAAGGAAATTGAGAAATGGAAGCATTTCCCTAAATATTCAGAAAGTCGTGAAGTGGGGATTAAACTTCACTGTTTGGAACTTCAGAGATTTCTTCTGGCTAAATTCCACGATTCTTTGGAGAGAATCTCTTTCTGTTGTGTTTTTTTCTCAGCGGGGCTCATAAGGGCACCTGGTGGCCTGGCTGGAAAACACTAAGTGACATCTCCTCCACTGTCAGCCCCCACCCTGACTTGCCACTCACCTAGTCCAGGACTCTTGATCACATGCAGACTACAGACACCAAATAAATTAGGCAGATGGAACTCATACATCAAAGCCACCTACTTGGACTCCTTTTTGGCCATTGGTACATTCTCTGTCTTTTTTAATCGGCCTCATAAATCTGACCCTGACAAGGTCCTACCTCTCTATACCAGTAGTCAGAGGTGAGATGGTAATTTGTCCTCAAGCTTTCATCTGCTTCTCCACTTGAGTGACCGTCAGTGCCACGTGGCACCCATTCATTACAGGGGCTCAGGTGTGGCTGTGGGGAGGTGTGTACCAAGTCCTGCCAAACTGGTGACTCCTTCCAAAAGAACAGGATGCTTCTCCAAGCACTGTGTGCAGCAGATGATCACATGCCACAGTGCCTGATAAAAAACTGGCATGCCGAGAGCTGTAAAGAACACGACACATTGTTCTGTGTTCTTCGGAGTATCTGATTCATAATAGCTGTTCACGTACTGGCTAATGATTACCTGGACTCACATAATTTTTCAAGAGGCTTATCCAAATCAAGAACTGAAGAAAAAAACAGAGTTGTCTGGGGTGGTGATGTTGCTGTCTGAAGTGGGGGAAAAATGCCTCCAGACCTGGGTTGAATTCACATATTCGGGGTCATTTGACGCAATCTTTATCCCCTGGTGACATTCCAGATGGGAATCTGGAATGTTGACTTCAGTCACGTGGGCAAAGTTTGGATCTCTCATCACTTGTGGAGAGCTGCCTTCTGGCTTCTAGGAGCCGCGTCTTGGCTGGGTCTTGGGTCCTTCCTGAGTCTGCCTTTTTCTGCCTGCCCCTTTTTAGAGGAGGCTGTCTCTTTTTCTCCTCTCATCCAGATGCTGTTTACAGCTGGCTTAATGTCCCCCTGTCCTCTCTGGGCTTTCCCAGCCCCTTGCACGGGGAGGGGACATCCAGGTTCTACCTAGGTTCCCCTAACATGTTTTGTTTCCATAAAAATGGGCAGTCATTTTCTACAGAGGCCTTTCTCTCTAGTCCATTTAGAGACCTTGAGGACTGGAGATACCTTATTGTACTCTGGCAGTTCATTTTGGTTATTTACAAAACACCATTGAACCCCTTTATGGGCTCATAACAAAATAGCCTATTGAAAGAGCATAATGGTTTCTTGCACTTTTGAACGCCCATCATTCCACCAATGCTATAGATGATTTATGTTTGCCGGAGCCTTATGGTAAGCCTCCAGGCTTTTCATTGGGGTACAACCCTTGGGAGAGTAATGTTCTGTACCGCCCGAGGATCATGACCTGCAGATGTGAGCAGCCACCAAGTATTATTGTTGGAGGTGGTAAATAACAACAATCACAACAGCTGCCATATACACAGGGCACTTATTACATGTCAGCCTTTACATTCACTATGTTGCTAATGCTTTATTTTCATTGTGTGTTTGATTCTCATAGCAGCTCTATTATTACTCTGATCCCCATTTTATAGATGAGGAAACAGAGGCTTGGAGAGGCTAAGCAAATCCTGCTCCCCACAAAATAATCACATAGAATTTGAGCCCAAGTCCCTCTGACCCCACAGCCCAGACTCTATATGTCTTGTTGCTGTGTCATCAAAGCATATTGTTAGACTCCCCTGCCTTGGCTTTGGGGACATGCATTTTCTTGGCTTCCTTCCTACCTTCCTTCGTGGTCTTCTCTGTGGCTCTTCCTCCCCCCATGGAGGTTTTAATGCTCCAGTGTCCTCGAGCCTGCCTTGACCCGAACCTACTAGTTTTTCTAGCCACACTTTCCCCTAAGCAATCTCACCTAGTCCTGTGAATTTAAATATCAACATGCATTTAACACCTATCTGCTGACATTCTACAATCGAAATCTTCCCTTCCAGACAGCTGCCCTTACTCTCAGATTCATACATCCAATTGAGATTTCTAAATGGCATCTCAAACTTAACATGCCCCAAACAGAATTTTTTACTTTGTTCTCAAGAATGTTCCACACCTCACTTCATGATACCGCCATTCAAACACTCAAACCAGAAATGTAGGCCTGGTTCTTGATTTTTCCTTTTCCTCATCTGGGCTCCCAATAATTCCATGAGTTCAACCTCGACCCACCTCTCTTCCTCCACTGCTGTGTCTTTAGTCTGAGCTACTAACATCCCTTGTCTGAACCATTGCAATAGCCTCCTGACTGGTTTCCCTGCTTTCATACTTGCCATCCCCAGCCCCAGTTCATTTTTCACTTAGTTGTCTGTGACGTTTAATATATGAATCAACTCATGCCCCTCCCCTCCTTAAAACTCTGCAAAGGTTTTCTTATGACCGAAGTCCAAAGTTCATAGGATGCCCTTCTAGGCCATGTGTGAACTGGCTATTGACCAACTTTGCAACTGAATCTCATACTGCTCACTGCCTCATTCACTACTCTGTAGCTACAGTGGTGTCTTTCCAGTTCCTCAGTGATACAAAGCTCTTTCATGCCTCAGGACCTTTGCACTGGCAGTTCCCTCTGCTGGGAATGCTCTCTCTGTGGCCCACAGGCACTCACTACATGTTAACTGAACAAACAAGAATAGTAGGTTGCCTCTCCTACAAGAATAAGATGAATAATAAGTAACATGAAAAAAATCCTGTCATCAATAACTTATTTAGCTATTTGCATTTATGACATTTAAATGATGTGGGCTTAATATGATTAGGCTGTGGGTTTTCCGAAGCATGTTTCTGTGTTTACGTGGATGGAGTAGGGAAGAGTGGGAGGAAACATATTTAGCATGTGGTAATGATGACTCATTAATCCTGAGAGGTAGATGTTGATATCCCTGTTTTTCAGAACTTGCTCAGAGAGGTTAGGTAACTGGCTAAGGATGAGCAGGTAAGAAGTAGTAGGTCTGGAATTTACAGGTGGTCTGACTCCAGTGCACGTGTATCCCCCAGATCCTGGTGCCTCTGAGGAGCTACAACTCAGAGATGAGGTTCAAGGGTAAGAAAAAGGAGAGACACCTGGAAACAATAGATTTTGTTCACCTGGGCAGCATCATAGGCTGCTGTGAATCAGAGAGAGTAGATACCTATCTTAGTTATGTCCAGCTCTGCCTTGGTTGTCAAACATGGCCTGAACGAGCTGAACTAGCCCTCAACTTAGAAAGCCAGTATCCAGACACACAGATAAGGCGGGGAATACAGTTAGGTATGGCAATTAATGAGCCACCATCTGCTAAAACATCACACTTTGAGTGGGACTTAACATGGTTTTGGGTTTCTCTGAACGTGGTTTTTTTTTTTTTTTTTTTCCACCATATGTGCTTAAAGACTCCAAAAAGGAAACAGCTTAATCCAGGAATGTGAAAAAGAATGGTGACATTCCGCGGTGTGTCAGTGAAATGAGAAACTTATCAGGCACCATCTATTTCAGGGCTTTGTGGTATTTTCTGGTTCCAGGCTTCCAGTTAGTGACAAAATGGCAAGATGAATTACCACATGTGTGGGGTAGAGAGGAGGACCATGGTAGGTGCTACTTCTAAAATTTACTTTTGGCTTTGCCCCGGACTAAATTGACACATATATAGAAAATGCCTTGTTTCCTCCAAGGCCTCCCTGAGATAGCATCTATCTACTTGGCTTAACCATATTCTTCCCACTGGAAATTGATCTCCCTGCACTAGGTTTCCCTGTTGAATTTTGTCTGCCCCTCTGCGACAGCACTCAGTCCAGGCATCCCTCTTTATAGCCTCTTGCATTTCTATCTTTCTCCTCCACTAACCTAAAGCTCCCTGAGGGCACAGGCCATGGGTTTTGTTTCATCTTTGCATAATCCAATGGGACCCAGCACAATAACTTACCCTGGAGATGCTCAATAAATGTTATTGAATTAAAATAAAATTGTTATAGGGGAACAGTTTAGAATGATCATGTTAAAATAAGATATCTCAATTATTTGCAGAAATGACATATTGTAGATTAATAACATAATTGACTCTATCCTTACATGCTGGAAAAATGTCTGATAGTACCATGAATAAACCCCTCCTCTTTTTGAAAGCCTGTGTGTGGTTTTGTTTTTGTTTTTTAAAATTAATTAATTAATTAATTAAGTTTATTTATGGCTGCGTTGGGTCTTCGTTGCTGTGGGCGGACTTTCTCTAGTTGCAGCGAGCGGGGGCTACTCTCTCATTGTGGTGTGCGGGCTTCTCATTGTGGTGGCTTCTCTTGTTGCGGAGCACGGGCTCTAGGCGCATGGGCTCCAGTAGTTGTGGCACGCAGGCTCAGTAGTTGTGGTTCGCAGGCCCTAGAGCGCAGCCTCAGTAGTTGTGGCGCACGGGCTTAGTTGTTCCACGGCATGTGGGATCTTCCTGGACCAGGGCTCGAACCTATGTCCCCTGCACTGGCAGGTGGATTCTTAACCACTGAGGCACCAGGGAAGTCCAGTGTGTGGTTTTGGTTAAACTTCATAGTCTAAATTCTATGGAATCTAAATGTTTGAGATGAGGAAAGATATTGCTTTTGGTCTCAGCACTGGGGCAAAAGGGTGAAAGCCTTTTAGAATATTCATGGTTAGCATGGTTAGCTTAGCATAGGTATGTCAATAAATCATTGCCATAGCTCTGTGACAATTGGAGATCTCTCTCTTTCTCTCTCCCTGTGTGTGTGTGTACCTTTTTGTAAGGAAATATTTATTTAAGAACTTTCTGTGTAGAGAAATACGATGAATGTCATAAAGCACCTAGATATTATGATAAGTGTGTTTGGAGAAGGCAAAAGTGTTTTGTTTTCTCAATATTTAAACATGGCCAACACATAAGTTGGGATGTTTAAATGCTACAGGAATACTGACAGTAACAAAGGAGGACTCTAGTGTAATATAGAGGATAATTCTCTCTAACCTAGAAAGGAGAGTTGGGTGCTGAAGGATGACGTCATCAAAACAACATTGGAGGAAGATGCATTTGGCATCAGTGTCCAGGATAACTTCAGGATGATCTGCCCATGAACCCAGCTGTCCTGGAATCACTGGGGCCAAGGAGGGAGCTGGAATAATAATCCAGATGTGGGGTGATAGAGGCATAGTGATAGCAAGTGGTAGAAATGAAGAGGAAAGATTGGCTATAAAGACATTTAAAAGGAAGAATCCCTACCACTTTGTGAATGCGATAGAAAATTCTAAAATATTGAGTCTGAGTGTCTTGACTGACTCGTCAACACCAGAAAGAGAGAGAAGTGAGGAGGGGCCGTTGGGCCACAGGGAAATACGAGTTGACCTTTAGACATACTGAGTTCTACAACACAGTGAAACGCCCAGGTGGAAAATCTCCAGCTCTATCCCTGTCGTTTTAGGACACTGTTATTCTCCAAGGGAGATATTGGCGATATCAGATCTGGAGATGGCAAAGGGAAATTTAAGACAAGTGAAGAACAAGCTAAGTTTGAAAACGCTGAGGGCACGGCACCGCCCTCAGCACTGCTGAGACATGCCTCGGTGTTCTGGTTGGATATGTGATCTCCCATCATCTTGACTACCTGCCAGGCTAAATGCCCTCATACATCGACTGTGCTCTGGCTTAGACTCCTGCTTCTCCTCGCCTGCAAGTATTTAGCTTGTGGTCAGGGATTAGAAGATGTCAACTTTATGACTTAAAAACACAGAAGAGCATTCTTCTTTTACAGTGGGCTCAAATATGGAAGCCTCCAAATCTGTCGGGTAGATACGTAAGTCAGACGTATATTGAGTGGAATGCCGGTGTCTCTGATCTAGTCCTCTTGGTAAAGTTTAACTCATCCTTCGAGAGTTAACTCAAAAGTTACTGTCTCTAAGTAGCCTTCCTGACTTCCCCAGGTGGTTAGTCTTTTCATTGTCCATGTTGCCACACACTTTGTTCCGCTTTGTGCTGGAGTGCACAGAAAAATCTATGTGTCTGTCTCTCACCACTAGACTGAGAGCATCCAGAAGATGGGAACCATTGATTCATCTTTGTATTTCCCACTCCCTTAACAGAGTGGGGCTGGTGGGTGATAGTTCATTGTTGGAGATATCCAAAAGAGAAAATTTAAGAACATGGATGGAACGATATGCAGTTGCTGTAACAAAACCTGTATACACATCATATGTCACATCCCTGCTGATGCTGTTAATGCTGCACCAGCAGAGGCAGTGCTCTCATTACATGCTGCTGGCCCATATTTGTAACATGTGACATTTTTTATGAAATACTGTCAAGGGTAATCCATCATATAGTAACCTTTGGATTATATGCTGAGACTGGTCTTCAGCATAGACATAAATGAACTTCAAGGATAGTGCTGTTTTCTGAGAAGGGTATGATCAAGGGTTGTGGCTAGGAAAAATGAAGCAGAACATTATTTTCTTTTAAGTTAAACATAAGGGCCTGAAAAAGAGGTTTCCTTCTGTCAGCCCCAGTCAGGGCATGGTTATTGTGTGAAGATAATCAGATGACTCTGAAATGTGGCAGAATGTTTTTTTCTTAGAGTACATCAGGGTTTGAAAAGGGGGGTGAAGAGTTGCTAAAGGTTTGACCACCCTTGGAACTTGCAAGGTTTGTAATATCTTTATCTTTATCTAATATCTTTATCTCAAGAGGTGTTTTAAAAAATAAAAGGACACATGACAACTTGAGCGAATTTCAGATATCAGCCATGGGCTCACAGTTAAAGATCTTCTCTCTGTATCCGTAAAGATTTAGGAATTTACACATAGTATAGAGTATAAATAAAAGAGAGCTTCTAAGTCTCATCATTTTTGTGTAAATCCAGATAAGACTCCTTTGATGAGCTTAGCGGTTCCTGTTAAGGAAAAGCTTATAGGTGAGAGGAACACTAAAATTATAATTCTTTGTCTTCCTTAATTAGACTGAAGCTCACCATAGATCTTGCTGAAGCTGTGATAAAATTCAAGTAATAATTCACATTGTCAGGTCAGCAGTATTTGCTTAAGTGATCTATCTGTGAACGGAGGTACTCAGGAGAGGTACACAGTCTTCATGGGAAATAAACCCTCCAAAGAGGCTGAGTACAAAACAGCAATGAAAATAAATCCCAGCAAGTTTCTTATATCACCTTTACAGATGTCATTTCAGAGGAAATATATAAATCACATTCATACCAATTGATGTGGGCCACTAATTAGTAAGTCCCATTAAATCGTGGAGTAATGACATTCAGCATCTAATGAATGCCTCATCATCTTTTGATCATTAATATTTCACAGCATGAGAACACAAGAATTGGCATCCCTGGGCTCACGCAGCATGGTTTTCTGTCTGTGATGTGGCCCCAAGGGCAATAAGTGGCACGAGGGTATTGCTCCTCTGTCGTGAGGCTGCACAACACAATTAACTCGGGACCCTGAGTCCTAACGTTTCCTCATTTTAGAAAATGCGAATCTGCCTGCCATTCTCCGAATTAACATCTGTGACTGCCCAGTGCCCTGGAAAACAGAAGCAAGCTGAGATGTTGACTTTGGTGTGTAATATTGCTTCGCTGCTGACCCTCACAGTCCATGCAAGAAACTTGCACAGGAGAAAAAAAAATCATTCCTTTGATTTATGACTAAGGGCTTTCTTTATTCAAAGGCAGTAATCACCTCACAGAGCAGGTGCCATTGCAAGGACTTATTGATCCTGGGCGCTTCTAGAAACGCCAGGAGGCCGTCACTCCGGCGGGAGATGGAGGTGGTCAACGAAAAAGAAGTCCATCTCCGAGCAGGCTGGAGTGGGAGAAAATCTCTGGCCATAGAGACCTATGGCTCCAGTGACGCTTGGTGCCTTTCTTTCAGAAGAGGGGCTGGGGCGGAGAGAGCGCTGAGAGGCTGCCGTGGGCAAGTGAGAGAGAAAGGGAGGATGACAGGGAGACAGAGCTGCCGAGGGGTCTCCGAGGCTGCATCCTTCAGGAGGAGGGAGAAAGGGTCTTCGTCTCCAGATCGAGATTCCTAAGAGTTAAATATCACCACGCAGCCGACCCGGATGGGATTTGCTTCTGGGTAGAAAACGCGACACTGATCAACATCAACTTGGACAAGTGACAAGACTAGGTCTGATGTTGGTGGATGTCTTTTCGGGTCGTTGGAGGGGAGAGGACGGCAGGCAGTGTGCTCGGGGGTAGCTGGAGAGAAACGTCGCGTCCAGGGCAGCGATAGAAAGCGACAAGGAGGGGGCAGACAGAGGGACGAAAAGAGAGGGAGGAAGAGTTGGAGAAAAGTAGGGGGAAAGTAGGGACAGGGTGAAGAGGGGAGAGGAAGGGACGAGGGAGAAGTGAGGGCGGCGAGGACGGATCCACAGGGAAGGGGGATCGCGGCAGAGCAGGGAGGACGGGCTGGTCGCGAGGTGCGGAGCGGGTGCAGGGGTGCGCGGGGGTGGCGGCGCCGGGAGGGAGGCGAGGGGGCTGCGGGAGAGGCGGGGGGCGAGGAAGCGCTCGAGGCTCGGGGAGGCGCGGAGCGGCGGACCGGGGAGGGGGCGGGCGCGCGGTCGAAAGGGAGCGCGCCGGGCCGGGAGCCGAGGGCGGGCGGGAGGTGGGGGGCAGGTGGGGGAGCGCGGAGCGAGCGGAGGCCAAGTGCATTGTGTCTGGCGGCGGCGCGCGAGCCCACCGGCGGCCGCGGCGGGGCGGGCAGCCATGGAGCCGCGGGCGCTCGTCACGGCGCTCAGCCTCGGCCTTAGCCTCTGCTCCCTGGGGCTGCTGGTCACGGCCATCTTCACCGACCACTGGTACGAGACCGACCCCCGGCGCCACAAGGAAAGCTGCGAGCGCAGCCGCGCGGGCGCCGACCCCCCGGACCAGAAGAACCGCCTGATGCCGCTGTCTCACCTGCCGCTGCGGGACTCGCCCCCCCTCGGGCGCCGGCTGCTCCCGGGCGGCCCCGGGCGCGCCGACCCCGAGTCCTGGCGCTCGCTGCTGGGGCTCGGCGGGCTGGACGCCGAGTGCGGCCGGCCGCTCTTCGCCACCTATTCGGGCCTCTGGAGGAAGTGCTACTTCCTGGGCATCGACCGGGACATCGACACCCTCATCCTGAAAGGTGAGCGGCGGGCGCGCCCTGCGCCCCGGGCGCCCGCGCGTGGAGCGCAGCCCGCGGCTCTCCAGGGGCGCGCAGGTCCCTGCGGCCGCCTCCCCGCCGCGTCCCCGGCACATTCTTTCGTCTCCCCCGCCGCCTCCTTTCTTTACCCCTCCCCTCTCTCTTTCTTTCCCCGTCCCTCCCTTGTTCTGTCTCGCTCCTCTTTCTTTCCCCGACTCTCTTCTTTCCTTTCCATCCTCCTTTTCCTTTTCCCCTCTTCCCTCAAGTCTGGGCTTCAGCTCCCTGCCTCTATCTCCTTTGCTTCCTTGGCCTCCTTTCCCCCCTCTTCTCCTCGCCTCTCGTCCTTCGCTGTCTTTGTACACGTGCCTGACTTGGAACGCTGTTTTCCGGACGCTGCTCCCCGGGAAGGTAAACATCAAAAAGACCCGACCTTTCCCACTTGGGCTCCTTGCCTTAAGTTGTACTTTCCTTTTAGAAATACCTTTGGAGGAAAAGTGGTGCAAACCTCAGAAGAGGAGGAAAAGGGCTTTTTCTTGTATTGTGCTGATGTTGGTAGCAGGCGGGACTGATGTGTTATGCCAGCCGGGCAGGCTAATGGGGAGCTCAGGAGGCCGGAGGAACCTTCCTCTAAACCCCCGAAGTGCAGGGGTTAGACCTCAGATAACATTAATGCATTGATGGAGGCAGCTGAATGCCGGTAGGACATCTACTTTTTTCCAACCTTCCTGATGACTGGGCACACCATCCTTAGGCTAGCCACACCAGGGCGAGGAGAGTGGAAAACCGGTCCAAGCCTTTTAAAGTAGAGCTTTCCGTATTTGCACATGGAGTCTCTACAGAATCACTCTCTCTTAAATTTGTGATACCTTGTAAGGCTGTTTTTGTTTTGTTATTTGACACTGAGTTGTAGAGCATCAATTTGCTCTTCTGAGGTCTAGGTGACACCTGGCTCCCATGCGTGTAATCGGATCGTTTGAATTTTTTTGGTAATGTCATTCATGTAAAAATATTCACTGTGACAGTCCTACTGCTGAGGCTTCCTTCTAACTTTCCGAGCTTGACCCTTATGACAAATTCTTTTTCTCTGAGATGGAAAAAATAAAACAACCCACCTTCTTCCCTTGGACTCATTATTGCTAAAAAAAGAAGACGTCTAAAACCAGTACATTTTAAGATTTAGTAGCCATTCAGGAAAGCAAAGAAGCAGATTTGTGTTGAATTCCGGTTTGGAATGGAATTACATGGAAAGGAGGGGGTTAATAACATGTTGGCCTCGGAGTCTTGTTCGTTGGCGTATTCCTCATTTCTCAAACATGTCAACTTCTTCCTTCCCATGGCTAGCTCAGCTGGGGACTGCCATCTGAAATCTGTCTGTGTGTGGAAGGACTCCAGCGCTTTTGGGGGGAAGCAGATACAGTAAGCTTCCTTTGGGAAGGGCGCTGTATTCTTTCCTCTCCTAACTCACATCCAAATCTGATTTCTCCTCATGAAGATGCTGCATAATTAATTTTGAGAGTAGCATAGTACATGAACAAACTGTAAAAGCTGAATTTGGAGGTTCGGTTATGGAATGCTCGTTTAGGCAAGGCAATTTTCAAAGCTAAGCAGTGTAGTCTGTCTTTGGAAATGACAGAGCTGCATTTCCTTACACTCTTCCTCTGCCGAGAGTATTTGATTGCATGTAAATTGGATATAGAATAATGTGTGAAACAGCAGGGTAGAGTTCATTCAATCCAATGGCAGGCAGGACAGGGTGTCCCACAGGACACTTGCACATTCCCCACCTCCCCACCTGGGCTGGCTAGCTGAGGTGCCGAGCTCCAGGGAAGTTCAGAATCGAATAATCCTAGAGGCTGAAGGGACTTTAGCGGTCATTCAATCCAACCTCCCCCCCCATTGTTCAGACTCCCGTCTTCTACATCTTTCTGACAAACGGTTGTCCAGCCTAGCACTTCCCTAAGACAGAACTTGTGTGCTCATTAAAAGAATTATAGCTTTCTAGTCATAAATGCAAGTTTGGATTAAAACGATCTCAGATTTGTAATACTGATGGTGTTTAGCTAATCCTTTCTGTAGGATACTAAAGAGTTCTAGGTTGTCATCAGAAGACCTGGGCTCCATTGCTGGCTCTACTGCTAAATCGCAGGGCTTCCTCCAACAAGTGTCCAGGCCTCCTTGGCCTTCAGTTTTCTCGTTCATAGTAGGAAGGTTCACTGTTCTTTAGAGGATTTTCTAGTTCTAAAATCTGTCATTGTTGTACTAATAGCAATGTAAATTTAGCTTCCTGGGAAGTCAATGCGCTGACATTATTGACATGAGGAGTTTGGAGGAAATGACCGACGTTCAGTACGTTATAGGATCATAATTTGTTGTTTGGGAGATGGCCAAAAGGGCCTCAAGCACTTTCAATATTGCTGCTCATCTACCTTGGGCTACCTACATAACTCTTCTGGATCTCAGTTTCATCATCTGTGAGATGAATGGGTGAAATGAACAGCTTTAAAATTCTGTGATTCTAAGAATAATTTCAACAGATGATTTTGACACCCATGTTAGGCAAACATTATTACCTTTGTTTTGGCATCTGTGATATGAATTTGGCATTTGTGGTGTGTTTTGACATCTGTGGCTGTGGTATGAATTTCTTAAATGAGCCCTGTATAACTAGAAATCAACATGACATCTAATTTAAAAATTTGGACAACTAGGGTCCCACATTTCATTCTTACTTTCTTCTCTGAACTACCTTATGAGTCCTAAGATTTAGAAATGTTAACGATAGGAAATGAAGAAAAGTAGATTCAGATGGGAGAGTGGGGAGGGGTGGAAAGGGCCACAAGAAGTGCCTGACGTACTTAATGAGCTTTTGAGGGTAAAAGAGGTCAGTCTTTCTTCGTGTGGACTTAGAGCACAAAGCCAGGAGGTGGGTGAAGGTTACAGAGGGGAAAATGTAGAGTTGATAATATGGAAGACGTCTCACAATTGGAATTGTTTGCATTTCCTGGAGGCTGGGAAAATATTTCTGAGAGATGTAGAGGAAAAAGGAACGGACAATGTGGAGAATAAGAGATTGGCTTAGAAGTGCAACATATAGGCTCTGTAGTGTTCATCTACTTAAGAGAAATCACATGAGCCAGAAGAGCAGTGGTCTCATTGGGACAAGTATTGGGGAAAATCATCAAACTCTGATTGTCACCCTTTCATTATGATTCTGTGTACTTCTAGCCCAGAGTGACCCTAGAAGGTCTCCCCTAGATTGGACCTCCAACCAGGACCTTCAATAAGAATGGAGGTAAAGGGCTTCCCTGGTGGCACAGTGGTTGAGAATCCGCCTGCCGATGCAGGGGACATGGGTTCGGGAAGATCCCACATGCCATGGAGCGGCTGGGCCCGTGAGCCCTGGCCACTGAGCCTGTGCGTCCGGGGCCTGGGCTCCGAAACGGGAGAGGCCACAACAGTGAGAGGCCCGCGTACCACAAAAAAAAAAAAAAAAGAATGGAGGTAAAGTTATAGATAAATCCATTAAGGACCAAGACTAAAAACTCGATGCTACTCTCCCAGGCTAACGAAAGACCAGTCACCAGCACAGTTTGCATACTGTTGTTTTTCCTCTTACTGTATTGACTAATCCACATTTCACTCTCTTGCCCACTGGGATAACATGGGAACTTACAAATGCTGTAGAGATATTAAGTTCACACTATATTATCATAGTTTACTATCCAATAAAACAAATGCCCATCGAAAGGCTGTTATGTGCAAGGTCATATTAGGGAGATTTCGGCTACACATGTGGGGATTCTTTTCTGTTTGAGCTGGTCAATTGACTAATTTATTCTTCCATACATAGACCCTTCTTGCAGTTAACTTTTGTTGCTAAGGAAGCTTCGCTTGTCAAAGTAAAGACAGTCTCTGATAAGTATGCAAATGAAGTCATCCTCCACCCAGCAACAGGGGGGCTAGAATAGTTGAAGGAGCCTTGTGGTAGGAACTTGAGAGAATGGGTTTAAAGAGTAGGTTCTTTATTCCTTCATTCATCCAGTTTATTCCCTCAATAAATATATATTGAAAGCCAGGTATTGTTTTAGGTATAGAAGGTACAGGATTGAACAAAATGGATAAAAATGCCTGCCCTAATAGAGTTTATATCAAGTGGTGGAGTTATTTTCTAGTGGATTATACAGTCACTACTCTTAGTAGGCTGTGGGAAGAACACTGTGCAAGCTGCTAGAGCTGGTAAGTACGTGACAGAAAATACAGTGCAGAGTGATGGAGAGCTGTACCCTTTGGGGGACGCCCGGCCATTCTGTTCCAAGTGCAATTCTTATGTTTAAACTACTGGTGGAACAGTAAAATAGGAGGACAGATGGAAGGAGACTCAGTTGGAAACATTCTATAATGCTTCTTTCAGTTACTGAAAACACTGAGTTTAATAAATAAACGTTGATGAGTCTTGTGAATACATTATGTGGAACTTTGGAGAAATTAATTTTGAATAGTCATTGAAATGATATCAAAAGTACCAACTGTTCTTACTAGCCTTAACTTTAATTGAAAAAAAATTTTCATTAAAAATTTTCATTAAAAACAATTAACACTGTTTTTCAAATATATGTACTTTGTTTATGTAAACCAAATCCTAATATTATATATTGCCTGCAATAAACAAAAGGAAAATGAATGTTGTAGTGTTTTGTTTTTATGAAATTAAAAGTGATAGAATTTCAGCAATGTGAAGATTATATAATTCTGTAGGCATACTGTTAACTTGGATAAATCATTTGGGATTGAATTCTTGAGACTTGAAATACAGCATGTCCTTGTGGTTTCAGAAGCATTTTTCCTTTAATGAGATAAACAGAGATATCAAAGACAGTAGGACATAAATACTTTGTCATTTTGCTCTCTGCAAGTACAAGAAAATAGGAGGATTGGTAGGAATTCATTGGGTCTCTTCTTCACTCTGATAATGATATATCTGTTTCCCCTGTTGGCTTATTTTCCATGAAATTAATAGTCTGTACAGGACCCACTACGTTCTACCTGACACAGAAATAGATTGATGATTTTCTCCAGCTCATTTGTAGACCAAAGTATCATTTGTGTTAGAATAATTATCTCCCAAGAGCAGATGTATCTGGGAAGTCTGAGAGGCCAGCACTGTTCCTCTTCCCTGACCCATTTGTTCACATACTGTTCTCAGACCTTCTCTTGGACCAGAAGATGCCGCTGGCAAAGAGATTCCTCAGTTTTGGGGGTGCTGGGGATATCATTAAGGCTTCCTTTTTCTTTCTTTACTTCTCAAGGCAGTGGTCTCCAAACTTGTCTTAAGCCTCACTCTATGTAATTTATATTTATTCACTTTAAAATTAGGTGCATGGACTGTCCTGACATATACATCACGAAACACAGACAAAAGCAAACCTTGAAGGGATGGGGTAATAAATAGAAAAAGAAGTTCAACTATTCTCACCCACACTTTCCAAAGGACTGCTTGTGTACCCCCTGGCATGTCTACACTCTTGGAAGACTGCTGCTCTCCCTGCCCATCAGCGAAGCTGAGTTTCTCATCTGGGCAGAGGATTCTTTGTTTACTATCATGGCTGACCTCTGTGGTGGCTCTCCCAGGCCACCGTTGTACCACACGTATTCACCTTGCACAGGGGAGAGAAGAAGATGCATTTTATTTCTGTATCATTTCTTACATTAGACGCAGTATTACCCAAGTGTGATACCCTATGTTTCAACACATCCTATTGCTAACACTCCTGAAGGTTATCTTGCATAGAAATTAGATTCTTACTCGCCTCTCTGCTATCAAAAAAAAAGATACTTGCTTCCATTCTTTCCATCTGCACAGGGAAGTCACCTTTTAAAAGTGATTCATAAACACAAAAGTGGTTGGTGCTTTAAGTGGTTTGTGATCAAAATTGCCAGAGTCAGTGACATTTGTATCACCATGTCTCATGGATAACATTTAGCAATGGCCTTGAGGGGAAAAACAGAAGAGTTTTTTGCTATGCCATAGAAAGTTCACATCCAGTTATACCCGAGTGGCTGTGATTTTTTCCTTAGCTCCTGATTTTTCTTTTTCAAAGCTCAGAAAGAGCCGTTAAACCCCATCAGGCAGACTGCTCATAATTGCAAGTGTTCTTGATTGCCGTAGAAGATATGCTTTTGTTTGGGGAGCATCTGGAAGTTACATTCCATTGAGGGAGTAACCGACTCTCCCAGTGTCAATGCTAAATGGGAGACCATGGGGAGCGGCAGCATTGAAGGAATTTAGGCAGGTCCTAGGGTTTTCCCAACAGTTACCAAGGGTGAACTCTCCTTTCCTCTTTGAGCCCACCTGCAGTGTGGTATACCCCAGGTTACTGACCTGTGACCTCTGCCAAGCAAACTGTGACCTCGGGTTGACTGTGTCCTTATTCCTGAGCCCATCTTTCTTGTGTCCGTCCACCTTGTCTTTCAGAGAGATTCCACTGTCCTTCTTTGACACTCAGTTGTGTGACCATCTGAAACCCATTTTCCTGGTTAAAAGAATAAAAATAATCAGATTTGGCCATCCCCTTCACTTCCCTCTCCCTTGCAAAAGCAACTGGTGAAATGAGGAAAAAGTTGAAAACAACCAAACTGGAGGTTTGGCAAATAATACAAATAGCAAATGTATCTCCTTTGGTGTAAAATATTTGTTCAGTAGTTTGGGGCAATTCAGATAAGATCATTCTAACCCTGTAGACTCGCTTTAAGTTTAACAAATTAGTTTTTTCTACAATTAATATTTTTTAAAAAACATTACATCATTGCTATTGTCTAAAGCTTCGCACAACTGGTTGTAAAGATTTTGTCAGTAGAAAATGGACTTTATCTTCAAAACCTGGTAAAATTTATGATGGTTTATTTTTTCACTTTCTTACAGTGTTTCCCTGTGGTTAAAAGTGATTGCAGTGATTAATCTGTTTTGTTGCAAGTTTTAACTAAAAGGATATAGCTGAACTTCTTGGAGCCTGAGAGAGCCCACATCGGCCCTCAGGAAGCTGACAGCCTTTGTTTGCTGCAGAGTACGGGGAAACTACAGGCTGCACTCCATCTTTCTTGTAACTCAGCCAGATAAGCTGATTGCAGACCAAATAATAATGTCATGGGGACACCCATCAGGGAATGCATTAGCAAGTGAAAAAAGGGGAACAATACAAACCATATTTCAGTTTCTGTTATCTTGACTGACTGAGGACACACTGAATTATTTTCTGTAATTTGCTGGATGTCCCCCAGTGTTCAGACTTTTAAGTATTTTGTTCATGGGAAAAAATCAATCAACTCATTTCTCCTTCAAGGACCAAAAGGTTGAAATATGTTCCCTTTTGGTTTCTCCAGGTTATCCGATACCATATAGGTAGATGGGGAAGTGATTCCAGAAGTATGTGGGAAATTCTGGATGTATAGATAATTCCAGAAGGCTTCATTGTCCCTTTATGACAGGTACCTCAACTGTAAATCAACACTGTTGCCTCCATCTGCCATGCCAGTAAGCACTGACTTGTATCCTTAGTGTCTATAGCAGGCAAGATTGGGAGAGTGGGGTGTGAGGGTAGGGGTGGGAGGCTGTATGTGACTTGGATCTCTCTCGTCTACATTTTAAGGAATTTTTGTTTGGTGCGGGGGATGTAAACATTTGCTTCACTCAGAAATCAGTCAACAAATGTTACTAATGAGTGTTGAAACGAATTGCTTTTGCAAAGAAGAGGCTGCTCAGTGAAAAACACGGGTGCGGTATCCTCCTTGCCCCGTGAGGTTGTGCTTTCTCTAAGGACCCCCAGAGTAGTGAGGAAGAGGGTCTGAGCAGGCAGATGGGGCTGTTGGTTAATTTGAGTTCGAATGCCATTTCCTATGTTCTCACAATTTTGAAAACTGCTTCCAGTCATGTTTACAGTTGTCATGGAATTTTTCAGCATGGGCATCCTGTTAAATGGTACTCAAGGAAGTTATCCTGAAAAGCAACAGAATCGATCACTTGTCATGGGTTTGAAAAAGTATGGAACTCATCATCAGAGAGACAGTTTGACCTAGTGGAAGATAAACTGTAGGGGGGGAAGAAACTAAAAATACAATGGTCAATGATAATAATTGAGTCTGAGCCAATTGAAGCTCATTATGTTTGTTTTATGCCGCTGATACTTAATCACTTATTCCAGGTGATTTAATCCTTAGCATCTAACATATTTTAGGGAGAGTTTGTTTGGTGTTCAGACAATGGAAGTGTTGGTTGAAAGAAGCTAAAACGAACAAATACTAGAAAAATAAAGAGCTAGGCTGAACTAGAGTGGCAGGAGAAGCGACAGTGACTGCTGACATGAACGTTCCTGAAAAATACTGTCTTTCTGTTCAGGTGTTTGAAACAAACAAAACGAAAAGGGCACAACGAAACTGTTTACTATTCAGCAGTAAAAGATAAAATCCAGCCAGAAGATGTCTGCTGAAGAAGCCTCCACGTCATGTATTTCTTTCCTTTTTTCCTCAAGTGTTACCTTTTCTTTCTGAAAGAAACTCAAATAGGTTGGAGGAAAATGGGTAAGCACATGTAGAATCAAAGATTCACAGAGTTGAAAGGAACTTTGAGCCATGATCCTCGCCTAATTTTTTTTTACTGTGATGCCGTGATAGAGGATTTTCATGTGCGCTACAGAGACCTCTGTCAATTACATGCAATTCCTAGCATACCAGCTCTGACTCCCTCCTTTTCTCTCTGAGCGCGTGTTTTCAGAATGCCTGTGACGGAGGGCATGTTGTTATCAGCATAATCTCGATCGGTTTTAATTTATAAAACGGAGTCTAGCTTTTGGACAGGGGAGGCCCTTTGATCTTGTATAGAGGAGGCTTAGAGACAGCCATCTGATTGGCTGTGGGAGTGGGGGCTTTATCCAGGTTGTGTGTTTTTCAGGGGTGAGGCTGGTACAGGGAACTGGTGGACACTGTGAGCATGCGTACTTCGGTCGCCCAAAGTCGCCCCCAGGCACCACCACTGATTTGGAAATTGGGAGCTGTATTAATAACTCATTACCTGTTAGCCTTATGAACAGGTCCCAACATACCTGATTTGAGAAAGTTAAAAAAAAATGACAGGAGAAATCATAAAAGGTCACAGTTTTGTTTGCCCTCCAAGTGTGACAGCATTCTTGAAATAAATCTGTCTGAGAGGCCCTGAAAGGCATTAAACAGAGTAGCTCACTATTCAGTAAACCACACATACAAGATGATTCTGCAGTCATATTTGATTATGCCATGGCAGAAATTGATGCTTCTTACTAATATGCCCCAGATTTTCATTTCGGAAATTTGTGGCATGGGTATTTTCGAGAGCATGTTTTTATTTCCTAAATTATCACACAGTTCTTGTTTTAGCACTCTTCCAGTTCTATCTGCAGGTTAAAATGGCAGACCTAATTTTTTTTCCCCCCTGGCTAAGTATTCTCCCATATATCTAGCTTTCCGGAGTTGTTTTTATTCCTGAAAAGGTCAGGTATGAAACAGTATAATTTAGGTTGTCAGTCTAATTTTTTAAAATGCAATTAATAAAGTGCTTGATAAACATTCATCCACTCACATATGTGGGTTTATCAGTTAAGGATCTTTTAGTGCCGAATAGTAGAAAACCCAAATAAAAAATGGCTTAGGGCTTCCCTGGTGGCGCAGTGGTTGCGCGTCCGCCTGCCGATGCGGGGGAACCGGGTTCGCGCCCCGGTCTGGGAGGATCCCACGTGCCGCGGAGCGGCTGGGCCCGTGAGCCATGGCTGCTGAGCTTGCGCGTCCGGAGCCTGTGCTCCGCAACAGGAGAGGCCACAGCAAAGGGAGGCCCACATACCACAAAAAAAAAAAAAAAAAAAAAGGCTTAACCTACAAGGAAAGTGTATCATCTCCCATAACAAGAACTCTGGAGGAAGCCTGTACCTAGGCTGGTTAATTAAAGATTGAATTCTGTTGGGCTTTAGTTGTCGCAACAGGGGCGATTTTGCCTTCAGGCTTGTCTCTTGCTGTTCGTCAGCAGGAGTGTCAGTCACTTCATCACATAGCAATAGTTCAAAGGCTAATAAAGCAGGAGAGGCCATGCCTCTTTTTCCTAAACCATTCTTAAAATGAGTGTAATGTCCCAGAAGTCTCCCAGAAGATTTCCCACAGGCCTCATTGGTTAGAATTATGTCACATGACCATTCCTATACCAGTCCTTGGTGAGTAGAATGGGATTATGGTGATTCCCTTAGACCAATCAAGCTTCCCCTGACAGTGGCTAAGGGTTTAGTCTCCCCAGGAAGCACTTGCCTTCCTGACACCTGAACAAAGTTTGGCTACTGTTAGCTCAGGAGACATGGCTGTTGTGTCCACAGCCATAGTGCTTGCCGCAGCAGGAAAGTCCAAATGGCAGTCCCGTCCTACCTGTGATCATTCCATAGGGAGAACAGGACTGAGAGGAGAACCCCGATTTCTTGCTAGCTCTTCCAGATTTACCGTATTCTCTCTCCACATCCTGCCCTCATGGGAATAGGGGAGGAAAAACCTCTTTTTCCACAATATTCCTAAATTCTCAGGTTGGGTCCTATAAATTGACTGATAAAAGACAGATTAACAAGAGAAAAACAAGTTATTAACGTGCGTCAATGCATATGGAGCCCTCAGAGATGGGTAACTCAAAGTGGTGGTTAGAACTTGGGTTTATATGGCATCTTAATGAAAGAACAATACATTTTTTAAAAATTTATTTTTTATTTATTTATTTTTAAGAACAATACAGTTTTAGGGAAGTGATAAGACAAAGGAAAAGGACTTTGAGTTTCTAGGGCTGACAAATTGTGGGAAGGCAAATATAAGGAGAAACTAATGGTAGATCCGGGCTAGTATTAGCAAGGATCGTTATGTAGATTCCTCTGGTACCAGCTCTGGCTGATAAAGGTCTAGACTTATCTCCGGTAATTCACTTCTATCCTTCCTGGTACAGAGAAGAAGGAGGGGGCACCTTTATAAATTTATGTCCTGCTTTTAGGAGAAGGGCAGAAAGCTTTTTTTTTTTTTCTTTGCGGTACGCGGGCCTCTCACCGCTGTGGCCTCTCCCGTTGCGGAGCACAGGCTCCGGGCGCGCAGGCTCAGCGGCCAT
>NC_041225.1:56729699-56744295 GCF_002837175.3 Physeter macrocephalus
GGATCTTCCCAGACCGGGGCACGAACCCGTGTCCCCCGCATCGGCAGGCGGACTCTCAACCACTGCGCCACCAGGGAAGCTCTGCATGGTTGTTTTTAAGGAGGCTTATTCATAATTGCAGTTTAAAAAATGGGATGTAAAATGTTCAAAACTGTGCATTTAGGGGATTTTGATGTACTCCAAGATCTGATAGTGCAGTTGTTATTAATTTAATACACACTGTATTGATGAGGTCAGTGTTGTTACACACCTGGAAGGCCACCTGAGGAAGTGGTTATTTAGCAACATATGATTCTGTGTTTGGAGGAGTGGGATGGAGGGAGAGTGTGTTCTGATGAAACTCAGGCATCTCGGCAGGAATGTTCCAGTCAGACCACTCCAGGGCACTTCACCTTTCCTGATGGAATTGCTATGCTCTTCTTGGACCTCTCATTTGAAACTGAGAGGCCTATTTATTAAAGCTTGATACCTCTTTAGAGCAGGACTTACAAAGCAAGAAAACAATCTGAACTATTGCAGATGGGCTGAGCTAGCAGGGTGTTAGCATAGAAGCCTCAAAAGATGGTGTAGAGCCACAAGGTATGTGGGAGGACATATATTTGGACCACCAGATTGCATGCCAATTTGTAGGTTCAAAAAGAAAAAAAGCAAGTGAGGAGGCAGGAAAGAGAGGAAAGCAGGAAGGAGCAAATGAACAACTATTTGGTGGGTCTTTGGGGAACCAGCTCTCTGGGATCTTTTTTCTTTAAATACCTATCAGGTTTATCTTTCTAAAATAAAATCTTCTCATGTCTTTCCTTTGATTAAAAATCACGGTCTGATGGATTCCCCAATAAGTTAAAAATAGACTGACTCAATGATCCAGAAGTTCCACTCCTAGGAATATACCCTAGAATGGAATATACCCTAGAATGGAAAATAGGGACTCAAACAAAAACTTATACATGAATGTTCATAGCAGCACTGTTCATAATAGCCAAAAGGTGGATACAGCCCAAAAGTCCATGAGTTGATGAATGGATAAACAAAATGTGCTATGACTATATAGTGGAACATTACTCGGCTATAAAAAGGAACGACGTACTGATATATGCCACAACACGGATGAACTGTGAAAACACTATGCTCAGTGAAACAAGCCAGACACAAAAGGCAAAGTATTGTATGATTCCATTTATATGAAATATCCAGAATAAGCCAATCCATAGAGACAGAAAACAAGGGAGGAGGAATGTGGAGTGACCGCTTCATGTGTATAGGGTTTTCTTTTGGGTTGATACCTATGTTCTGGAGATAGATAGTGGGGATGGTTGTACAACATACTAAAGGACAAGGAATTACACACTTTAAAAAATGTGATCAAAACAAAACCAAAATCTCTCATGGTTTTGCACTGTCCACGTCTACAAGTCTAAACTTCTTCGAAGGTCATAAAAAAGCTGTTGCCATGAGGCTCCAATTCCCTTTCTGGTTGTGTAGCTAGACACTTTTCCATGAAATCTAGGGTCAGGCTCCACCAGACCATTTGCTTTTCCCTCAATACATGTTCCCTTCACTCTGTGTCATTGTGGAACTTGTTTCCTCTTCCTGAAATGCCACCTTCTCTTGTCCATCTGGTCGCTCTTCCTTGAAAGCTTCCTAGTGCCATTGTTATTTCCTCTCTAGACTTCCTTGACTCTCCCCTTAGCCTCTCATTACCTGCAGAATTAATTGCTTTATTAGTTGGGACCCCAGTGTGCTTTGTACTATTATAGTGCTTTCTACATTGTATTGTGATTTATTTCCTTGTCCACTTTACCCCCTACCTTAAGGTTGGGGATGGATGCCCCCCAGCTCAGTATCTGGCACATGGCGATCCTCCCATAGAATAGCTGTTGAAAAACTTCCACTGGATTGATTCAAATCACCGTCATATCTGGTCCATTCTTTTTCACCCACTCCAGAGTTTCTCATTCAATTCAAGGACAAGGAGAAGAGAGACTTATTCTAATCTTTCAGAGACTAGGACACTAATAATTAACTCAAAGAAGATGAAGTAATTGGCATTAAAAAAAGCAGTAGTAGTAGTAGTATATGTAAAAAAAAGAAGCGTTTTTGGTGGCTTTTATATTGAAAGTATTCCAGAAATCAGTGTAAAACTAGCAGGGTGCTTTTTATGGAGGATTTGCCTCATAAAATGTTCTTTATCCTTAACAGAAGGATTACATTATTATTGCGATTTTCTTGTCTATCTGCTTATACCCCATTGGAAGTCCCTACCTTCAAGGAACTGTTCCTTTGTTCTCTCACAGGACCTAGCTGGGTGGTTTTCAGATACTAGGAACTCAATAGATGGGTAGTGTTTTCCTAGGTTTATTCTAAGTATTTTCTTGTACAGTTTTGACTTATTAAATATTCTGTTTTTCAGTAAAACTGTTGCAAGTCCAGTTACATACTTCCTTTCACCAGAAAGCACAATAGCTAGAATGAATCTCTGAAAAACTCTTGGTGGCTGCCCTTCGTCGGGCTCTTTACTGAGCTATTCTGATGCTGTGTCAGCTGTCTTAAGAGGGAGGCTCCTGTATTCTGAAAGTAAGCCTGGAGGAGCATCTGGGGTTCAAGTGTGCTCTTCGGACTCTTCAAGCTGAGATAGCTCTCCAAGAGACTGGTGGCTTTTCTGGTGTGCTGAAATGATCTCCCTCTCAGCAAGTTTATTTTGAAGGTTATTGAGGTGACAGCAGGCAGAGATTTGGGGCATCTTCTTCCCTCTGCTATTAACTAGCTATGTGACCTTGAGCAAGTCACCTCACCTCTGCAGATCTTCATTTTCTCATTTGTACATACAGAGGTTGGATCAGTGTAACCTGCTGGGTCTCTTGCAGCATTAACTGGCTGTAATTATAGGATGTCCAGCAAACAGCAGCTTAATTAACTCTACAAAGTGTAAGGATAGATAAAGGTCGGTTCTCCCTAGAAGCAGGCGTTAGGACAATCCAAATCTGAGAGCCTTTCTCTCTTTTCAGTTGTTCACCCACATGCCTTTCCTTTGCTCTTTTGAATGTGACATGCTTTCTTACTGCTAATTTTCTTTTTCATTTCCTGTGGGTTTCAAAGGAGAAAACAGGACTTTCTATATAGTTCCAGGAATTCTCTTCTGTAGGAGCAATGTTGGCCATTTGGTTGGAGGGGCTGAACTGTATAATTTTTTCCTGGTTAGATGATTTCACAGGGAATTGGTAATAATAAGTTATATCTGGTTTTAGGAACTGAAGTTAGAGTTCATAATAGAGAGCAAAAAAGGAGTACCCTTTAGAAAATTGCATCGTATAATTTAAATTTTGCCTTACTTGCTCATTTTTTATTTTTTTGAAGAAGTTCGAGAGATTTTGCTGGAAGAAAAAAAATCATATGCTTTCTTTTTGTTACTACAGGTAAAAAAATCCTAGGTTTATTCCTTTTTTGCTTCATGAGAGTATTTAATACTCATAAGCCACGTGAAGTTAAATAGAAGTCCACAATTATCTATTACGGTTCATTTTGTTCAAAAGTTTTAGAGATATGCTTTCTGAATTTAATAATCCGCTGTGTTAAATACCTGGAAGTTATATTTGACCACTTTAATTCATACTGTGAATCTTGATTATTCGCTTGTTTCTTTTTTCCCCTCAGATGATATTTTAGGTGGCTTGCCACACGTTGTAATTGGCATAATAGTTAATTTCACTGAAAGCCCTATTCAAAAAATTTGAACATGATATGACTTTCCTTGACCCCCCATTTTTTCCTTTATGTAGATGAAAGGATATGCCCAGGTAAACCTCTTTAGGCATCCATGGCAATGATTATAATGGCAGATGTGCTGCCATCACTTCTGATGCTTGGTTGGACCAGTTTTTACTTAAATCCTTCCACAACAGAGCAGAGATGAGGTAGACGAGACAATCATCTGTATCATCTCCGTCACAGTCAGGCTGATTCTTATTGAGAGAGAGTGTGAGTTCCAGAAGACTAGAGTGGATATGGTCCAAGGTAGCAAGCGTACTACCTCACCTCTGCCCCATCATAAGCATTTTGGTCATTTGGAAGACTTAGAAGTTTATCTAAGAGGAAGAAAAAAAGAACCCGTTCAAAACAGGTTAACAGCACTGCACTGAATGTTGATGGGGAAGATAGGGGAAGAGGCAGCCCCATGGAGAATGACAGTCATCACATAACCGTCTTAACTTTGGTCTCTTGACTCTTAGAAAGTCTCTTCATTCTTTTGGAATTTTGTTTGTTTGTTTCCTTTTACAAACAGTAACACTAGGAAGAGTCTTACAAAGTCTGTGCGAGATTATGAGCTAGGGAACTGAAATTACTCTGTAGAAGCCATATGACGAGGAGTGTGATATTCATGGAATTCATGAGAAAAAGCACTTTAAATTTACACGGCAGATTCCTTCCTCATAACCCAAAGCGGTTTTTACAAAGAGAAAAAGGAGACACGTTCTCTGACTAAGCATACGTGATTGAGGAGAATAACATTGGGACTGCTGTTAATTACTGCTTGTATACGGAGGGGAAGTTGGCCCCGTGGAGGGGGCGGGGGTAGGAGCAACCCTGGGAACTGGCAGCGGTGGCCCTGGTCCTGGCTTTTCTGCCACCCGTGGGACCTTGGCAAGTCATTTAAACCTCTCTAGATCTCAGCTTCTCAATTTTAAAGTTGAACTGCATGATTTCAAAGAGTTTTCCGGATTATTACCTTTTATGATTTATTGAGAGCATCAGGAAGGAAAGGGTGAGTTTTCCAGAGAGCCAAAACTTACCTTTCTGTGCCTCAAAAACTTGTTTTTATCTGACTGGATGGATATATTATTCAATGCATTATGCACATCTCTGCTTTCTGAAACAGAGAGCACTAAATTTAACTTTTGATGAATGACTCAAGGTGGTTGCTATGAACTAAGATGTAATAGCCAGGTCCCCTTGGGGAATATAGAGGTGTGGAGAGCTGTGTGCCTCAGAACCAAATGACGCAACATACTGGCCTTTACACGAAAATGATTGTGAGGTTCTGATTTGATTTTTCTTTTGTGTGTGTGCTTGCTGCTTTTCTTATCACTTCTTTCTGTTTCCGTTGTCTGTCTCGAGGTGTCCCTTTTTGTATTCCACTTTGCTGCTTCTAGTGGGCTAGGAACAGGGGGCCATAGATGAAGCAAGCTGGAATTAGGTCTGAAGTTAGGGCAAATAGTCACCAGGTGACATTTCAGGAGGGACCCCTGAGAGTGAAGATTTGGTGACTTCCTCAGGTCACTGCCTGAGGCCTTTGGGGTGTTCTGTGTCGCAGTAAGCCGCCCTTGGATAAGTACAGTATCGAGGTGTCTGGCTCTTCCTATTTATGGAATGATGTAATGTTTGTGACCATCCTTCCTAGAGGAGAAAATAAGAATGAGGGCTGGGCAGGAATGACATAGCCCAAGGGACTACAAGAGGGCTCAGAAATAGAAGAGTGTCAACAAAAGGGCAGGTGTGCGGATCTGTGACCGTGTCCAGGTGATTGACAGGCAGGGCCAAGTCTCATTTGTAGGGCGTCCCACAAGGTCATCCTGTTCACAGCCTGGGCTTGCAGCCATTCTCCACCATGACAGCCCATTACTGCCTTCTTTAGATGAAGCAGATACAGAGGGATTGACCCATGGATGCTGAACTTCTGGTTAATTGTTATTCTTTTGATCCTTGGGACCACTTGCGGGGTAGCTTAAGAAAATGTAAATTGGTTATTCATTTCTGTGTATTTACATGTACATGCCGCTTTATTAGCTTGCAAAATACAGTGTCATCCATTTCAGCATAAACTTGGACACTGACTAATTTGCACTTCTTTAATCTGCAAGCTTGGCAATTTGGGGCAGCCTCCTACCTCCTCCATCCTCCCTCCCCATGATCTCCCCTCTCCCACCCAGCAAAGCCAAGAATGTTGTTCTTTTAGGCTGTAGGAGCCATATTAAAAAAATACCGCTGGGTTTCTCTAAGTTTTTCTGAAGTTTATAAATAAATAAACGAATGAATGAATGAATGAATGAATGTCACATGGGCCAGTCTCCCGTGGGGCTCTCTTTGCTGTGTTTTCTGGGCACTCATGGGAGAAAAGCAGTCAGGCCTGGTGCTATCCTGGGGCTACAGCTCCCCTGCCCAAGAGGGGGATAGGAGCTCATCCTGGGCAGGAGGAAGCCAGGAGGGTCCAATATATGTAGCTGTGGCTTCATCCAGGATTGTGTTTATGTAACTCCTGGGGGTGTGGGGAAAAGCCAGAAGATGATCGGTAATTAGAGAAACAGGACTGTGCCACCCATTTTGGCATGGGAGTTAAGTGAGCCACCGTTGTGTCCCACTTATGCTAGAATTTTCCTCTCTTTTAACACCATCGGGAAGGATGAGGATGGGTACAGTGTGGAAGCAGCATCTGCTTTCTTCCCTTCTAAGGCTGGCCCCTCCTGACTTCTAGAAAAATACTGTCATAATCGCTCTCAGGATTCTGGAATTATAGTCCTTGTAGCAGTGTAGCCTGAGGGCTTATTTATCCACGGCTTTGACTTCTTCTTTATTGATTCGGGCTGATAATCATGCAGTCTGTTGGGCTGGTTCTAATTATTTTGGCTATCTTAATTATTGGATTGTGCATGACCTGTTCTGTTAAAATAATTTCTCAGCAAAAAAGAATTGAACTAGGTCAAGAGTACATGCATCTACCTAGTTCCTATCTGCTTCTGCCTCTAGCCCTTTGTGTCATGTTAAATGAATCATTTTGCTTCCCTGTTTTTCATTTTTCTCTCTGTGAACACAGAGAGAATGATGTTTATCTTATGGCTTAAGATTTAGGGTCACTAAATATCACACACTCTTGAAATGTAAATTGTTGCTATCAGTTTGATAGGACCATTCATGCTGCCTCCGTGTAGTTTACATCTTTCTTTCTAATTATGAACTTTCATAAACACACGCTCATTATAGAAACTGCAGTAAACTGCAAAGAAGAAAACAAAAATCAACGGTAGCCCTCCAACTTAGTTATATAATCCTGTTCAAAGTTTGATTTCTTTTCATCCAGTCTTTATGCAAATATATATACAAAGACATGTTTCTATAATATGATATATACTGCTTTGTATCCAGCATTGAGCCACAAGAATTTTCCAATTTTAATCATTTTTAATATCTGCAAAGTATTTTAATATGTGGGTGCATCGCCTTCTAGCTAACTAATCTCTCCTACTCGAGTCTCTCCTCATATCCTTTTTTGTCTACCTGACGGAATCATCTCCCAGAAATAAAACTTGATCCTATCACTTCCCTGCTTAAATCCTTCTGTAGCTCCTGATTACTTGCTGGATGAGGTCTCGCTGTGTGGGGGAAGGAGCTTTTCCTGCCTGGTCTCTGCCAACCTCTCCTCTTAGCTCTTTACTTCTCATCACGCTCTATCTCGCACAGCACCGGACCTCCTGTCCGTCAGTTCCCCTTAACACTCCTTACCTCTGCACCTTCCCTTTTGCTCTTCTTCCATCTGGGATGCCCACTCCTGTCTCTGATGCCGCCACCCCTGTGACCCTGGCTGTCTCTGGCTCCTTTTTAAGGTTCCCTGCAGGAGGCCTTCTCTGCCTTTCCCTCGCCGGGAACCTGTTTCTCTGGACAGTTCTGTAGTGACCTGCTTGGATCTCCATCACTCAAATGACTCTGGGCCCCCTCCAGTGCATTCTCCATGCTAGGGCAAGAGGGAAGTGTTTTCTGGCTGGTTTGTTTAAAAAAAATCAATTCTGATCCTTGATTCTGGTCATTTACAATCTGGGGTGGCTTCCCCTGAGGCTCACAGTGGAGGCCAAGTCTCGATCCACATTCAGGCTCTCCGCGATCTAGCCCCCGTCCTCTTCTCCAGCGCCATCTTCCCTGATATCTCCTCAGCCCAGTCTCGCAGGCCCTCCTCTTCAAAGCCCTCATACGTGCCCTTCCTTCTGTTCCACGAGGATAATTCTGCTGACATCCTTGGGGCTTCAGCCTTCTTGGACGGCCTCCACCTTTCCCTCAGCACTCTGCCACCCTCTTCTGTGCTCTCCGAGCACTGTGTGCTTCTCCCTTATGTCAGAGTTGTGATTTGGCACCTGTCTGTGCTATTATTTCAGTAATGCCACTGTCCTTCACTAGACTTTAAGCTCTCGGAGGGTGAGACTTGTGTTCGTTTTCATTTATAGGTAGGATTGGCTTGGGGGAAAAATCACAAGGTCCAGTAGCTGACGTTAGAAAAGCTATCAACAAATCAAGCTAGATGAGACCAGGGCCGTCCCAAGTCACCAAGTGGGGCAATGCCAGACGCATGGATTAGAGGTGATCTCCTATAGTTCTTGGAATAGCCTATGAAATCAACATCATCAGCCTCACTGTAACTCAGACTCAGAGATTTTCATGAAGGTAGCCGGGGGTAGGGCCATAATTTAATGCTAAGTCAACCTCGAGGAGAGGGGGCCGTGTGGGATGAAGAGCATGCTGGTCCAGGCCGTCTATCGGGAGGTGACGGACCTCCTGGTGTGTGGTGGTGGAGCCCCAGGTGTTCGTTTGCGTGTCTCAGGATGCATTTGGGCAGCTGGCTGGCTCCTTGTATGGCCTTGAACCAGCCAGGCAGAGAGAAGCGGTGCGGCCAGAAGCAGGGAGCCCTGCAGGGGCTGATTGTATCTCCGCACATTGGTGCTCCTGGGAATTCGTGGTGTCCTCTGAGTCCTTCTGCATTTGCCCGATAGAAGTGGGGGCAGCTGTTGGCCAGGGTACCAGGGTCCTCGGAGGGCACAGTGCTAAATCCCGAGGAAGAAGTCACCAGGTGCTCAGACCTGAGCAAACTCTGGTACTTCTGAGCCCTGCAGGGCAGCAGAGGTGGCCTTTCTGCTTCTAGTCCCGGGCTTTTAAAATTACCCCCAGAGGAGGCTGGGGGCTTTTCATACCCTGGAACACCGGTGATCTAGCCTCAGGCTTTGAAAACCAGACAAAGGCAAAACAGAAGTCTCTGTAAAAGAGAATAATCCATAAAGGATGCATTTCTTCCGTACTTTCTTAAATTAGGTTTTTCTTTTAATTACCTAGTTATCCTTCAGAAACTTGGAGCGGTCCCACTCCTTATCAACATATTCCTTGTCAATTATGCACAGGCTCAGGCTTATGGTGCTGAGGGTGATGCTTAAGTACGAGGCAGCTGGAAGTTTTTCCCCTTGGGTTGAGGGGAGTGATAGGAATGCTAATGGGCTATAGCTCTGGGCTGAGCTGGCAGCTGAAGGAGAGGCCTCCCTGAGCACAGGGCTGGGGGACCCCGTGGGGAGCGGAGGAGAGGCTCATTGCCTGGCTGCTGACCCAACTGGATGAATGGGGGCTGGGGGTTAACCAGTAATTTTTGTGATGCTGATCAACTCTGCCTGCTTCCTGGGTTCTTAGCACCATATCCTCAAATAGCTGATTGAAGTGATGCTTAGCAAAACTGCCTATTGGCACTTTTTTTTTTTCCTGCCCAGTTGTCTATGCCATTCACGCTGCTTGATGTAAAATTAGTGTCGGAAACATTTCGTGGGCATGTTTGGATGAGATGTGGGCTGAAATGTGTGTGGGGGAGGGGGGGCACGCGCACCCGCGTGTGCGTTACAAGGTGCAATGAGCACTGAAGTAAATAAGGTACAGCTCTGGACCATAGGCAAATTATCTCGTCCTGTCCTCATCCTCAGACAAGGACTTGTGACGACTAGATGTGATAAGCACAGGTGGAAAACAGAAAGAGAATTAAAGCTCTCCTGCACGCTGTCACTGGAACCGGACCAGAGGTACATTTGTGTTTCAGGCTCAAGCACCCGACGGTAATCTTGGCTGCTTGAACTATGTGGGTAGGTGGGTAGTTCTGGTAGGAGAAAGGATGGGGACTTCAGTTTGGAGTGTGCATCTGTGGGGAGGGCCCTCTCCGCCTTCCCTCCAACAGAGATTCCCTTCGGAGGTGGGTTCCACTTGGCCAAGGAGGAGGTTTACTCCTCCCATCCTCGCTTTAGGTATTGAATCCCAGCACCGCTCCCTCAGTTTGGGACCTACGTGGGTCCGGGGCTCTGGGGTGGAATCTCTGCCCCAAATGGCCCTCCTTCCCGTCGCATGGTTCCCACACCTTCCTCTGTCTCCCCAGCCACTCCTGTGCCCCTTTTGTTTTGCCTCTGCCTCGGTCAGGGGTTTAGGCCCCTGAAAACCTGCTCAGCAAGCAGGGAAAGAAGTCTTTGCCTGCAGCGCTTTGGACACTGGTTTCCTCCAGTCTTTGTGTGTGCTTCCTTGTGGGTAGAGGGCAGTGTGAGAACAAAGGGGATGGAAATACACAAATTAATATTACGGGGAAAGCAATGCCAGGCGTCAATCCGTGCCTGCCTGCTCTGTCCTTGTTCACTTAAGAGGACTAATTAGGCATGATCAGATGTAGTAATAGTGACTCTCGTCTGACAAAGTCTGTTAAGATATCTAAGAACTGGTTTCGGGAGCCGATGCAAATTCAGTGCCAGCTCTGTCGCTTGTTAGCTGTGGGATTTCAGGCAGATTATTGAACCTCTCTGAGCCTCCGTTTCCTCCTCTGTAAAACAGAACCTATCTCATGGGGGAAATGTGGGTAAAGCTCTCGGCATAGAACCTGGCACATAGCAAGTCTTCGGTAAATTATCCTCATCACTGTTTTAGCTATGTGCCTCAGTTAGTGCCTTATTTGTAAAAGGGACAGGATATCTGCCTTATGTCACTAACAAGGATGCGTAAGAAGGCACTTTCAATACAGCATCACAGGCTGTATAATAAATAAGAGCATGATTATCATTTTCCTGTAACTACACTAAAGCAATTCTGGGGGTCTCAAAAGTGTGCTTATCTGGCTGCAGATTTATGTCCTGATTTAGAGATGCCTGGAGCTGTTGCAGGAGCCGGAACACATGGGAAATAGTGTAAAAGCGGCTAGAAACAATGGTCCTGTCCTGCCTGGCATCTCCCTGCTGCTGCTGCAAATGGCTTTGAGATTTGGCTTCTTCTGCTGTAAGGTTCTTGCACTGGAAGGTGGTGAGTGCCATCCTCAGCTCTTGTTGGAGTGAATCCTTGATAATTCATCCAGTCTGGAGATTTTATTGCTCCTTTGCTTCTTGTCTCTGGCACCCACCAGGCCACCTAACTATGAGAGGGTGGACTGAAGTATCCATAGTAAAAAAGGGAGTGAAGTTCAAACTTGTCAGTTTTGCTTAATGATTGCTTAGCCTTGATCATTACTTAGAAAAAGTTGAAAATATCGTTTAAAAACAGTTTGTATTGTTTTTGGAAATTGATTTCAATCATCTGTCAAAGCCCAGGAGTACAATTCTATCAGTGATCCAGCAATAGAATAGGCTTTCCCTTTAGATCCTGAAGGCTGGCTTTAAAGGGGCTCCTAGTTTCCATTTATCTTGATGTGTATCTGTGACACCTCCCAGCATAAATCCAGCAGCTCATCTGGTGAAGAGGATACAAGAACGTTGTTCACGGCAGCAAATACGTTTAAATTTTTTCACAGTCTGAGCAAAGCTATTGCCCTTGTCTATATTTTCATAAATGAGCTCTACCAGACGTTGCTTTCCTCATCTCCAGGTACAGTAGCAATTAGTCAATTCAGCTCTATCCAGGACTTATCTTCACGAAGGAAACAAACTTTTGAAAGTGTAGCTCAATTTGAAGAATTCTATCAAGGCACCTGGAAGGGGCCAAGAGTGCATTGTTTTTAAGGATCACTTGCTCTGGGACACTGCCAGCACACTCTAAAGTGGGCAGCCTTTCTCCAGGAAGCTGCTCTTTTCTGAGTACTTGGGAAATTGCTAAAGGCATCAGTATTTATAGGTCATCGTGTGGCAGGTGGGAGATAGCTTTCTCCCTCTCTCTCTCTCTCTCTCTCTCTCCCCCTCCCCCTCTCCCTCTCTGTCCCTCCATCCTTCCCTCCCTCCCCTTCTCCCCATTTCAGAGTTGTTGTTTAGTTGCACTTTGTTACTTTTCAGTTTTTGTGGAACCATATTCTAGATTCAGAAAGTAGGTCCTCCGTCTAAAAGGCACTTGCTGAATAAATGTTTGTTGAACAGATGAGTAAGTGAAAGGAAGAATAAATGGTGAGGTGATTGACTGTTGTTGGCAAAAGGCAGTGACTGACACTTGGCCACTAATTTTTTTTCACCAGTGCTGAAGATGAGGACAAAATTACTGCTGTCCTTCAGGTCAGGACTCATGCTTCACTGGTCCTGCTTATGAAGGGGGATGGGAGGGGAAGGGGTGGATAGACACTGTCCTTTATTAAGCATCAACTATGGACTTGGCAGTGTTAGGATACTCTATGTATGTTATCTCGTTTGATCCTCATGACAATTCTGTGAGGTTTTATTACCTCTATGTTACAGATGAGGAAATGGAGGCTCAGAGTGGTCCAGTGTATTGTTCTAAATCACACAGCTGGTTCCAAAGCCAATATTCTAGTTTGCACTCTTGCATGCTGCTTCTTTTTTTTTTTTTTTTTTTTTTTTTGTGGTATGCGGGCCTCCCTCTGCTGCGGCCTCTCCCGTTGCGGAGCACAGGCTCCAGAGCGCAGGCTCCGGAGCGCAGGCCCAGCGGCCATGGCTCACGGGCCCAGCAGCTCCGCGGCATGTGGGATCCTCCCAGACCGGGGCGCGAACCCGGTTCCCCTGCATCGGCAGGCAGGCGGACGCGCAACCACTGCGCCACCAGGGAAGCCCCATGCTGCTTCTTATACGCACACGTTAAATGCACAAAAAGCCCCATATTCCCAAGTTTCTCCCAATATTTAGAGTGTAAATGTTTAACCTTCCAATTCAAAATATATATATATTCATTCATATTCACACGAATTGAAAAAGTCATGGGGACGGGAGAGGGAAGACAGCTTAGGTTTGCTTCCCACACTGACTATTTGGATGTCTCCCTGAATCCAGGAGATTTTAACTTCAAGGGTGTATTAACAACAGCTTGAGACCCAGGTGCTATTAAGACAGCTTTTGTCCAGACTTTATTGATCTCTCTGAGGTCAGCATGTTGTGACCAGAGCAAGAGTAACTAGAAGTGACTGTTGGCCTGTCCCTGTAACACGGTATCCCCTGTGGGAGGGAAGATACCACAGTGTGTGAGACTTCTGCATCCACTGAGTCGATGGCTGTATTTGGTTTCATATGAGATGGGGCTCAGGGCACAAGGCATGGGATGGGGTGTCGGTTATTGATGTGTCTGCCTTCTCTCCAATGGCATGATCATGTCCCCCTTTCCCACGTTGGCAACTCTGAGATGGAAAAAAGAGGCCAGGGCCTGTCTCCACATTTCGATTCTCTGGTCTCCTGCTAGAGAGAGAAGGTGCAGGGGAGGATTAGAGAATGGGGAGGGAGGGAGAGGCAGAGAGTACCCAGCTGGGCTGAAATCCCCCATTAAGCCACATAGAATCACATCCTCTCTTCAGCCTCTAATCGTAAATCCCCAACCCACGAGATACATCACTGACTGTATGCCATGATGGTTCTGAGAAACTGAGAACCCCTGGCTTGAAAGTTTTAAATATTGTATTAGTTTTTATTGTAGACACAGCAACATAACTAAATTAAAAGACATTTAAATTTTAATTCAGCAAACCAGTCATCATCCACTACCGTAACCCAGTGAGAATTTCCACCTTTGTACAGGATCAGGCCTGCTTGAACAGTTATTTCTGGTTTTCTCCACTGTTACTTTTTTTAAAACAGACTTCCTGTGATGATGTTCACTCTTTCTGCAATAGGTTGAACCCCTCAGACTTGGCAATGAACCTTCCCTCTTTGGCCCCTAGAGATCGTGTGTTTACAGTTCAAGGAACTCACTTCAGTCTTGCCTTTAAGGAATAGTCCAGTTGTCTGGGTTTGTTCAGGTAAATAAAGTAGCAGCAGCAGAAGTAGTAACAGTAATAATAGTAGTAGTAGTAATAATAATAATAATGGAAGCTTACACTAATAGTATTATATAAGTATTATATTATGTAAGTATTGTATATTTAATCCTCCTATGAGATAGGTGGACTATCACTGTCTATATATTACAACTGAGGAAACTGATGCCCAGAGAGGTTAAAGAACTAGCCAAAGGCACACAGCTAGTGAGCGGTGAAACCAGAATGCAAATCCATGCTATCTTGCTCCAAAGAGAGTATAGAGTGAACAGAAATATAATTCTGTGCTTCTAAGAAGTTGATTCTCCATGAGTAATAAGAAGTAATTATAGCAGAACATGCTAGTATGTTGTGGAGAAAGAATCTAAGCAAAGAATAACATTCACACCTTTCAGACACTTGCGGTATCAAACCCTCTTGCTCTTAGTTGCTTTTGCTTTAATTGGAGTCTTATTCACCTTCATCTGGAAATCTCCTCTCTCCTGTACAGAAGCCACCAGCCACATGAGACTACTGAGAGCTTGATTTTTTTTTTTTTTTTTTTTTTTGGGGTACCGCGGCCTCCCTCCGTTGTGGTCTCTCCCGTCGCGGAGCACAGGCTCCGGACGCGCAGGCTCAGCGGCCATGGCTCACGGGCCCAGCCGCTCCGCGGCATGTGGGATC
>NC_041225.1:56744636-56772838 GCF_002837175.3 Physeter macrocephalus
GACCGGGGCGCGAACCCGTGTCCCCTGCATCGGCAGGCGGACTCTCAACCACTGCGCCACCAGGGAAGCCCTGAGAGCTTGAAATGAGACTCATCCAAGAGGAGAAGTGCCGTAAGGGGAAGATCAACACTGGGTTTCAAAGACTTGGTGTGAAAAAAAGCGTGTCAAATACCTCATTAATAATTTTCAACATCTTGACTGCATGTTAAAATATAGTCAAATTAATATCACCTGTTTTTTTTTGTAGTGTGACTATAAGAAAATTTAAAATTGTATATGTGACTTGCATTCTATTTCTACTGGACGTCAACACGTCCTCTAGATTTACTGATTTTATTATATCTTTCTCCTTTCAGTTCTGAAGACTTCATGATGGGTTTGCCCTTCAGGACTGGTTTTGGTCATCTGGGGCTTAAGTCAGCTTTAAGCTACTAAGCTTACTGTACTTAGTTTATTTATCTAAGCGAGGGCTGTTCATACTCATTCAAGGAGGTGATGAGGAAAACCTTTTCTTTTGTCTGTTTAGCACCTGATTCCCTCAGAAATTAAATCTCATGGACAAGAACATGGTAGCCACCCTGCCCTGTGAGCCCACAGTTGATCTTTCCTATTAAATTGGGACGTGCACAGGCAGAGCTGGTAGGAAAAGAGTTCTTCATTTTTCTGCCCATGGGCTAGATATGGAATTCCAAGTTGCCTTTGAAATGTTTTAGGAAACAGTGCAGACTGTTCACCGACACTTTCATCTGCTAGAGGACCTAAAGCGTCAATTATACTGTAGTTTTCAGCAACCTCTTAAATGTCACGGATCCAGAAAGAAGTCACAGCCTCGACTATTGAGGAACTTGGGGCATTCAGGGGGAGGCAGACTTGCTGACCTATTAGGAAATAACGAAGACTGAGTAACTAGAGCCAGATTGTGTGGCTCAGCCTCTAAAATCAAAATAAAGCCAGAGAACGGGGGTGGGGGGGCGGGGGGGGGAGCTATATGGGCTGCATGTGTGGGGAAGACATTTTGAATGAAGGCTGTAGGCCTGGAGGGCTTAGTAGGTTGTAAATCGTTCTAAGGTGAAGGCTGTAGGTATAGGAAGAAATGGGCGTGACACTGCCAGGGGACACGTCTGGGAGGGATGGGGGGAGCCCCTGGGGACCAGTCACATGTAAGTGTAAGTGAGCTGGGGGGCAGGGATGGATGATAGGGGCCCGTAGCCTGGGCTTGATTCGGGGGAAGCTGATGCTGTGTTCTCGATGGGGCAAAACAGAGCTGGATGATGAAAACCCCAGGCTTATTGCTCTCAGGGACCACCAGAAATTTTCTCATCTCCTGTTTGCCTAAGTGTGGAAGTTGGTACATTGGCACAGTGTTAAAGCTATTCAGTATACAATTATGTAGCACCTACCTTTTGCCAGACACCTTATTTTTAAATAAACACATAATTCTAAAATAAATACAACGTTACATGATGGCAAGTACAGCTGTAGTTATCAATTTAAAGAAACATATTAAGCTCAGGATACTGTGAAAGGCAGGTGGATATAACAAAAATCTTAAAGGTTTTCATCTTCTGCATTACAGATGGGCAACTGAGGCTCCAGAGGCCCCAGGTCTTCACAGAGCAGGTTCATCTAAGAGTGGCGTGCAGGGTAGGATGGAAAATGGGGAGAGAGTGGCAAAGAGGCCAGTTAGCCAACTGTTTAGGGGTGAAGTGAAGACTCTTTAGGAGTCTTAGAAGTGGTGAGAATGGAGAGGAAACACGAGAGCCACTGGTTAGACCGTTGTTCAGGCAGCTGTTTCATGTGTCTGTTTATCTCTCTGTGTACTTGGTTGATCTGCGATGCTCATTTAGGGTTCAGACTCCTAGTGCGTCTGATTGTTCTGCTGGTGAGCGTGGGCAGATGCTGAGAGGTAACTCATGATCCAGTGCTGACATTTATTGAGCCTTAGAGTGGGCCACATCCTGTGCGATGTCTCTTTCTTTCCTCACAATAACTCCATAACGTATCTGCCGTTATTCCCCCTCTTGTACAGATGAGGGAACCAAGGTTCAGAGAGGTAAGGTAATTTACCAAAAGTCACACAGCTGGGAGTCAAATCCGAGTCTGGCTGACCTCAAAGCCTTTAGCCTTTGCATATACTGCCTCATCATTGATCGACTCTAATGACCTTTAACAGCATCTTCTGCTGTCTCTCACTTTTCTCCCTCATTTAACCTAGAGTGTGAGTTTCTGGAAGTTAGCTTAGAATTTGATTCCTTTCTCTAAGCATCAGAAACAACAGAAATTCACCAGCCCCTAAGCCCCATTTTTAACCCCTGTGCAGCATATTTTATGTATCTCATTCTATGGTTTATGTCATCATTAAAGTGGCTCTACTTGGCCCTTTAAAAAGCTAATTAATCACTAAATATAGACCACAAGTTGTTCTTTTCAACCCCCTGCGTGTCTCTTTCCCCCCATTGTGAGATGCCATCTGGTGCTATGAGCTCATGCTTTTTGCGTTCCTTTTCAGAGAGCCAGATTCATTGCTCTCTAAACCCGGAAAGCCAGTTCATTTCAAAGTTCGCATGCATGGCTTTGAAAAAATTTGCATCTAATGCCTCCTTGTGGATTTTCACAGTATCACTCTTCAACGTATCGCGTGGCATTTCTGTCTTTACCACCGTCTATGTATATATGTATACTCGTCTTTTTACCAAAAGGACTTAATTTGTCTTTGGCAAATTAAGCAACTAGAGGTCTTTTCTGGGGTGATTTTTGTCAAGTTTCATTTTGTCAGTTTTACATGTGTGCTGTAGGAAGCCAAAACTTAATAGTATACTTTACTCTTCGAATCTATTTGACTTTCTGCTTTAACCGTGGAAAAAGTGTTTAAGAATAAGGAAATAAAAGAGCTAATCGCAGGCCTCTGACACTACTGCTGATCTGTCCTTTACTCCATCTTTCTCTTCCAATTCTGCCTGAAGTCTCTAATCATCTTCCAAGGGAGTAGAGCACCGGGGCTGTAGAGCATTTTCTTGCAAACTCAAGAGAGAAGCTCTGGGTTCCTTACCACGCTCCCAGTCTTTGGGACCTTTGGGTTACTGCTTGTCACTCCAGTCCAGACCTTGTCACTCTTCCCACTTCCTTTTTCTTCTCATTTCAAGTTCTTGGCCATTTAAATTTAACCTGGGAGGCTACTGGGGAAGGAGAGGTAATTTGGTGAGGTGTGCGCTGCTTACCTCATTCCTGGCACACGTGTGGCGCTTTCCTGGGGGAGCAGGAGAGCACTGGGCTGGCCGGCTGCCCGCCTCCTTTCTGCTACTCTCTCTGTCCACTGGGATCACGCCTGTTCCCAGCAAGGGGCGGAGGAGGAGATGGGCTCTGAGAGTCTTAGCAATGATGTCAAGGGACCACATATTTCCCTAGCATAGGAGTTGGTGGAAGGCCAGCCCCGCTGAGTCCGAGAGGAGAATTTCTCCCCAGTCCAAACCCTGTCTCTAGCATTAAGTAGCTTCCATGAGATGCAGGAAGGATGAAGCCACTAAGTCAGCCACGAGCCAATCCAGTCTCCAAATAATGTGTGTTGAAAGGTATGGATAATGTACAAACAGAAGGCTCAGTTAGGTATCAGCTTTGTTTCCAAAAGAGCATATGTTTGTACTAAACTGAAAAAATTTGTTTTTCGCTTCAAACTGACAGTTCATTTACTAACTGCGGTTCTCGAATTTATGGTTACCGGGGGGGAAGGGTGGGGAGAGAGGGATAGATTGGGAGTTTGGGATTGACATGCACACCCTGCTATGTTTAAAATAAAATGCCTTTCCATGAAAAAAAAAAAAGCTGCAGTTCTCACTACCCACAGAATTAAGATGCATTTCTAAAAGCGTAAGGATTTCTAACTTTCCTGAGTGAGCATTATACAAAGTTTGGGTAACGCCATATATGTTAAAAGCTTGGTTATTGCTTTGCACTGTGGCCTTGGGCTAGTTACTTAACCTCTCTGAGCTTCAGATTTTTCTACCTGCCTAATGGAGCTAATAATACCTATTTCATATTTAGCTCATAGGGGATTTTGGTGAGTATCAAATGGGTTTTGTCAATGCTTTTTTTTTTTTTTTGTCATCTGTGAGGTGATTTCTGTGTTTTATTCTATCGATAAGGTATATTACATTAATTCATCTTCATATGTTGAACCAACCTTACATTCCTGGCATAAATCCCATTTGGTCGTGATGTACAATCCTTTTTATATGTTGCTGAATTCGCTTTGCTAGTACCTTGTTGAGGACTTCTGAATCCATATTCTAAGGAATATTTTGTAATATTCTTTTCTTGTGATACCTTTGTTTTTTGCATCAGGGCAATACTGGCCTTATACAATGATTTTGGAATTGTTCCCTCCTCATCTGTTTTTGTTTTTGTTTTTTTTGAAGAGTTTATGAAACATTGTTAATTTGTCTTTAAACATTTGGTAAAATTCACCAGCGAAGCTCTCTGGTCCTGGACTTTTCTTTGTGGGAATTTTTTTACTAAGTTAATTACTAACTCATTCTCTTTACTTGATATAGATCTGTTTAAATGTTCTATTTCTTCTTGAGTCAGTCTTGGTAATTTGTGTCTTTCTAGGAAGTTATCATTTAATCTGTTGTATCTAATTTGTTGGCATATAATTTTTTCACAGTATTCTCTTATACCACTTTTTATTTCTGTAAGACGGTTAGTAATGTCTTCTGTTTCATTCCGGATTTTAGTAACTTGAGTCTTCTCTCTTTATCTTAAATGGTCTAGATAAAGATTTGTCAATTTTATTAACGTTTTCAAAGAACCAAGTTCTGTTTTTTTAAATTTTCCTTATTTTTCTAGTCCCTACTTCATTTATTTCCACTCTAATTATGTAATCTCTCTCCTTCTGCTTTTTGGGTTTAGTTTGTTCTTCTCTTTTTAATTTCTTCAGGTGGAAAGTTAGGCTATTGATTTGAGACTTTCTCTTTTAATGTAGGCATTTGCAGGTATAAATTTCTCAGTAAGCACTGCTTTAGCTGCATCTTATAAATTTTCATATATTGTGATTTTGTTTTCATTAATCTCAAAGTGTTTTTAAATTTCCCTTGTGATTTGTTTTTGATGCATTGGTTGTTTAGAAATGTGTTACTTAATTTCCACAAATTTCTGAATTTCCAAAATTTCCTTCTGTTATTGATTTCTAATTTCATTGTATTGTGGTCAGAGAACATACTTTGTATGACTTTCTTTTAAATTTATTGAGATTTGTTTTATTGCCTAAAATATGGGGTATGCTGGGGAGTGTTCTGTTTGCACTTGAAAATTATGTATATTCTGCTGTTTGGTGGAGTGGTCTATAGATGTGTGTTTTGTCTAGTTGGTTTATAGTGTTGTTCAAATCTTCTGTTTCCTTGTTGACCTTCTATCTAGTTGTTCCACCATTATTGAAAGTGGAGTACTGAAGTCTCCAACTATTATTGTTGAATTGTCTATTTCTTCCTTTAATTCTGTCAGTTTTTTCAAGTATTTTGGGGCTTTGTTGGTAAGCGGATAAAATATGTTTATAGTTGTTATATCTTCTCAGTGGATTGACCTTTTTATCACTATAAAATGTCTTTCTTTGTCTCTAATAACACTTTTGGTCTTAAAGTCTATTTTGCCTGATGTTAGTATAGCTATTCTGTCTCTCTTTTGGTGACTGTTTTCATGGTATATCTTTTTCCATCCTTTTGCTGCCAACCTACTCGTGTCTTTGAATCTAAAGTGTGTCTCTAGTGGACATCACATAGTTGGATCATGTTATTTTGTCTATAATGCCAATCTCTGCTTTTGGTTGGAGTGTTTAGGTCTATTTATATTTTAGTCCATTTATGTTTACCTGTGTTGTAACATTACAAATGTTCTTTGTTTCTTCATGTGGATTCAGTTACTGTCCTTTCATTCAGCCTGAAGGACTCCCTTTAGTATTTCTTGTAGGGTAGGTCTGCTAGTGACACATTCTCTCAGTTTTTGTTTAACTGGAAATGTCTTCATTTTCCCTTCATTTCTGAAGGATAGCTTTGCTGAATAAAGAATTCTTGGTTGATAATCTTTCTTTCAGTGCTTTGAATATGTCATTCCACTCCCTTTGACCTTCATGTTTTCTGATGAGAAATCAGTTTCTAATCTTCTGAGGAACTCTTATATATGAAACATTATTTTTTTCTTGCCATTTTCAAGATTCTCTATCTTTGGCTTTCAGCAGTCTGGGTATGGATCCCTTTGAGTTTATCCTATTTGTACTTCATCAAACTTCTTAGATGTGTAGATTTATGTTTTTCATCAAATTTAGGAAGTTTTGTTTTTTTTTTTTTGTGGTACGCGGGCCTCTCACTGTTGTGGCTTTTCCCGTTGTGGAGCACAGGCTCCGGACGCGCAAGCTCAGCAGCCATGGCTCATGGGCCCAGCCGCTCCGCGGCATGTGGGATCTTCCCGGACTGGGGCATGATCCCGTGTCCCTTGCATCGGCAGGCGGACTCTCAACCACTGCGCCACCAGGGAAGCCCTAGGAAGTTTTTCACAACTATTTCTTCAAATATTCTTTTTGTCCCCTTTTCCCTCTCCTCCTTTTTGGGACTCCCATTATACTCCTCAGACTGGATAATCTCAATTGATCTATCTTCAAATTTGCTGATTCTTTTTTCTGCCTGCTCAAAATTTTGTTGAGCCCCTCTAGTAAATTTTTAACTTTCCATTATTATACTTTTCAACTTCAGAATTTCTATTCGTTTTTTTTTCTGTCTCTTTTCATACTTTCCATCACTTTACTGATATTCTCTATTTGGTGAGACATCATTCTCACACTTGTCTTTAGTTCCTTGGACATGGTTTCCTTTAGTTATTTGAACATATTTAAAACAGTTGATATAAAGTCTTGGGTAGGGACTTCCCTGGTGGTCCATAGTTGAGACTCTGTGCTTCCACTGCAGGGGGTGCAGGTTCGATCCCTGGTCGGGGAACTAAGATTCCACATGCCGCGCGGAAAGTCTTGGTTAGGCAAATCCAATGTCTGGGCTTCTTCAGTGATAGTTTCTATGGACTGACATTTTTCTTCTATGTAGGAGCCTTTTTCTGTGTATGTTTTATACTTTTTAATTGAAACTGGACATTTAAAATAATACAGCAACTCTGGAAATTAGATTCTCCCTCCTCCTCAGGGTTTGTTATTGTTTTTGTGTTGTTGTTTGACTCTACTGAAATAATTCTGTAAAGTCTGTATCTTTTGTCATATGTGGGCCCTGAAGTCTCTGCTTGGCTAGCTTAGTGGGACTCTAATGATTGGACAGAAGTGTTCTTAACTTCCTGGAACCAATAATTCCCCCAGTCTTTGCCAGTGGGCTCTGTGTGTGTGTTGGGGCATGTGTTCAACTCTACTTTAGCCTTCACTTCCTGCTTACACAGAGCCTCAAGGTTAGCCCGAGGATGAGTATCAAGTGGAATGACAGTTTTGAAAAACACAAATGAGAGCTATTAATGCAGTCTGTTATCTTTTATTATTCTCAGACCAGATCATTTGCTCTTTGTAAGCACAAGCATTTTCTGACTTATAAACACATAACTTATATGTAAACACCGAACTTATATGCCTTAGACCTCACAACCACTGCCAGGGGCCTATGTTGAAAAAACAAAGAGAATAATAAAAAGAGCTGTGAGCTTTTAGAGAATCTGTGGTTTCATAAGGAAAAAAAAAAAGCTTCCAGAAAAGCAGAGATAGTCTTGGGTAGTGTTTCTCAGCTGCCTGCATCAGCATTACTTGGGATGTTTTGTTTAAAGTCAGGTTCCTGGCTCCATCCCAAATCTTTTGAGTCAGAATATCTTGCGTTGGGTCCAGGAGTCTACATTTTAAACTAGCTCCCCAGGTGATTCTTATGCATACTGATGATTGAGAAACAAGGGAGAGATGATCCTGTAGGTTCCTTCACATCAGGGACTAAGTGGCTCATGATGTTAACTGTGCTCAAATACTAATCTCCCCTTTCAATGCCTGATTTTTTAAAAATTTCACTTTATTAATTACATTTACTCAAATTCCACCAATTAGAGATTTATTTGCATCTATGAGAATATTTTTTAACAGCTGCTAGAGTTAAAAGATTAACATTTACTCACAGCTCTTTTAAAATTAATCTAATCAGATTGCATTTATCCAAACAGCTGGCCAAGGTGATTTACAAGGAAAGAAGGAAGTTTTGTTTCATTTTAATTTGACAGGAAGATAGATACTTTCATGGGATTCAGAAGACTTTAGGGGAAAAATAGGCCTGTGTTAATTTATGCAATAAAAGCATGGATTGAGAGGGAAGGTAGGAGAAGATACTAGATAAAGCAGTGGGTACTTGCCCATTTCAAAATATTGTGCATACAACCAGAAAAGGGAGGAAAAAATTTCTTTCTCCTTTCTACTTTTAATATTACCCGTTGTCTTAGAACCTAGAATTCAGATCAGTAAAATGTGTATTAAGGAATTATATCAGCTGCTGTAGGGCTACTTAGGCTCTCATGGGCTGTCTAGAGACCTAATCACTATTTAAACCACCACGTAGAAGGCTCTTTATTGAAAAATGTCTTCCGGTTTCCAAATAACACACTTCCTGATATACTTTTTGATTCAGCCCATTTGAGAGTTTGAGGTTGGATCAGATTTGGATGCGTGAAATTTATCTGTGTTCAAATTCCAAGCTGATTTCTCCCAATCACCTGTATACTTTTAGGCCATTTCTCCTTGAGGAGTTTTGTGTTTAGTTAATACAAATTCAACATTGAAAAAACAATTAGGGGAGTTTAGATTCTTATCAAATTTAATACATTCAAAAATGAAACATGATTTTAAAAATTATTTCATGTTTTGGGTCTTTACTACTCTGACTTGTCTCTATTAATGAGAATAATCAAGAGATTCCTATCCCCTGCCCCTTCAACCCAGTTTAGGATGCATTATCCTGCCTTCAGTTTCCAGAATTCTATTACAAATGCACAGACTAGTAAATCACATTTCTTATTTCCTTCAAGGTATTGCACAACGATGTACAGCTATCAAGTACCACTTTTCTCAGCCGATACGCTTACGAAACATTCCTTTCAATTTGACGAAGACAATCCAGCAAGATGAATGGCACCTGCTTCGTGAGTATTTCTGGGAAAGGGTCAGAGAGGGTCAGGGAGGAAATGGTGTCTTTCTGAACAAACAGCATTCCCACCAGCCCTTTCAGATTTGGACTGAAAGATGCTGTGCTGATCCTATGTGGGCCTCTGGGCCCCATCCGATTTGGTCAGAGACTCAGAGAGTCATTTCACTGTGCCATGGTCACACCTGGTTTGCAGATCAGATGTGTGAGAGTCAGGCATGGGGCTTTGTGAGACAGTGCAGTGAGCGTGTCTGTCCTGGTGGCATCGGTATACAAGCCACCTCCTGAGTGCATTCTTTACCAAGCCATGTGGTACAAGGCCCTGATCTGGCACTTGTCTTAGTAAACCAAGGAGTCTATACCTTAGGTGTGTTCTTTTAGTTTTCTTTATCCAATATTCATTTTAGTTACTGTGTCTATCTCAGACCTTGGTATTTCTGCTAAAATATCTTTATGAGTGTATGTTGTAATTTTCTCAGAAGGTGTCCATTATCTCCACATCCCGATGGCAGGAACTATCTTTTTTACTGTCTGGAAAATGTGAAACTGTAGAAAGGATTGTGCAGTGTGACACCAAAGAGGACTGATATTTACCTGAAAACTGTCAATTCATGTTGCCTAGGGATAGATAATTCAGGAAAGCAAAAAACTAGGCCTAATCCTTTTTAGTGTTTACCCTAATCAGAGGTTGACATTGTCATTTCCAATGCAATCAACGCAAGGACTTCAGTGATCTTGTTTGGTGACCAAAGTCACTACAGGAAGCCAAGGAGAGTTTCATTTTGTAAAGTCAAGTCTCTCTACAGATCAAAGGGCTCTATTTTGAATCTCAAACATGTACATGGAAGCTCTTAAGATATTGCCCACAGCAGTGGTATAATATTATAAATATTATGATTGGCAAATTTAGGACTTGGAAAGTCATTGGCTAAAATGTGGTTTATTTCTGAGTAGTATGACTTCCTGAAAATTATTTCTTGCTGGCTGATCTTAATGGTCATTTCTCAGCAGATCTTAATTAGAGCCTTATCTAAGTATTCTTACATCTTAATTCTTTATGAGCATGTTTGGAGTTCTTTGCCTTAATCATCTATGCAGAAAGCCACATAGTCACTGGTTTTAGGCAAGAAAAGATCATCACAGGGTCCTGAAAAAGACCCTTATCTCTTTACTCTAAGAGTAAAGACAGCAAGACAGTACTGAGCATTCTCCTCTTAATCCTCTTTGAGGTTCTCATGGAAAGATGCTTTCAGCAGTCTCAGGCATGGCTTTTTCCAAGAAAGTCACACTTGGTGATCTGTACCATGTTTACCAGATAAGCTTAGCATATCCGGTACTAAGGCAAATCCCATGTGGATTATATCTGAACCCTGTGCCTTTTAATGGCCGTAGAAAATAAAACTTGAACCACAGGGAGTTTAGGAGGTTGTGAGAGAACGGTGACTGAGCTATGATTACACTGGATGTCTCAAAACGACTTACACCTTAATATTAAACAGCCCCTTTAAATGATCAGTGCCTGTGACCCCTAGCTCTGTGGTGGTCTACACTGCCCCTTCTAGGCTGCAATGCCCTGCTTCAGTTTAGATGCTCTGAGCTAGAAATGAGAAATTCCTTTAAAAGAAAGGGATGGACCACGTGTGACAAGGGCAAGAGTGAAAGCTACCGTGATCCACCCTGTACACATCATCCTGAGTTGCCAGAGGCCACAGGAACACACAGTGAGGTGGTGGCTGCCTGGGCACCTTTGCAGAGCAGCCCACGCTCACACAGCGGGCTGTGCCTCTGGTCTTGGCTCCATGTGTGTGAAGGTGTGCCCAGTCCACCTCGCCTAGACCTGTTCACTGGCTTCAGCGGCAGACTTATGTTTGGGATCTGTTGCTCTAAGAAGGATCAGAGAAATTTAGCTCACGATTTTTAAAATTAGCTTCATTCAAAAAAAAAAAAAAAAAAGAAGGAGGGAAATAGAAAGAAAAAGCAAAATAGCAGGAGGGTGGACAACTGGAGTGGAAGTGTACCCATACATCCAGCCAGTCCATCTCTTGGTTTGGCCTAGAAGGTGGGCCAGGGCCTGGGTTCCTGGCCCAGTGATCACAGTCGTGTTTTTGTGATAGACCAAACTTCTTGTGTGTACAGTGGGGCTTGGCCCACGGGAACAGCCTTTTCTTAACCTGGGTACTTGGGAGCTTGGGTTGTAGGGCCTATGTTTAAGGGAAGAGGGCCTTAATGAGTAGATGTCCTATATATGCATCTTGGGCCCTATTTCAGTTACAATTGCCTTCACTTTCTCAAATGCTTTTTGAAAATAGGCAGGAGGAAGCATAACTTAAAAATAAAGTAATTGGCATCCTTGGTGCGCAGGTAAAACCATATTTCACTATATCTCAGTTTTTAGTCTCTTTCCCCAAAGTCAGATTAATTACAGCCACTACAGTGGTGGTGACCTATGATTCTGTTGCTCTTTGGAGGATAATAAAGATCTTTTGCAAACCTTCCTCACTCTCAGTTTACTCAGTAACTTGTTACCTATTACCCTTGTTTACTCTGGTGTCTGCTGGTCTATTTACTGCTTCATACGGACTTCTCCATGGACTCAGGGAGGGTAGATGCTGACCCCTCAACTTGTTACACCCCATCTGTCCTCTTATGAAATACCTAGGAAGTTTATTTCCTAAATCACCGTGGCCCTGAAGACCCTACACCTGTCCATGTAATGTATTAGTTTTCACAACGTATACAAAGCTCTTCATTTTCGAACTTTCAATAACTCTCCTTCTTCTGCTTATTATTTTGAATGTTTGTGTTTTGAGATTAGATCTAAGAAGAATCACTGCTGGCTTCCTGGGCATGGCTGTGGCCGTCCTGCTCTGTGGCTGCATTGTGGCCATGGTCAGCTTCTTCTGGGAGGAAAGCCTGACCCAGCATGTGGCCGGACTCCTTTTCCTCATGACAGGTACGCGGAACACCTCTGACACCTCTCCCAGCAAAAGCAAAGGCCTCTCTGCAGGCAGCTAGCTTCACTTTGTTATCTCTCCATTAAATTTGTTTTCACTTGTGAGAAAAGCAACCAGAAGGTCATTTGGCTTTGGTGGGCAATACAGAATTTAAAGACAACAACAGTGTTAAAAACGCAGCCCTGATTTCCCCACTGTGGCCCGTTACAAGGTTAGATGGAAATGTCTTGGGTTTAATCTCCATGTGAGGCAGGTCTGATTTTTCTGTCCCATTCTTTCCTATTGTGCCCCTAACCCTGGCGTGGACTCTTGGCAAACATGGGCCATTGCTTCTCAGGAGCCCTCCAGGAGAGGGTGATAGCTCAGCACAGCCCATGCCTCTGGGCTGAAGGTCAACTCAAAGTCTATTTCTTAGTGATGGAGTCATTGGCGTCATTTTTACACACAAAACATTCATTCATTTCACTCCGCAGATATTTTGTGAGGACTTACTATGGACCGGGCACTTCTCTACATACTCAAGACACATAATGATTAAGGCAGACAAAATCCTTCTCCCTTTCTGTTGTGGGGAGACACAAATAATAATTTGTGATAGCGATAAAAGCCGTCAGGAAGATAAACGAGGTGGCGTAGGGGACCCTCTTCCACATAGGGAGTGTGCTGCGGGCAGGAAGGAACGGTGCCAAGGCCTAAGGCAGGGATGGCTTGACGTATGTGTTTCGAGCCACAGAGAGACCAGTGTGGCTGGAGAGCAGGGAAGGAGAGGACAGTGTCCCATGAGGTGGAGAAGCAGACAGTGGCTTGGATTTTAATCTAAGGGTGGTGGATTTTTTTAATCTCTGGAAGCCACCAGAAGGTTTTACGCCGGGGAGTGACTTGCTGTTAAATCAGGAGATTGGAAGAGGGTGTGTGGAGACACGACTATGGTCTTTTCGATTGTCGATTGTCGGGTGAAGAACATTTTTGTCTAAGAAGGAGTCAGCAGCTGAGTTGATGGCTGAAATTGACTGCAGGTGGCTGCGGAGAAGAAATCTTTCCTCCTGCTTTTTCCCAGAAAATTGTGTCTGTGATTAGTGGATGCCAAGTTAACAGTTTCACAGAGTACGCTGAGCATCAGAGTAATAGTACTCTAGATGTGTAGCCGTTTTGAATAAGCTCATTTGTGCTTCTCTGGAGTTCTGTTACTCAAGCGACCACGACTGGGGTTTCTAGCACTGCTCACTGGCATGGTCATTCACTCAAGCCCGTGTTCACTGGAGGCTGCAGCACCCCTCGGTGACTGGCACCGTTTTCTCTGTCTTTCAGGGCTGACAGGTAGGTGGTGCTTTGCCTTCTGGTTGGTCAACCAGTCAGCTTCTGTAACCTAGTTCACAGACAGAGGTCCTTCCTTCCTTCTAAGTCCTGTCGGCCCCTTTCCGACCCCATGAGATGGCGCTGTAACCAGCAGTGACCTGGAATAACGGATGATCATTGTAAGCATCCCGACAGAGCATTCAAAAAAACCTGGCCTTTGAATAATTCTTAGCAAAAAAACAACTTAAGTTTTCCAGACTTGGGTGAATACACAGAGGCTGCAGGACTGTAGCCCAGGGAAGCTAGAATTCTAGTTTCTGAGGTTTTGGAGGAGGATTTGAACCTTCAAGACCAGCCATTGGGAGGGTGCCTGCCTAAAGGATTCATTAAAATCCAAAGTGTAGGGACTTCCCTGGTGGTCCAGCGGTTAAGACTCCACGCTCCCAATGCAGGAGGTCCAGGTTCGATCTCTGGTCAGGGAACTAGATCCCACATGCCACAACTAAGAGCCTGCACACAGCGAAGACCCGGCACAGCCAAATAAATAAATGAATAAATATTAAAAAAAAAAAATCCAGGGTGTAGAATGAACGGGTGAGGGTGTCAAAGAATCAGAGAGGTCTGTGCTGCCCAGGGGATTTCTTTAAGCTTAATGGTCATGAAATATCTCCCCCCATTTTCTTCCCTTCCTTAATTAGTTGGGCCCCCGTTTTTCTAACTCTTGTCCTCATATACATCAAAGAAGTATTCACAACCCCCCCAGCCCTGGAAAGGCCCCACAGAGCATCCTCAGGAAAATGAAAGGAGCTGAGGGCCAGACAAAAGCCTCAGTAGTAGTAGGTTTTAAAGGACCCTTGTAATGTGGGTAATGCATGAATAATTTAGGATGCTCTTAGATATCAAACAATTGTTGGCATGAAAATAAATCACAGGACCATAAAAGTCAGGCTCAGTGAGCGTTTCTTGGGAGGCAGAGCGGCTGGTTTGGTTTTAAATGAAAGGAGGGTGGGGGTTCAGTCTTGCATTGGCTCAGAGGAGAGCTAGGAGCTGAGTTTCCTAAGCCAGCCCCACCTTCCCCTGCTCAGCCCTCATTCCTGAGCCATCTGTGTAACTCTGGGCCAGACTGACTCAGGGCTCAGCAGGATTTATCATCAAAAGCCCCTGTGCAACTGTTAAAAACAAAACAAGCAGAACAATAGCCGTAGTAGCAAAAACCCATTGCAACCCCAAAACACCCTAAACTTATAAACTTGAAGTTTGATGACCAGTCCGGAAGGGTGGACAGACCTACCACATAACACTGGCTTTTTTTTTTTTTTTTTTTGCTTTTGGCTGCCCAAACAACATTTTTTTTTGGAATAAAGGGAAAACCCACTTATAGATCTCACCATCTGAAAAATTAGTTGGTAAAATATTTTCCTTATCCTGGACCAAATCTTGACCAAGTCTTTGTCTCACGAAAAACAACAACAAAAGGGAGAGAAGTGGCTGTGGTTCTAAAAGTGTAGCTCAGGGCATCCTTGTGATGGAAATGGTCTGTGTCTGGACTGTGATGGTGGCCACATAATCTGCACACATGGTGACATTCCGTGGAACTAAGTGCACACACACACAAGTGAGTGAGTGCATGTAAAAACGGTGAAATCGGAATAAGGTGGATGGATTGTATCATCGTAAGTTTCCTGGTTGTGCTATTATACTAGAGTTGTGCAAGACGTTAGTATTCGGGGAAATTGGGTGAAGGGTATACAGGATCTCACTGTTATCTCTTTCAACTGCATGTGAATCTACAATTATTTCAAAATAAAAATTTAAAAGAAAAAAACAACAACAACAACAAAGGAAAGAAAAAATGTTTGCCACCATCATCACATGGAAAGTATTGAATATTTTGTTTTCTGGGCTTCCATTTATCATCATACCGTAAGCATTCCCGGTGGCCTTATATTGTTCTGTGTTCGGTTTTTAATAGCTTTTAATAGCTGCACGTTCTTCCATGGAGTAGATTTGCTGCGTTGTGTTCCCTTACTGTGGGATTTAGGGAGGTTTGTTTCATTTTTGCTACTACAAATAATCCCTTTCTATTTCCTTTGTAAACACCGAGATAACTATGTTAATCCATTGCATGAGATAAATTAGCTGTAGGACCTTCCCACATAGCAGCAGGAGACGAGAGCAAATAAGAGTTAAAAGAATTGATTTTAATGAAGCAGAAGTGTCTTCAGCAGTCTTAGTCGGCATCACCCCACAGATTTTTGATGCTAAACTTAGCCTCTTCTAAGGCGCTAGCATCTTCATTCTCTACCTGAATTTATTAGCCAAACCTTCAATGAAGATCATCAGTGATGTGACAGTTTGAGATGTTAAAATGGAAACTTGGAAACAATCTCTCTCCGTATGCCTTATTGCATACTGACAGCTCTTGATTACCTGCACGTGGAGCAGCCCGGCTGCTGTCACTTCCCATCCCTAATTCCCTGGGGCCTCCCAAGGGGTCCTCCAGCAGGGCCAGGGGCACAGAGCCTCAAGTGTAGCCTTTTGACCTCATGTCCTCTGAAGTTACACACACACACATCGTCACGGAGGCATATCCAGAGGACTAAGGGAATCCCAACAGTGAGAGGCTGCCCTTTACCAGACCCCACTGCCTCCAGGCACTGCGAGTGAGTATTTCCATCAGCTTTAAATGATGCATTCTATTAGATTGCCGTTGTGCTAGTATGATGATTATCATTTGTTAGAAACATAAATATTTAAAAAGGTTAATTTAGTCAATGCAAATATTTTTAAATACAATTTTTACGTCTCCGTAGTAGTGTTTTAATTACCTTTTAATATACTGGGAGTCTCAAAAATTGGATAAAGCTTGGTCCTCCCTTGATGGGGGCCTTCATTCCCCTTCATAGGCTGTGCCCTGAGTGGCCACTGCCGAAGAGGCAGGGCCTTCGGGACAGTAGAGAAAGAAGAGACAGCCCAGGCTGCCCCAGCAAAGCTCCAGGACCGGTAACACCCGCGCTAGGCCACCCATTGTTTTACTTCAATACATTCAAATTAAAACAAAGACTCCTCTGTAGGTGTATTGAATTCTCTAGGGTATCCTGACCTAAAACTACAGGTCCTTAATGCCGTATCTGAAGCCCTTGGGACCAGGTGCATTTTGGAATTCAGGATTTTTTTTTTTAATTTATTTAATTTATTTATTTTTGGCTGCCTTGGGTCTTTGTTGTTGAGCGCGGGCTTTCTCTAGTTGCGGCAAGCGGGGGCTACTCTTTGTTGTGGTGCGCAGGCTTCTCTTGCTGCGGAGCATGGGCCCTAGGCGCATGGGCTCAGTTGGTGTGGCTGACGGGCTCTAGAGCGCAGGCTCAGTAGTTGTGGCGCACAGGCCTAGCTGTTCCGTGGCATGTGGGATCCTGGACCAGGGCTCAAACCCCAGTCCCCTGCACTAGCAGGTGGACTCTTAACCACGGCACCACCAGGGAAGTCCCTGGAATTCAGGATTTTTAAGTTTTATTTTAGAAAGGGAATATAGTGCATGTATTCTATATTATCTAACACCCTGAGCAGGGTCTGAAATCAAGTATACATTAACATTTCTGCAGCCAAACACATGAATATTCACACTAGGTGGGATCAATAAGGACTATAAATAGCCTATGTCAGGCCAGATTTGCCGGTCTGTGAGATTGCTGCAATCTTTCGGAAAAAGATCGGATGTTTTTCGGATTTAGTTAATTGCAGATTGTGGGTCTTGTATTTGATTTTTTTAAAAAGTGTTGTCTGTCTCTATTAGTCCTGCCCAGTCATTTAGTTAAGGCATCTTAGCAATGGCTTTTTGAGCAATCTGTGTGAAAAGTAGCTTGAGGCGGTTTTTTTCTGGAATTGCAAAGAGGCCAGAATGATGGGCAGGCCATCTTTTAAAGGAGTGAAAAAAAAAAAAAATCAGTGTTTATGTCTTTGGGTGTTGCAGCTATGTTATTTATCAAGCAGGCTAACCAGGGTGAAGCAACTTCCACCCCTTTCCGCCTTTCAAGCACATCAAAAGAGGATGGTCAAAAGAGTGAGCCGTTACCCTAACTACACCATACCAGCTGGCCATAGGCAACATGAAGTTTAGGGAAGGAAATTAGGTTGATGATCTGGGATGGCAGCATAAATTTATTTCTCTTCTGATCCAAAAATATCCTTTCCGTTCTTGTAATTCTGTGATATCACTGTATCTTCTAATGAAGAACTTTGGCAGAACACCTTTTAATATTTTATAAGAAAAGTCGCTGCATACAGTGCTCTTCAGAACAAGTAGTTACTCACCCTCTTGAAGATGCTACCAGCAGTAGCCAGGACTGAGTTTGGGACTTATAAACCCCTCTCCCCTGGCGCCACCAGCTGGGCTGAAGCGTATCAGTGGTGGTAGCCCAAGGGAACTCCTGGCTGGTCAGGGGAGAAGCGAAAGGGAAGGAAATGTCTAAGAGAAGAAGGGAGGAAAGGTGACCTCTCTCCTCGTGGCTTTTCAGGAATGACCATTAGATTCTGAACTTTTGAAATGCAAGGCTGGTACCTTATCTTTCCATACCCTCATCCCATATCTTGCATTAACTAGATTGCTACTGACAAGAAAGCAGCATTATCTGAAATAACTTGCCATCTAGGTAAATCCTACAGGAGGTAATTTAGAATGAACTGGTTCTTAGGTGTGTAGAACTCACTGTATTGCAGAACTCAGTTTTCTTAAGCAGGTTTTGCACACTCCATGTCCTCAGTGCTATTAGGCTCCATGTGGAACTTACAGGAAGTCCAGGGCTCTCTACTCCTTTTCCCTGATACGCATGCTGGAAAGTGAGTGGAAAGAACACTTGGGGTTCCTGATCACATCAGCGTCAAAGCAATGATGGCTGTGACCATCAAGAACTCATTCAACTTAACTACCTCTAAGATAATCAGAACTGGGTCTGGAACATAGTAGATGCTTATAAATAATTCTTGAATAACTGATTAAATAACACTTAAAATAGTAAAATCTTGCTTAGGCCTGTAAAAGGGATGGAAATATACTTCATACATTGATCATACACACAAACTCTCTCTCTCTCTCTCTCTCTCTCTCTCTCTCTCTCTCTCTCTTTCTCACACACACACACACACACACACACACACACACACACACACACACACACACGGACCTTAATCTCAGAGTTTTAGCCTCCAGAATTGTGATAAAGTAAATTTCTGTTGTTTCAGCCATCCAGTCTGCTGCTACTTTGTTAAGGCAGCCAGAGCAAACTAATACACATGAGGACTGTAAGACATGCATATGGAACTAAAATAGAATTCCGCAGGATCAAAATTGACCTATGACTACTAATCTAGCTACAACAGAGATGTCTTCATCCTTTAAACACTTTTCCTTAGTGTCTTCAAAGTTAGAAGGGTTTTTCTTTCCCCTTATTAAGATATCTTGAATGGGTTAGGCCTCTTTTACAAAAGCTAGTTGCATACATTGGAAACACTGCTTTGTCTCCTCTCCCTACATTTCTCTGTAATAATCAAACAGCCCTGCCCATCCCACAGATAACAGCTATGGCAGCTATGTATTTGCAAACTTCCTTAGATATGTGAGGGTCCAGAAAGGGGAAATTCTTAGATATGCTCTTTGGTTCATCTTTGCTTTTCTCTCACTCAGAACTACTTCAAGAGCATCTTGGAGGGAGAAAAAATGTTCTTGGAGAGCAGTCTCTGGGGACATTTGTGGGAAGGGGAGGGGCAGACATCAGGCATATTTATGGGCTCACGTAACCTCCTCCACCCCTCCATCTCAGCTGAGTGAGTAAAGGCAGAAGGAAATAAAGATTTTCATCAAGGTTTGGCGATGCCCTAATCCTAAAAGAACTTAAGTGACACAGAGATATATATAATATTTCAAGATAAAATAAATACAAATAAGGGATCAAAATAAGACAAAGGAGCAATCAGGTTTGCAGGGCAAGATGGATCCAAGGGTGAGATTAGTAGCCAAAAAGCATGCCATGAAGTCCCCAATTTTTGCCCCTGGGGGGCCACTAATTTAGCTTTAGGGGAGTTTCAGCTCTGGCAACTCGGTCAAAAAAAGACATTCTATTAGTGACATCGTTCACAGTGTCCATGAGGTAAGCACAAACTAAGTGCCCTGGGAAAGCACAACTACTCATGACACTCAGGGCATAGAAAGTCATCCTGAGGTTAAATCCTCAGGTTAGGTTTTTCTTATCTTTTTCTATTCAGTATGAACTGGTGTTGTTATGCTAAAATTCATTTCACCAAAAGCAATTTTATGGAGTTGGCAGGGGAGAGGTGCTAATAAAATCAATGTTTAGTATAAAATCAAAAAGAGTATGTTCAGAAAGAAAAATCCATGACGTTCAATTTTTTATTTAGCTGCATAATACCAAGTACTAGATTCACTAGGAAATTTTGGGAAATGGCCTTGCTCAATGCCATATTATGGAATAACAGAGTCACAGAAATTTGACACTGCAAGGGACTTCAGGAACCAAATCCCCCATTTCTTTTTCCCCTAGATGAAGCTCAGAGAGATTAGGTAATTTCAAGGTCACACAGTGATTAGATGTAGAGCTGGGGACCAGAATATATATATATTTATATAATATATATATAATATATATACTATATAAATATATATATATTTTATATATATGCATATATATCTGCATCCCAGCCCAATGCATTTGGACACGAAAGTATGCTTAAGAGTCTTAGTTTGAATTCAAGCTTTCAGAGGTCATTAAAACTACGTTACTGGGCTTCCCTGGTGGCGCAGTGGTTGCGCGTCTGCCTGCTGATGCAGGGGAACCGGGTTCGCGCCCCGGTCTGGGAAGATCCCACATGCCGCGGAGCGGCTGGGCCCGTGAGCCATGGCCGCTGAGCCTGCGCGTCCGGAGCCTGTGCTCCGCAACGGGAGAGGCCACAACAGAGGGAGTCCCGCATACCACAAAAAAAAAAAAAAAAAAAAAACTACGTTACTGGTAAACAGCTTCACTTTTAGGTATTCAGCTGTGTGCAGACAGTTAAATGCAGAAGAGTTGTTTTTCCTGTGAACAGGTTATTGTTCTGTTATTCTATTTTACCTCTTGATACTCCAGAGATCAGATTTTTCTAACTGCCTTATTGTTCTATTACCAGCATTCATTATAAGGACCTTGTTATATATAAACACCGTCTTTGTTTTGGCCACTGAAAGCATTCACGTAGATGTAAGAACATTTGCTGTTCCCAAGGTTTGAAAACAGCAGAGGAGTATTCTGGTTTTGACTGTGCCATTCCTTTATGAAAGAATTATTTCCATCATGATCTTCCTTTGGAGAACTCAAAAAATGATGTGTTTACCATAATAATTTGGAGCAAGAAGTCAGAAAACAAGATTTTATCCTTTTTAGAAAAACAGAATCACTTTAGAGTCTAAAAGTAGAATTAGGCAAAGAGTAGGAGAGATCAAATCACCTCAGATCAAGTGTCCTTTTAATTTAAAACATTTCTAAATGCACACTTGGAAAAGGATTCAGGCAATGTGTTCTTATGTGATTTGAGTGCAGGCAGAATTCTGGCACTTAAAAATGACGTTAAGGAAAAGAAAATGGCATTAAGGTGATCTTTATTTCCTCCCAGTTGCTGCCTGCTCTGAGTTTGTTTTTCTGCTAGTGTTTCTGATCCCAAAAGCTCTATTAAAAAGGGGTGTGGAGATCTGTTACTTTTAGCCCTCTCCTTTCAGTTCCCAATTCTGTGTCTCTGTTTCCTATGGAGATGCTGCGTAGATCCCTAAGGTTACCAAAGCAATTTTTCAGCAAATGGTTGTAACCTCCATTGTACACAGGGGTGAACCAAAGTATGAAAAAGACATGTGTAGAACTCGGAACCAAATGGAACATTCTGATGCTTGACTGGGTGCCAGTTTTTATATTTATTACCCACCTTCAGCTCAGCAACTGCCTCATTGTGATCCCATGCTCACCCAAAAGGAGCAGCCTTGGGGGTCCACTGTGATGAAATAGAAGCATCTACATCCTTGAGGAGTAAAAATCCGGTGTTTTGGGCTTTTGAAGCATTTTTATCAGAATGCTGATTTTAGTGTTCTGAAAGGACAATTGTATATAACGTGTTGGTATAAAAAAGTAAAATTTTGGGTCTGTTCATTTTCCTTAGGCTACCTAAGCTACCTGCATTCTGAGTGGTTGAATTATAGATCTCCTATATATGATGTCAGCTATTTTACGACAATTCCAACATCCTGGATTTAATTTATATTATTTAAAATCTTTTTATCCATTCATTAAAAAAAAAAAAGATTTTTGAGGCCCTAGAATGTGCCAGGCTCTGTGCCTTAAAAAAAACTTATAAAAATTCATTTACGATATTATCAGGCAACATGATAAATACTAATGATAATGGTAATTGAAAAAGAAAGACTTGGTATGATGATTGCAACTGTCTAAAACTGTGTCAACTCAGGTAAAGAACAAAGGGAAATGAAAATTGTTTGTATTAGGTTTGAGTGATTATAGATTTTTTTCCTTAAAAATAATTAAAATTTCTACTACGTTGTTTTTAAGAATAAAAAAATAAATTCAAATATACATACCAATTTAATTGAGATAATTCAGAATAATTCAAGTTATCAGAATTTTCCCATCTTTTTCACTCCTGTATCTCCAGAACTTAGCATACAGTCTGGCACATAAAGGTTTTGCCAATGTTTGTTGAATGAAGTAACTCAAGTGAAAGAATTGTCAATCCTTTATTAATTTGGATTCATCATCTCATCTGTTGATCTGATGTTCACGAAGGCCTGTCTGGCATTTGCCTTGTAGCAGGCAAAACTGTAACCCATCACCCTGCTCTCTTTGTATTATTTATAGGAATATTTTGCACCATTTCCCTCTGCACTTACGCCGCCAGCATCTCCTATGATTTGAACCGGCTCCCGAAGCTAATTTATAGCCTGCCTGATGATGTGGAACACGGCTACAGCTGGTCTATCTTTTGTGCCTGGTGCAGTTTAGGCTTTATTGTGGCAGCTGGAGGTCTCTGCATCGCTTACCCATTTATTAGCCGGACCAAGATTGCACATCTAAAGTCTGGCAGGGACTCCACGGTATGACTGTCCACACTCAAGTCCACTGCTTGGTGGCCCGTCCACAGTGCGGACGACCCTTGAAGGGGACGGAGCAGAGTTTGAGTCAGGATCCCAAGCACAAAATCGGTCTTTTACATTCCAGCCTGTTGCCTGCCAGCCCCTTCTGGATGACTGATGTCAAATCATGCAAAACCTCCATACCTTTCTAAGGACAAGACTACTGTGGATTCAAGTGCTTTAATGACTATTTATGCTTTGACTGTGAGGACTAGGGAGCAGTGCCATGGAACATTTGTGGGTTTAGAAAAAGAGAAAACCGCACTGGAAAAATTTGTATGATTGCCATTTATTTCATTAAGTTTGTACATAACAATTACCCGAGAGTCATTTCTATTTGCAAAAGGATTCATGACAAAGCGAGTATAATTTTCTTGTCGTTGTACCATGCCTGTTAAATTTAATGCAGCACCTTCAGAACTTGTCCTAATGGTGTCTTGTTGTGTCAGCACCAAACATTTGTGCATTATTTGTGGATGTTTTTTGTCACAGGGAGATTCTTCTGTTGCCTTATTTATTTTTAATTGAAGTCTCTTCTCCATCTTTGTACTGGAATCAAAATCATAAGAGAAACAGATCAACCATGGAAGAGCTAACCTGTAATGCTATGCAGTATTGTTAGAAGTCCTATCTGTCGTTCGACCTGTCTCTTTATGTTAACTGGATTTCTGCATTAAATGACTGCCCCCTTGTTAATCTGGGTGTGTTTTCCTGTCTTTCTGCCGCGGCAGTAGGTCTCCCTAGCCATTCGAACAGGTGAGAACTCTTTGTTTTTAAGAGACTTGCTTCATCTCAGTTAGGTTGGTCATTTTTATTTACCTTTTGTAGTAATCACACACATGCTCTTGACAATAGAGATCATTTTCCAAGCTTCTTTTAAAACCTTACCATAGGATTTTGAGTTTTCTTCTCTCCCTCTTCATCTCTGTTTACCATCTGCCTGGTATTTAGCCACTGATAAGGATTCACAGTCTCTGGCCTTATCCTTGGACCTCCTACCCCAGTGGGTTTCAGCCTTGGCTGCACATCTGATCACCTGGTTAATCATCTTCAACTGTACCTGAACTGGGCCCCTCCCCAGACCAATTGACTTAGAATGTCTGCAGCTGGGCCTGGGCTTGAGTATTTTTCAAAAAAAAATCTCATAATTCTGATGTTCATTTGGGATTTAGAGCCACTGTACTGGGTCAGAGCTACAGTTATCTCCTTGGTAGCTAATATTTATTTAGCACTTACTGTGTGCCAGTAACCGGGCTCTGTTTTTTCCAGGTATAACTTCATTTAATCCTCTCAAAAGCTCTATGAGGTAGTGTTGGGCTGCACCCTGCAGGCCTGCAAGCCTTGTGGATGCCCGGCCTCAAGACCAAAGAAAGAGCCCAGAGACAGCGACAGAGACATCAATTGTTTACTGGATAGGGGATCTTACACATCTGAAGCAAAAGGTCCTGGAGGGACACCCCACCATAGATGGCACGCAGGACATGGCAGCAGTCTGCTACTTGGGGGAGAAGGAGGAATTCCCCCATTTATAGGGGGAATTGATGTCAGGTTGGCTCATCAGTTACCAAGGAAACCAGCAGCCGAGGCAAGCCCCTCACAGCCCCTCAGGTTAAGACTATCACGAGGGCATCTGTTTCCCTTTAATAAACTAGCAGGTGGAACCCTTCTGGCCTAAGGGTCAGGAGGCAGCACATTCCTGTGAGAAGGGTGTAGGTGAAGCAGGGGCTGGTTGAGTTGAGCAGAGAATGTACAAAGAGCAAGTGACGAACCATCTGGGGTGGCCTGACCGTACAGGTAGGTAACTCTCACTCCACTTTACTGATAATGAAGCTGAAGGGCAGACTCAGAACATTTGCTTCATTTTTTTCTATGCGTGGGTGTAGGACAACATTAAAACCCTTCCATGGTATTTCTTTCTCTTTAAATGGAAGGGTGGGTACTAGCTAACTTCTACGCTTTTCCTTTTAACTCCATCATTATCCTGTATTCTACGCACAACGTGTGAGAAAGATGGTCTGTAAAAGAGGGAAGGTGCTGTATCAGAAGTACAACAGTGCTTCAGACTTTAATTTTATAAAAAATGCTTTTTTTCCCCTTCATTGTAAAACCTGATTTGGTACTTGTAAAAGGATAATCATAATCTACCTACCCACACCCAAAAATCAAGCCTGATTTCCAAGTGACGGTGTCCACATATTGTTACGTAAGCCTTTTGGAAGAGGTTAGGTGATCCTGGTGACCACACAAGCTCTCACCAAGGCCTGTGGCTGTATTCCCTGGCAATCTCTCAGGCCTGTTTAATAAACCTATCCCTCTGGATGAGATCAGAGACATATAGAAAGGAGCAATTATTTTCATTTATTACTTACTTTTCAAAGCAGGAGAGCTGTTTCTTTGAAGTTTTCTTTAAAGATTCCCCATAGAAGATGTCAAGACTCTTGAGCATTTATATTCCAACCACCAAAGCGGCGTCTGAGTGAGTGACTTTTGAAGTTTCTGAGAAGCTTCCCAGGGATTTGAGGTGTGAGTGGAAGAGAGCCTCGGAATGACAGAAGGTTGAAGGGTTCACACACCAGAAAGATTTGCCCAGAAGCCAGGGGAGTTCACTTCGGATTCAAGTGGTGTGTTGGCAAGAACAGAGCTTCCCTGCCTTTCAGCCAGAGTGAGCTCAGAGCAAGTTTCCTTGCTTTCTATTTACATTTCACAGAGTGTAAAGGTTGCCAGTCTCGCATTTGGTTCCCAGTCCTTAGGCTTCTCTTAGGGGTGTTTTCTTAATTGGCTTGCAGATGAGGAGTGATTGAAATGGCTGCGCAGTACCCCTTGAGCAGAAGAATTAGTTGAGATAATTTGTTTGTTCTTCCTGTGTTTTCTCTGTCCCAATTCTAGTTGCATGCCTGTGGCCAGGCTGTGTTTTTTTCTTTTTTGCCTCGGGCATTTTTTGCAGGGCAGAAGGCAGAGGTAGCTGATCTCCTTGAAGTGAGGATGCAATGGGTCCAGAAGGGAGGATAGGCCAGAGGGCTGACTTTGTGGGCTAGAAGTGCTTAAGGGCATCCTGGAGACTGGAAAGAGAAAAAGGATGGCAGTCCTGTGATTAGTTGGGTCCATGCATTTCTTGAGGTTATCAGGACCTCGGCAAGGATGGCTATATGGGGTGTCCAGAGATACTGGGGCCCTTGGTACAGTGGCTCTCATGACCCAACCATGGTTTCAGAGCAGCAGAATCAATGAGCTGGGAAGGACCAAGCCTTGGAATAATGGGCTTCTCAGTGGCAGCCAGTCTTACCCTTGGAAGGTCCAGGGACATTGGTACAGCTGTGTGTGTGTCTGCAGTAAGGAATGAGGGCTAATTCCCCCTAAACCTACAAGAAAGGACTTTGAATAGAAAGTAAATGGATTTACAGGGCACCTGGGATTATAGACTAAGACTCATGTCCATCTGCCATATATAGACAACATTTACCGAAAAAGAGAGCTCTACCCAAATCCTTGATGAGACAACCATAGGCCCCACAGGCCCCTCCTTTTACCAATGTCATTTCTGGTTTATTTGCAATGTTAGAACATTGCTGTCCACTCCAAGGGAACCCTACCCCCTCCTTCTTTACAGCACCATGGACCCTTGATAATCAAGCGTCCAGGATGTAGGAAACTTACCCAGAATGTAATTTCTCCATAAAAGTCCTTGTCTCTTTCAACAAATATTTACTGAATTCCTACTGTGTGCCAAGTGGTATTCTAGGCACTTGAGAAACATCCATGAAGCAAAACAGACCAAGGTTCTTGCCCATGGGAAGCTTATTCTAGTAAAATTCAGTACAATACAGGTAAAAAATTCAAGTCACCCTTTCAAGCCCCACTTGATTTCATAAATCCCGGATTAAAGTAGTTCAACCCAGTTATTAAAATAAGTTTCTTTTGAATTATGATTTCATTGGCTGTATATTTCACTTCATATAATTTTATTTGAATCTATCCTCAGTAACATAAAAAGTACATTATTAACTTTTTTTGTGGTGGTGGGGGATGAGTTTGCCTCTCGAAGATTTCCCAGTTGAAACTGAAATCTGAGAACACAAACGTGTACCGCACAAGTACGCCTCAGTCACCCGAGCTAAGGAACCTGGCTCCTAAGGTTACCTGAGCTAAGAATGAAGAGGGACCTGGGCTCCTGGAGACTCAGGCCACAAGGTCAAGGTAACCTACCCAGTGGAGGCCAGTGCGTGTGGGATGCTAATGCCGCCAGGTCTTTGCTCAGGCTGTTTCCTCTGAGCTGGGACACCTGCTCTTACTCTTCCTGGCTCATGCTGACTTTTCCTTGTGTCTCAGCTTCAACACAACACTCCTAGAAGCCAGGCTTGAGCACGCTACCCTGCTTTAACCCTTTTCCTGCCCAGTTACACTCTGCATGCTAATCACCTGCTCACCCCTAACTGGATCATAGACTCTTGCAAGGTGTAAACTGTGTCTTGGTTGAGTTTTGTCTCCAGGGTTTAGTCCTGGAACCCAACAGGTGCTCATAAACCTTTGTGGAAGAAATGCGTGAATTCAGAGTCACAGAGACAAACTATCCGCTTCCCTGGACAGAACTGACTCCCTTACCACCAATTTTAGGGAACCCATGCAAAAATAAACGGTAGCGTAACAGGCTAAATGGAATGAGAATCTAGCTTGGCAAGCAAGGAAGTCTCATTAGAATAATTAAAAGGACTATTAACACACAGTAACACAGATATAACTTGAAATGTGTTATGAACTAAATACTGTGGAACGTTTATTTGATGGCTCAAACAGTATTATGTTAGTAACCTCTATATTGTTCTACAATTTAAATCTCTTCCATTTATGCGCCAATATGTCTCAAATCTCTGATTGGAATTCTGAAAGGAGTGCTTCAAAAAGGATTTCCTTTGAAAGCAAACAGCTTTACTGACCAAGAATGCTTTTATTTTATTTTATTTTTAAAAATTAATTTATGTTTTAATTTTTGGCTGCATTGGGTCTTTGTTGCTACGCGTGGGCTTTCTCTAGTTGCAGTGAGCAGGGGCTGCTCTTCGTTTAGGTGTGTGGGCTTCTCTTGTTGCGGAGCACCGGCTCTAGGCATGCAGGCTTCAGCAGCTGTGGCACACGGGCTCAGTTGCTCCGTGGCATGTGGGATCTTCCCGGACCAGGGATCGAACACGTGTCCCCTGCATTGGCAGGCGGATTCTTAACCACTGCGCCACCAGGGAAGTCCTAACCCTTTGAAATTGCATTATTTGAATTTCCCCAGGGCCCTGTCCTTTGGAAGTTCTCCTTGCTGTAGGACAGCCACAAATGCTTGAAGACACTCAGGGCACCCCACTGCATACTGGAAACATGGCTATCCAACATATTTCCTCTTTATATACAACCTATATTTTGCCATGCTTCAAAGCAAGATTTCTAATTGTTCTAAAACCTCATAGAGCATGTCTTCTTATAGCAACCTTAAGAGGAAAACAAATCGGTTGGCTAAAAAGTAAGATACTTTTCTGTCTTTATTTCCTATTTTTCTTCTTCTTCTTCTTTTTTTTTTTTTTTTTTGCGGTACGCGGGCCTCTCACTGCTGTGGCCTCTCCCGTTGCGGAGCACAGGCTCCGGACGTGC
>NC_041225.1:56773341-56778248 GCF_002837175.3 Physeter macrocephalus
GCAGGCTCAGCGGCCATGGCTCACGGGCCCAGCCGCTCCGCGGCATGTGGGATCTTCCCGGACCGGGGCACGAACCCGCGTCTCCTGCCTCGGCAGGCGGACTCTCAACCACTGCCCCACCAGGGAAGCCCTATTTCCTATTTTTTTCTCTTGTCAGCATGTACTGTAAAATATTGCCTGCTATGTGTAAGACCTTGGGCTACACATGACTTTTGTCAGGGCCGCTCTGCAGACAGGAAATGAGAGAAGATCATGGGCTGGAGTGTGGCAGGAGCCAAGGGGGGCAGTGGTGTAGGCGAGGTTTCCAAGATAGCCAGAGCCTTGCTGGCCTCCATAAGGAGACTGGGTTTTATTCTGGCAATGGAAAGCAATGAGAGTCTTTAAAGAAGGACAACAATGGGATCTGATTTCTACTTTAACGATGTCAGTGTTGTCGCTGGATGGAGAATGGATTAGAAGAAGGCAAGACTGGAGGTGGAGAAGCCTGTTGAGGGGGGGGTTGTTGCTGGAGTTCAGGAGACGTGATGGTGGCCACGATATGGTGAAGGAGATAGAAGTGGGCAGATATATTTTAGAGATGGAATTGATGAGGTGTGCTGGTAAAGTGGATGGAGCCGGGAAGGAAGGGACATTATCAAGGATGACAACTAAGTAATTTGGAGAGTTAGGTTATTTACTAAGGAAATTATGGTTCTTGTATCCAAAAGGGGATACCATAATTTGAAAAAAGAAAAAAACACAAAGTTTTATGGCAAACCCAGTGTCACCTAGGATGGCACCTAGGTTAGGATAAATCCTTAACTGAGTGGAGCCCAGGATTGAAAAGCCATAGTTGAGAATATGGTCCAATGACCACAATGCACCTTTTCTCTAACTGATCCAATGGCCAGCCTCTTCTTCTTTGGTTTCTAGTTGTTCTCCAGAAGCTGCCTATACCAGGGTTGGCAAATAGGATTCAGTCTGAGTGTGAACTTGATCAATTAGTGGTGATTGGGAAGATTTCAGTCCAGCCACAGAGGAAAGGACGTAGTGATTGTGAGTGAATGGTAAGGCAGATGTCACGCCCCGGCCACCCCCAGCTTAACTCCTACCTCAGAGATTATTGGCCCGCTTTCGTTCAGTTTCCGTCATGTCTTAGGGCTGGCATTACTGACGTTCACAAAATGCACAGACCACTGCCCCGTCATCTGCTCATTCTGGATGGCCCAAACTCGGATGATGCCACCACCTTGAGCGTGGGTTTGTGAGGATGGATGAACCGTACCGTCAGGCTCTTTAGGAAACGTTCTAAATCTACACAGGACCATACAGGTAAATTCCTTCAACAGCTGCATAGATGTGGAGTGACATCCTCTGGGGATTCTGGGAAATGCATGGAAGCACTGCTGGATCGGGGGTTCATGGAGGCTCCACTAGACCCTGGCAAGAAGGGCCTCAGACCCCGATGACGATGCCCTCAGAACACAATAAGTCCCTCACAATCACAGACAGATGTCACGCCCAGGATGTTTAGTTCTTGAATTATAAAACACCATTTATTTTTATCCTCATGGCTTTGCCTGTCAATCATTACTTGCTTTAGGGATTTGGCCACGCCAGAACTGAAATTCACCCAGCTGTGGCATCAGTGGGCTTCAAACTCATTCCCCACACGTGCAACACGTCACAGCTCATCACACCGATTGAAGCTGTTAAGCATAGGAGGACAAAAGGGACCCAGACACCTGCATAAATTGTTGAGGTTTTCTCATCTCTCCCTAAGCCCTGGTTTCCATTTGTTAGTTCTGGACTCTCTCAGGTGCTCAAAAAACCACTTCCCACTTTCAAAGCACTTGATTCTAAGAGGTTGGTGCTGGAGTCCCGTTCCTATCAATTCCTAGGTCTCCTTCAGTCTTGTAAATGTTAGATATAAATGAGAAGTGGAAAAGAAAGCTCTGATTCTCAAGTCCTCTCCAGTTCTGTCTCTCGACATTGATGAGATGCTGAAGGGACGGACTGAGTTTCCTCAGGGGCTGTTCCAGGCCATGTTCCTTACAAACCTTATCTTGGTTTTATAGCCTCTACTTTATAGATGGAGAAACTAAGGCTCCTAGAGGTTAAATCACCTTCCCTAAGGTACCAAGTAGCCGAGCCAAGGTTTGGATTCTAGCCTGCTCACTCCAAAGTCACTTCTCTTTCCACTTTTCCACATGACCTCCACATCACCTACCCGAAACCCAGCACAAACACCTATAGTGCACTTTTAACCACATCTGAGCTTATTTTTCAAAATTTTATACATCTAGATAGGTTCACCGGCCCCCACGTTTTTCATGGTTCCCCTTGGAAATTATGGCTCTGCAGTTTTTAATCAAGCTGCTGCATTTCTAAACCGGAGCACATACTGCCCTTTGTAATTCTATAAAGAATGTCAGAATTATTATAAGCATGGAACCTCTCCTTACATGAGTGACCTTCAGCAGACCCTGTCCCCTGCAGTAGCCTAAAGGTATGACAGCAATTTTAATTACCTTCTTGGCACTCCCCCGACAGAACATTTTGAGGAATTCCCATGTCAGGGTGGCTCAAAGATTAATATTTAAGTGGGCAGGTCCTCCTTCCTTTGTCCTGTGAAAGCATTCCTGATGGCTTTTTAAAAATTATTAAATAAAAGCAACTACTCAAAAAGGAGGCTCTATGGTTAGAGGTAGTATGGGAACTCAGAGACTCTTGAATCTTAGTCCTTGTTTTGTGACCGTCTTGATGTGTGGTCCTGAAAGCCACTCATCTCTACTGAACTTCTGGACACTTCCATGAGCTGATGCGATTTCCAGGGATGTTTTCAATAACCACGCTTTGGAGAAGCCCACGAAATACTTTGAATACCTCTATAAACTTTTACTTATCCAAGTTGAATGCGAACTGATTTTGAAAATAGGGCATGGAAATTACACAGACAGTAAAGTAAAGCCATCTGATGTTGAGGCAAATAAGGATATCCTCCAAGTTTTTTATTATGAATCAAGGAGAGAACTTCATTTTATATTTTCTCTTGGAAAGGTTGGTCGCTGTATGGTGACTTCAAAACCAAACCAAACTAAACCTCAAGACAGCCTTGGGAGGTATATGGAGGCTCTGATTGTCACCCTGTTGACAGTAGAGGATACCGAGACTCTGAGTATTAACCCAAGATCTCTCAGCCAGTCTCTGGTGAGGTGTCTAATCTTCCCCAGCAGATGAGCTAATGAGGTTTTGAGGTCGCCAAAGTAAGAATCTGTATTCCTGCAAACATGTCGATGGAGCATCAGTCTCTGCTTTATATGTCTCTGCTGTGAATACAGTAAATCGCTATCATGCCATCATGTTTCTCAGATAAAGTGGACTCGGGAATGGAAACTAAACCAAGTGTGAAAGGTAATCTGGGGGAGATAACACAAGTGATTAATGCAGTATTGATTTGAAGGATGAGCCAGTTTTTAAACAAAGAATTTTCCAAATCAAGTAACAGCTTAAAGAATATTCACAGGAGTGGGAAATGGTTTTCAAGAGAACTGAAGTGAAGGAGAGGGAAGAATGTGGGATGGGCTGAGGGACTGAGAGTGGAGCCGTGCACTTTGCAGGGCGGGACAAGTGGACGCCCTCTTCTCACAACCTTGTCAAAACAGACAAACAAAACAATGGGGACATATGTATATGTATAACTGATTCACTTTGTTGTAAAGCAGAAACTAACACACCATTGTAAAACAGTTATACTCCAATAAAGATGTTAAAAAATAAAATAAAATAAAATAAAACAAAAAAAACCCGCAAAAAAAACAACAATAACACATCAGATACTGCGGGGAGCCAGAGGAGTGAAGAATGTCATGGGTTAAGGTGAAATTTAGTACAATTTCATTATTTTTAAAAGCAATCAGCCTGCGGGGCTGTGACACGCCTACATAATCGAGGGGTGTCACAGAAAATGTCAGGCTTTTACCTAGTTACGACTGAGCAGCTTGCTCTGTGCTGCATGATTCCATGCATTCAAATGTCACAAAGGAAAAATGGGGAAAAAAAATTTCCCTGCAGGAAATAACAGTTGAACATTTTTTTCTTTTTTGGAGGGCATGGATTTGGTTAGAGTGAGGGGGAACTTGCTCTAGCATCCGGGGCCTTTCTGGCTCTGTTCGTCTGGTTGGCAGATGACTGTGGAAGGGTATCTTCACGTGGGCCTTCATTTACCAAATCTATACTGAGTGCCTAGTATGTGTCAGAGACTGACTTCAGTACAGGGGATAAACTGTGAGCAAATCAAAGAGGCCACTGCCTTTATGGAGTGGCCATTGTAATGGCTGAGAGACAGCCAGCAGGCAAGCATGTCAGCCACATGAAGAGAAATGGAGGAGTGGCTAGGAGACTAGGCGTGAAGGGTGCCGTTGTGGTTGGCTTAGGTTGGGAGGCCAGGGATGGCCATGCTCCTAAGCGGGCATTTGAGCAGAGAGCCTGAGCGGTGTAGGCGTACGGGGAAATGTCCAGGGAGGGTACCAGCAAGTCCAAAGGCCTGAAATGGGATAGAGCTTTGCAACATTCCAGCATCAGCAAGGGGCCAGAATGAAAGGGGGTGTGTTAGAGAGGAAGTTAGAGGGGTGCCAGGAGCCAGGTCAAGACTTTGGGTTTTATTCTGAAGAAAATGGAAAATCACTGGAGGGTTTTGAGCAAGAGAGTGATATCATCTGACTTACATAAAAACAAAACCAAAGGGCTTCCCTGGTGGCACAGTGGTTAAGAATCCGCCTGCCAATGCAGGGGACACGGGTTCGAGCCCTGGTTCGGGAAGATCCCACATGCCACGGAGCAACTAAGCCCATGCGCCACAACTACTGAGCCTGCGCTCTAGAGCCCGCGTGCCACAACTACTGAAGCCCGCGCGCCTAGAGCCCGTG
>NC_041225.1:56778467-56779504 GCF_002837175.3 Physeter macrocephalus
CACCGCAATGAGAACCCCGCGCACCGCACCGAAGAGTAGCCCCCGCTCGCCGCAACTAGAGAAAGCCCGCGTGCAGCAACGAAGACCCAATGCAGCCAAAAATAAAATAAATAAAATAAAAATAAATTTAAAGCAAAAACAAAAACAAACAAAAAACAAAACAAAAAAACCTCTGACCCAGTGAATCGTGTTAGTACCCAGAGGCCAGGACTGGGCATTTGGGGACCCCTGGCAGAATATGTGGTTAATATGTGCACTCTTCCAAGGTGCCCAACCTCAAATAGTGTAGACATATCAAGGGCAGGAGCCACAGAAGGGCAGCTAGAAGGATGGCCACTCAATGGTAGGAAAAAATGTGTAAGAGGAGGGGGATGGGCAGGTGGGGGACCCTTTGTAATTGCTCTCCTTTGTCACACAGTTGAGAAGGCAGTTACTTGCTGAAGGAACTTGATGAAAACTGACAATATTAAATGATTGTGGCATTCAGGTGGCAAAATGACACTTCAAATTCTTGATTTTCTTGAACATGTTAAATTCATAGGATGTAACTAAAAGACGAAGCTAACCACACCTAGGCATGTTTTCAGTTGTTTTTTTTAAACTCCCCACATTCTTTTTCACTCTCAAATACCTTCCTGGACTCTGTTCATCTTTCTCTCTTTGTCAAGCTTTTTCAGAGAGTGGTTTCATCCCTCTATTTCCAGAGGTCGGGGATAACCCTATCTGTCATACACTGGGACCTCTGGCTATCACTCTCCTGCTCCCTGCCTGCCTCTCCACCTAGAGAGCTGTCACAGCAGCATTTCAGGCAAGGCCGCTTCACCAACGAGCATCCCCAGAGCCTGACATGCAGCAAGTTCCCAGAGATGCTTGGCAGTCGAATGAATGAAGGAGCCAATGAATGAGCGAAAGAATAAGAGAACTGAAAAAGCATGGGCTTCCCTGGTGGCGCAGTGGTTGAGAGTCCGCCTGCCGAGGCAAGGGACATGGGTTCGTGCCCCGGTCCGGGAAGATCCCAGATCCCGCGGAGCGGCTGG
>NC_041225.1:56779703-56814510 GCF_002837175.3 Physeter macrocephalus
AAAAAAAAAAAAAAAAAAAAAAAAAGAAAAGGCTATAAACACTCTGAAAATACATAGTGTTTGTATAACATGCATGAAAATACTCAAGATTTATTACCAAGATTTTTCTGTGAAGACCTTGCATCTCACCTAATTTTTGCCCAAAAGCTTTCTTGCATAGCTCTTTGCACAATCATATTTACCTAATATCCAAGTGAGTGTTTCCTCTTGAAAAATCAATATATTTTGAATCCCTGATGAGGCTTAGTTTTCCAGGTTATGTAGAGAGTAGGTGTCTCCCTTGACAGCTGTCTGTCTCTCACATGGCTTTCTGGGTGTCCCTTTGGTTCACTGTCCTGAGATCCACAGGCATCTATTTATCTTCTAATAGGAGCCAGTTTAATTTAGTCCAAGAAATATTTAACTGTTCTTGGTGGCCACACCCTGTGCCAAAGGGGAAAAAGTACTATAGAATACTCCAACTAGGAGATATCCTCAAACTTTGGAAAATTCTCAAAAAGCTTTATTGTCTTGTGCATTTGATATTAAAGCTATTTTAGCAGACACTGAAACCATGATTTAATTCTGCCAAGTACGCAAAGGTAATTAGAACCACCGCCTTTAATACGTCTACCACTGTCATTCAAGTCCATGAAGAAACACATTTTCTACCTGCCATTTGCTGCATCTTGGTTACACACACAAAGATGTCCACCTTCACACATTTTTTTCTCCTAAAGATTCAAGTAAGGCTTAGGCACAGAATGAAAAAGACGGTATCATTCAACATCTTTGAGAGGCCAAAACATTAAAAGCAATTTTGGGTGGGAGATGGCAAAGAATACAAAACAGACCTGGAAAATTCGGCAAAAGGATAAATGCAAAACAGATGTGAACATCCTACTGAGAATGAGATGGGCAGTGCCTGGAGGACAGGAGTGGGCTTTAGTAACCCAGGTGTGTGGGGCAGGGTCTCCAGCTGCAATCGACAGAATATACTCTAGGTAGTTTAACAGAAAAGGAGTTCATTGAAAAAATATATTAAGGTGTTCAAGAAGGCAGGAAATTAGTCTAGGTGGCTACTCAACCAGGAACACCATCCAACTGACATGACAGGGCTGCTGTCACAATGACCCACTGCAGCCTCTGCTGGGTACCCATAGCACAGCTTGTACCATTGCTTTTGGGCCCTGAATGCTGCGCTCTGTCCCTGCTGACTCCTGAGGCTAGATGCTTCTGACACCCTTCCAGAAAGTAGATTCCATCATGGTGCCTGCTTCATTAGAAGAAACGTGGTAACAGGCACCCCTCCCACTTTCACCCCTTGGTCCCTTTTTTCTGACTTTTGGAGAAAGATCGCCATCTACTGGTCGCTGGGTCATAGCACACACAGCATCCTGCAGGGAGGCGTCTCAGCGTCTCCAGGACTTCTTGGCTGGCACATTTAATTGAGTGTTGAGTAGCCCATTCCACCCTGCCCTCAGGCCTTACGTTTCAGGTGATGGGTAGATGTTTTAAGACTAGAAATTCTGTTGAGCCTAGGTCTACTGCCTCACACACACCACTGTAACTGAACTCTGGTGTTGCCGGGAAACAAATGATAGTGAATTAAGGCCATTTGGGAAGTTCATGAAAGGTGTGTCTGGTCTGGAGAATCCAAGTCCAGAGTGAGCAGTTAGTCCAGTGAGGACAAATTACTGCCCTCTCTGCAAGGGAAGGGTCTCCACTCTAACCCCCCTCCTCGATGGGGTATTATAACAAGTCTCAGGGTTGGTCACTGCTACCGAAAATTCATCAGCAGGGGCAGTAGGCAGTCAGGCTTGATGAGAAGTCCTTGTTGGGCCAATGCATTATCTCTGTCCCGGAAACCATGGCCACTTTGTCCATGAGGCCTTTGAGCGAGGATGGCTGAGGAAAGGGGAAGAAGGCACAGGGCAGGCAATCTGCCGCTTGAACACTTAGAACCTCATGCATGGTGGGAGTTCTTGACTTTTCCAGTGGTTAAGACCCAAAGACTCTCCCACACTGGGGCCCGTTCTGAGATGTCCAGCCACATTCCTCTTCCCCAGACCTCCTTTCATGTCGCTGACCACCCTTTCGAAGTGGTAGCCACTGCCCATGACATGGTGGGTTATCTTCCTCCCAGGTCATCTCTCCTTTTAGGTAACGTGTGCAATGCAGACCACTCCAAATTCTGCTCCCTGAGACGATCTCCTTTCCCCACTGTCCCTTGGCCCCAAGTGGGGCTGAAATGCCTCAGCAGGTGCCAGCAAAACTGGCAGAGCCATCTCCAAACCAGATTTGACTTTTTTTTTTTCCTTTGGCAAACTGCTCATTGGGAATTCCCCACGGGACCATGGTTGTGAGGAAGGGGAGGGGCAGGCAGGAGGCGCCTCTCAGGATAAGGTCCCTGCAGGTCACGGGCGCCATCCGCCACGTGGCCCCCGGTGCTGATATATACCACTCCCACCTGATGAGGGCGTGCTGCCGGGCTGGGCCCACTGAACTCTTGGCTTGGTAGATCAAATTGCAAGATGGGCAGTTTAGGTCACGTGGTCACCTAGTCTCCTGTGGTCAGGCCCTCCATAGCAAGAGTTATTTCTAAGAGGAAAATAATTACTTTCAAATAAAAGCTTGGCTTTGCTCCAAAAGCTAAGAGGCTGCAGCTGCACTTTCCCTATTGGGATCTGCTGCTGGCTCCACACAGCATCCAGGCGGGTCACAGACACTCTGAGCGTAATTAGATCTCCTGGGTCCTCCTGGCAAAATGCAGAGCTGCTTACAGTGTGCCTGGACCAGCTAGAGAGCCCTCCCCTGCTCAGGGCTCCATTAAAAGTAAATGAGTCAAAGCAGCAGACCCCAGGCTGACACAGCTTGCCTTCAGATGCCAAAGAACTCCACTGAGCATCTGTGCCTCTTTCTTCTTGGTGGCACTAATAGCTGCGGTTCTACAAAGAGACAGTATTGCTTTTGTTTGTCCATTTCGGTAGGAAGGAGGAGCCTAGGGAGTATGTGACCTTGGTCCTCCAATAATAGACACGCTTAGCCCATGGTTCGGAAGCCATTGTGCGGATTCTTTCATTGCCGAAGGCAACTGTTCCAACTACAGGCTCAGGGACCGGGGAAATTACCACATACTTTTTCAGTGACAAAATTAAAACAGTCAGAAGTGAACTTCCACAGTCTCCCACCACCACAGCCGCCCACCTTCCAGCATCTGCTTCCACTTACATTCTGTTCTACACTGCGTGTTTCTGTAATGGACATTAAATATTATGGCTAAGTAGGGGGATGACGTCACGGTAATGTGGAAATTGGGTTGGATCCCAAGTGATTTTTTTTCCCCCAGCACATTATTTTGTTCCACCAGATAAAAGCAGCCGAATGTGAAGGACACCAAAAGGATGAGCTGAATGGAGGAACTGCAGGAGAATAAGGTACTTTATATAATGCCTGCTCACTGCTCCTTCCAGGTCTTGGTGGTTTGGCCACAGATTCTGTCTTGGAAGTGCTTGTTGTGTAACTCAGCAGCTTCTACCCTCCTACCGAATTCTAGCAAGCTGTCTTTGCCCTTTTCTTGGAAAGGTGGAATCCTTTATTTTCTGATGCATTTATTTGTTAGGTGTATAAAGTTTTTAATCACTATGTTTGTTGGTGCTTTTGCTAGTGTGCAGTTTGCAAAGTTGGATAGGTTTGGAATGGTCTGCCCCAACCCTATTTTTTCCATAAATTGTTATTTTTAGTGCATGAGTTTGGGAATGAAAAAAATGTTCAGGAGCACATTTATCCTGTTATGGCAGAAATGCCTGCATGCGTCTTCCCACTTGTAACCAGGGAGAAATTATTCACGCTGTTATCAAAAGCTAATTCCTCCTCGTGTGGACTCACCCCCTTATTCAAGGACATGGCTCTGGCGTTTATCTCCCTTTTCCTAGCTCATCAGCTTTTTGCTTTTCCTGCAACATTCTCTTCAACATAAAAAAAAAAATGCTGCTACTTCTCCCATCTTAAAAAAAAGTCATTCTCTCGACTCCACGTCCCCTGCCAACCTACTACCTCCATTCTTTGCTCCCTTTCAAAACTAGTTGAAAGAGTTGCCTATACTCACTACCTCTGGCTCTTTTCCCATTTTCTCTGAAGCCCAACCCAGTGTGGTTTTGCTTCTTTTCCGTGCCATCAAAATTCCCATTGTCAAGGTCACTCATCACCTCCTCATTGCTAAATCCAACGGTCAATTTCCAGTCCTTCTCTTACTAGGCTGGTTAGCAGCGTTTAATAGTTGGCCACTCCCTCCACCATATTCTTTGTTCATTTGCCTTCCAGGCCACTGCTCTTGTTTTCTTCCTGCCTCACTGGTTCCTTCTCAGTCTCCCTTGCAGATCCCTCTTCTGTTGGAGGAACCTAGGGCTTGGCCCGGCTCCTCTTCCTTTCTTTCCTCCACTCCATCCTTTGGTGATCCCATCCAGTTTCATGGCACCTTTATGCTGCAAATTCCCAAATTCCTGTCTCCAGAACAGACATTTGGCTTAAACTGCAGACTATATATTCAACTGCCTACTCAGCACCTCCACTTGGATTTTTAATGCCCATCTCAAAGTGAGCAAGTCTGAAGCTAAACGCCTGGTATTTCCCACCAAGCCTGGCCCTCTGTTGACTAGGAAACTCCACTGTTTCAGGTGCTTGGCCAAAAATCTTACAGTCATTCCTGCCTCTTCTCCACTGATCACGCCACACATCGAACACATCAGCAGATCCTGCTGGTTCTACTTACAAAATATACCCAGAATCCAGCTGCCTCTTACCATCTCTACTGCTACTGCCCTGGGGCAAGATTATTGCAAAAAACTGGATTGTTGCAAAAAACTCCCAACTGGCCGCTCTACTTCCCACCTTGCCTCCCTCCAATTGATTCACAACACAGTGGTCACAGTGATCCATAAAATGTATGTTAGATTGCGACTTGTTCAAAACTCTACAGTGGTTTTGAGTCAAAGCCTTCTAACAGTCTTCAAGGCCCTACGCGATCTAACCTGCCCCCCTTCCCCCCACCACTCACTTCCTCTTTAACCCCTCTTTCTCCCCTCCACTCACTCTACTCCAGCCACTGGTGCTTCTCTGCTGTTCCTCAAACACATCAGCCACCCTCTTGCCACAGGGCCTTTGCAATGGCTGTTCCATATGCCTGGACACTCTTCCATGTCCTTCACATATTTCCTCAAATCTCACATTCTCTATTAAGAATGCAAAACACTTGTCCCCATCCTCCTGTGCGCCCCTAATCACTGCTCTGCTTTACTCTCCCCCTGCAAGGCCCCTCATCTTTTAAATATCAAATAAATTACCTGTTATGTCTATCATTTCTTATCTGTCTCCCCCACTAGATTTAAGTCCTATGAGGGCAGGGATCTGTTTGGTTCACCGATATGCTCCAAGGGCCTAGAACAGTGCCTTGGCAGATAGTAGGTTTGCAATAAATATTTCCTGTATAAATATGTGATAGGCTACAGTCCCACTGGGCCCACTGTGAGGTGCTCCCAGGTAAAAATTCCACGTATCACCTGTGCCGCACTCACCCCACACTGACCAGAGGACCTTGACACTGGGCCTAGGTCACATGCCACACCCTAGCTGGAAAACAAGTTTTTGCTTCTATTTTGGAGAGGTGGGATTCACAAGGTGAGAATTTTCCCCAGTGTGGAAAGGTTGTTCAAATGGTACTAAAGCAGCCACAAAGCTAAGTCACTACATCGGGCTACTGAAAAAAAACGAAATCATATTTTTCATCAGTTTCCTGTTTCTTTAAGTAGTGAACACAAGGAATGCATTCAATTTAAATGAGAGTGAGGTGACAATTTATTAACACTTTCACAAAAAAAACAAAGTTTATCTTCTGTCATGTTGGAGGATATTGGCTTAATTCATATTATTATTCCCACTGATGTTTTACATAATATGGGACATATAAAATGTACTGCAAATAAAAGTTATTTTCACTCCAACAGAGAAGAAAATGACAGGTTCAAAAAATCAAGTTTAATATCAAAAGAAGTTGATATCAAAACATAAAAGTTTCTACATTTCAAAAAATGTGACAGTGAAAATATTATTAAGCTTGTGATGAGTGAGATATACTTTATGGTGAGCCTCTGAAACTTTTGCTTTGAAGTTGAATCTTCCGCTCATAAATAGTGCAAGCAGAGCAGACCTTTTCATACTCTGACAGAAGGCGAAGATTACGAGTCCTTTAGTTCAAATATTCATTAATTGTTCTTCGTCAGAAACACTCTTTAGAGTGTAAAACAGAAGAAGCTCTTATTAAGAACAGGTGTCCAGCAGCCACCGCCCTGGCTTAGGGGAGTCTGCCAGAGTCTTGGAAGCCTCTTGCACTGTCAAGATTCCAGAGACAACCATCTTCTACTCTGTACAGCTGATGTATTATAAGGACTTGAACCTGGCTTACAGTAGCAAGCCTGCTATTGCCCGGGGGAGTGCGACTTCTTATATTTGTATATGAGCGCATCTGTTTTTCCAAGGCTAACTCTGTAGCATTCCACTGGCACCAAAGAGCCCAACGGTGGCATTCGGTCCAAGCACTCCTGGTTACTGGCTGCAAATGAAGATGACACTGGCTCTGATATGGCAGCTTTTCCTTCAGGATTCAAGCACTCTGTGCTTCCAGGTTTATCTGTGCGGCTGCCCTTGGAATTCAAAGGGACGCTGCTCTCTTCACAACCTTTAAGGCGCCTCTGGTGATCTTCGCTAAGCAACAACACAATGGTCCCGCCAACACGAAGCACTCTGTGACAAAAAAAAAAATGGTAATTGGTAGGAGTGTTTCCCCCTTTGTAGACAACACACAATCCCACTTTGTTTAAAATACTTGGTGTTTTTAATTTGAAATTTAATTTTAGCTATTTAAATGCGAGGATTTTGATAATTAGGTAGTATCTCCCATAATGCATATTCATTATAGTAATTATGAAATCACTAGTACAAATCTGCTTTAATTATCTATTTTTACTCTATTTAAAAGGCAAGCCTCAAAGTAATTTGTAGTCACAGCTTAATAAATGATTGTACAAAGGAAAAGGCAAATGAATGAATCCTGAGGAATCGGCGTATGTGAAAGGCAGCAGGCTGATGGCAGAAGAAAGTCACCAGGAAGGAGTGAGGACATGAACAAAGAAAGGGCAAAAGGGAAGATCAGAAAAAGAAGGGAAGACCTTGAAATGTCAGCTTGTGGAGGAGAATTCATTTTCTCAATCATCGGACCAAAGTCTGTATGGCACTTCTGTGGAAAAAGTGATGAAGGACATACTGTCCCCTGAATTGCTAAAGAGAGGGCTGAACAGTGGGAGAGAGAGGCAGGGGAAGAGTTAGAGTGAGGCGCTCTGGGAGCACCTTAGGTGGGACCCGCACCCAGCACTGAGAGTGGGGAAAATCCCCAGAGGATGAGGATACCTGCAGTGGGTGTGAAGGACAAGCAGGCGGGGGCCGGGCCGCGGGACAGGGAGGGGCTAGAGCAAGGCGGGTGCTGGAGGCCGAGAAAGGAGCGAAGACGGGGAGCAGCGGAGAGCAGGAGGCACTGAAAGTACTTCAGCTCAAGGGCCGGTCAGAGGGTGGCGGGAGGAGGGGGAGGGGAGGAGCTCTGTTTGTGATGTGCTGAGCTTGGGGGCTGACAGACAGCTGGACGTCCAGCCTGGAGGTGATGAGAAAGACCAGGGCTCGAGGTGGAGAGTTCACAGTTTCCAGTAGTAAATGGCAGATGAAGCCATAATGGGGCATATGGGATCACCTGGGGTGGCAGAACAGAGAGAGGAGAGACAAGGGGCCAAGGAACAGACTTCATTCAAGGAAGGAGGAAGGAGGAAGAGCCCATGAAACAGCCTAGGAGAAAGTCTGGTCCACGGTGATGTCATGGAAGCCAGAAAAGTAGAGTTTCAAGAAAGGAACGAATAGTCTCAACAGTGTCAAATGCTACAGGACTAACAAGCGACGAGGGTATGAGAAGTTATTAGTGACCCTGCGGGCAGCAGTCTCAGTCGAGGGCAGGAGCCAGTGCTGGTCTCTGCTGGAGTCAATGAGGGGCGGGAAGGTGAGGAAGCAGGGATGGCGAGTGTAGACTTCTCTCTGAAGAAGCTTGGCTGCGGAGGTAAGGAAAGCGGGCGACAGCCAGAGGACCAAGACTTAAAGGGAACCCCCTGCCACGCCCAGCAAAGACGTCAGGAGCTGAAGGAGCTTTCCCTGATCTAAACAGGCAGACCGTCTAGACGAGTCCGCCCCCAAACAACATCACAGATTCATCCACTCCAGCCCAGCCTGTGATCCTCCTGCACTAGCGCGACCTGGCGGGCCTGGTTCCCATTCCCGGCGCCATCTCCCCACCTCCCCTTCCCAGTTTCCAGGCGGGACACCACTGCAAATCCCGGAGACCTCTCCCTCTTCCATTATACTTCAAAGAAACTCTCAACTCCCACTTGATTGCTTGGCCCGCTATGCTTTCCACACATCAACCTCCCTTCTGGCCTCAGGACGCCCAGCCCTGTTGTTCGTGTGGCACTGACACCCACCCCCTTGTGTGCTTCTCATCATTCAGGTCCCAGAGGTCAAACATCATCTCCTTGGAGAGGCCTTTCCTGAGCATCTATCTAAGGTAGCCACTGCTTCTCTCTTAGTCACTCTCGGGCAAAAATGTCCTTTTTAGTTTCCTTCATGGTATCAATCATGATCTGAAATTATCCTGTTGATGTATTCATGATCTGTCTTCCCACGCTGGAATGCCAGCCCCACGTGGGCAGAGGCTCTGTCCTGTTCACAGCCAAAGCCCCAGTGCCTAGTACAGCGGGTGGATATGCAAGGCCACAAAAGTGTCCTGGGAAGGGATGGCTGGATCTGGAAAGAACGAGGAGATGAACAGGTTGAAGATAAGAATGTGAAGTGGGCAGAGAACGATCCTTGAGGAGGTAGGAACCAAGGGGATAAACCCAGGCTACTGGGAGAGGAGGGGGCGAGATGAGGACAGATGTGGCTGTACCAGGGGACAGAAACAAAACCCATACGAGTATCTCTAAACACACAGGAGAAAACGTCATTAAGATAATAAATGAGATGTAACTTTTTACCTACCACATTAACAAAGATAAAAAGACTACCATACTTAGGATGGCAAGATTTAGGAGAAAATGAGTACTCCCAAAGACAAAAAACTGGTATAACTTTTTTGACAGTAGTTTAGCAACAATGTATCAAAAATATGGAATGTACATAACCTCTGACCCAGCAGTCTCACTTCTAGGAAATTATTCTAAGATATAAGAGTAGAAGCAGGAGGAGTAGTATAATAACAGTGACAATAATGGCAGTGACAGCTAATATTTATTGAGTACTTATTATGTGCCAGCCACTGTGTCAAATGCTTTGTATTATATATCATTTAATCCTCAGAATTCAAGTATATTCTGTTAGCACAGCCATTTTGCAGATGAAGAAATTGAGGCACTGTGGTTTTAAGTAACTTGGTTATTACAGTAAGTTTGAAAAACTGTTTGGTGCAAAGATGTTCAGAGCGTTGTTCTTTATTAAAATGAAAAAGTGGGAGTCACCTAAATGCTCATCCCTATTATGTATACGGGCTACATAATGGTGTATCATGTACATTATAACAACTGATCAGAAAGGAGATTCAGGACATATTTTTTGAGTGGAAAAAAAAAAAGGTTATACAGTGCAGTAAAGTAAGGATGAGCCTATTTATGTATGGCTAGAATTGAGAACATGTTATCTATTTGTGTGAATGTCCATGGAACAATGTCTAGCAGGACATTCACCATTAATTTATTGTAAATTTTTTCACATAATGGAGACAATAAGAAAGTAAAAATCACCTGAAATCCTGCCACTCAGAGATGAACATTTTTGACAAATGTTCTTCTAGGCAACTTTCCATGATCATATACACATAATTTCTTACTAAGAAAGCTATTCAGAAATTATAAAGCAACATTTCCCAAATTATATTCCTCTGAATACTAGTGTAGTATGAGAGATTATTTTTTGCTAAAAAAAAAAAAAACCCAACAAGAATTATGTGGTCAATAAGTTGGGGGAAACTCTGTATCAAACAACACAAGAGAGATTTCTCTTTTCAATGTGAACCTGCAAGACTAGGGGTAGGTGATACAAATACCCAAATTATTTGAACTTGGAAGGCATTAGGCCTTAACCTTCTACCACTAATCTCTGTTCCAAGCAGTCTGGTGTATTCATTATTTTTTTTAAATGAGGTTTTTTGTTTTTTTTTTTTTAACATTAATTAATTATTTTTTTGGCTGTGTTGGGTCTTCGTTGCTGCGCGTGGGCTTTCTCTAATCGCGGCGAGCGGGGGCTACTCTTCGTTGCGGTGTGTGCGCTTCTCTTTGCAGTGGCTTCTCTTGTTGCGGAGCACGGGCTCTAGGCGCGTGGGCTTCAGTAATTGTGGCAGGCTCTAGAGCGCAGGCTCAGTAGTTGTGGCGCACAGACTTAGTTGCTCCGTGGCACGTGGGATCTTCCCGGACCAGGGCTCAAACCTGTGTCCCCTGCATTGGCAGGGGGATTCTCAACCGCTGCACCGCCAGGGAAGTCCTACTCACTGTTTTTTGAACACGCTTTTTGCTTCACTATTTACTCAAGAAATACTTGTTGAATATCTCTATGTATAAACCATGGTGCGGTCTCCTTTTTTATTTGCAAATTTCTAAATTTCATTGAAATCATGTTTCTTCCATGAATCCACCTCAAGTCTTTTGGGGATGTAGTGACTTCTTCCTTCAAGCTTAGCAAGTTTAATTTCTAATTTTGCTCATCTGTTTTACATGGTTGTATTTGAGAGGAAAGCGCAAATATTATACTTCTCTGAAGCGCTCTGCATACATGAAATTGTTATTGCTGAAATAAATTGAAGGAGGAAATAATTGACCAGAGCAATTATCTGTCTGGGAATTTCAAATTCTGATTGCATATTCTTTCTTGAAGAATCCAGTGCTGTTTTACATTCAGGGGCAACTATTTCCATTGCCTATTGTAAACAGGTTTACTGACCTCTTGTATTTTTTCTTATTTTTACTAACACAGTTCCCCCTCCATTCCCTTCCATTTTCTATCTAGAGTCTTAAAACTACTGGTAAACCACTAGGAAAAAAAGGTATGTGTACTTATATATATTTTTATATATCCCCATCTACTTTCCCAAAGCATTGGAAGTGGTTTACACTAAAAAAGAGCTAACAGCACTTCTAGGTGCCTAGCACTGTTCTAAGAGCTTTAAATCCACTGACTCCTCAGGACAGTGCTATGAAGTACGTACTATTATTTAAAGATGAGGCACAGGGTGGTTAAGCAACGTGCCTGTGACAGAAGAACTACTGAGTAATAGAGCCAAGATTACAGCCCAGGTATTCTGGCTCCAAAGCCAGTGATCTTCACCACTACATTACACTACACGGCCTGTATAAAACCTCAAACCAGAAAAGTCAAAGGCCAAGCGATAAAGGCTGAGGGCAGGTGGCAAGGAAGCTTGGTCACAGGAGCAGGGAAAGTTCCTTATGTACAAATACATAAACTTTGAACTGATTCTATGGAGGCACCTGAATTATGTGGGAAATCTTGAATGTCTTCCTGATTCTCAGGTAAAAATTTAAATTTTCTGAAACAATGTGAGGACAGTCATATCTATTACTGCCTCATTTTCAGTTACCTAGAACAAAAACCAAAACTGGTCTAGAGAAAGTGAGGCTGGTCTAATTTTACTAAACTGAAAAGACTGTCTACTCCAAACACTGCCCTCTACTGACTTGTGGAAATGTTTAAAATACACAGCACTAGATCGTCAGGTAGGCTAAGCCACCATCTCTGGTGGAAAGTTCAGGTTAACTGTAAATTTCCACATTAAGTGTAACATGCTCCCAGAGTAGTATCTCACAACGAGCTGGCTTCACAGTATACCTGTGAGTTACCTCGCCAGCAAAGGCTGTGGTTATTAACCCTGGTGGCACAAGAGAGTCACCACGGGGGCCATTAAGAAATACCGACGCCCAGATTCTACCCGGAACAGTTAAGTCAGCCGCGGTGGGGAGGAGTGGAGGATGGGCATCAGTATTTTTCAGAAGCTCCTGAAATGATGTTAAAATGAAGTCTGAGTTACAAAATCTCGAGGGGAATGTGCTGTCAGGCACATATAAGGGGATATAGGAGCTCAGGAAATGTCTGAATTACAGGTGCTGAGATCCCAGGTGATGTCATGAGTTAGGTAAGTGCGTAACAGGGTTACATACAGGCTCTTGACCGTGTATGTTATCCTGCACCATCAAATGCTCAGTTGAGACAATTTAATATGAACTGACTCCTTATCCATGTCTTTTCTTTCCTCTGTGAAAGGGTCTCCCTTTTATCAACAGAAATGATCAGGAAAATACATATTCAGGCCTCACTGTTTGAACCTCTCCAAGAAATACTTTCCTGAGGTTGACCTTAGAAACACTACATGAATAGCACCTTTGCATTTTCATTTAACAATCAACAATGAAGGTGTCCATTCTATGTGACTGAAGTTTCTGTATGTAAATTCTGTTCTGCTGCTTAGTAGCTCTGTGATCTTGAGAAAGATAATCTTTCTGGGTCCCAGGTTCTCTCCAGTAAAGTGTGGGGGATTAACACACAGGAGGCAGGGTTTTGGGGAGAATTAGAAGTAAATATGTAAATTAACTAGCTCAGAAACTGAAATATGTCATTGTTTTACATATTCAAATTTCAGGCAGTAATGAAAAATTAATCTTTCCTGAATAAACTTATAGTATGATGATATAGAATAACTATTTCAATTGTAAACTTCTGATTTGAAACCTCAGAAAATTAAGCTATAAAAACTGGGAAATTACTAAAATGCAATCAAATCTTAAGAGCTACGATACATTTTGGTTAAATGCCCAATAGCTCAAAAATTATGGAAATAAATTCAACAACTTACCTTTCCATTTCTTGTATAATGTGTTTGATGTCTTTTCCTAACTTAAACTTTTTCCCAAATGGAATATCGGAAATAATAATATCGACACTTTCTGAAGGCAATGGCAATTCTGAAACACAAAAATGAGAGAATCTTATTACAATAAGTTCAAACATTTGCAACCTAAATATGAGAAAACTGAAGTACACTGGATTATTTTTGCATATTAAATAAAATTTAGGGCTGCTAATATTGTTTCTAAGGAATTACAAGATCCTGAAAGGCTTTCATAATCACTAAAGATAGATGGCATAGTTGTTGTATTCCGTTCTTTGAAAAGCAGTTTTTTAGGTATTGGTATAATAAAATATGACATAAGCAGAATTTTAAATTAACCAGAAAATTCAACTCTTTAAACATATTACATGAATAGATAATTACTAGATTCAAGAAGAAATATATTAGGATGTCTAGAAAGACCTTTTACAAAATTACATCCTATAACTTTCATTTTTCTTTTCATGACCATATATAAAATTTTGCATGATCTATTTGTTTTTAAGAGAGGTGGCCCATAGCTTTCATTGTGTTTTTAAAGGAGACTCAAAGGGTTAAGAACATCTACTTAAGTCCTAAGATTAGAGAAAAGGCTAAACAATCAGTAATCAACAAGATGGATATCGTCTCTAAAACAAAATATAGTGTTTGATTATCAAATCTAAATTTCCTTCTCAACTTTACATCTTATTCTCAGAAATTAGATTACCATAAGGTAATCTTACCTATACCCAATCTTAACTTCCACATTTTCTGAGCATACTTTTCACTTTCCAATTATTTTACTTCCACCATCATCTAAACTAAGTTAGATAATCATTTTTATTTTGGAAAGCATCTAATTCTATAGAAGTGCAATATAAATAGTCTTTGCTATCTGAATACAAATTTTTGTTGGCGGGAAATTTAAAAACAAAATAAAAAATCCTGTTACCTGGGAAAGTCTAATGAACACTTGCTAATCTTTCCTAGTTCTGACTTTCCCTGAGATCAGTAGAAGAGCAGGCCGTTAGAAAACAAGTAACGGGATAATATTCTGTTCGGACTAGGCAGGAAATCTTTTCTCCAGGTCACGTTCTGACTTCATGCCTTTGGTTTTAGGTTACTGATATAGGACACATCCATTTGAACACTGTTAACTATACTTTTTGTGAAACTACTGAAGACAATGAACAGACATCGTTATCAAACGTTTCTACGTGAGGAACCAGGCAGTAACTTACTCCTGAGATTGAGCCCAAGTCTTTTGTCTACTTAAACACACACTCATACATGAGTTGCCCATCTTCAGATTTGGTAACATTTTCTCCCCTTCTGGTTGGTGTCTATTTTTATTTGCAACTTTTCTACTCTGTATCATATAATTTGCTGAACTGCTTTAAATCATTTTAGAAGCTGAAGGAATAAACTTCACCGAGATAGAAGAGAGTAACTTTTTACAAAGTTCTAGAACTGAGTGGTGTCATCTTCCAATAGAACATAAAATAATCTGAACTTTTGTTGATGTGGCTTTTGTTGTGTACTCTCTGGCGTCAGACAGCTTGCATTTGGCTCTGCCACTTACTAGCTATGCGACTTTGGGAAATTATTGCTTCAGTTTTCTCATCTGTAAAATGGGATAAGACTACCCATCTCAGAAGTTAACAAGGGAGGAACTCACATAAAGTATTTAAAACAGTGCCTGGCATGTAATGAGCACTCAGTAACTGTCAGCTATTGTCATTATTTACAATGTCCTCTCTGAGGTGTATAAGGAGATGACAGCCAGGTGGAGACCAGTGGGTCAGAATTCTTCAGGGAAGCTCTGCAGAACTTTGCAATTCCTTGTCACAGCGCCTCAAAGGCCTAGGTGGGGCAACTACTTCCAGATGGGCCTCTTTCCAACTCACCTTCCCTTTAGCAGTGGTTCTCAAAGGTGTCCCCAGAGACGCAGCATCAGTATCACCTGGGAACTACAAATGCAAACTCTTGGGGCCCCCAGCCAAATCTATTTAGTGCATATCACAATTGACTGAGGGGCTTTGCTGGAACACAGACTGTTGGCCCCGCCTCCAGAGTTTTTGATGCAGAATCTCTGAAAATCACGAGCACTTGACCCGTAAGATTAAACACGCAGTAAAATCTTTTAAATTATTAAATGTTTAAACTGCCTGTGAACAAAGAGTTTGTAATTAAGGAGATAAAATTCTGAAATAGAAACAGAACTCAAAACAAACAAGTAAAAAAATCATCTCTTTTTTACATCTCTGCAGGATGATTCAAGAACATGAAAAAAATTTTAAAAGACTGGTATGTCTTGAACAAAAACTGTCCTATTTACTCTCTCCTGGGAGAAAAATGAGTAAGAACTGCTTAAAACCAGGATTATGGCCCTAAGATGTTTTCTTCCAAAAGGTTTTAAGAGCCTTTAAGATATCTTTCTGTGTGTCTACTTAGACAAGAGACAAGGTAAATTGAGCACTTTTATAAAACTGAGCACACCCTTTTTCTATTTTCTTTAATTGTACTTTCTGTTTGTTATTCTTTCCATCGTCCAGGTTTATAACAATGGCATTCTGTCCTGTAATTCTCAGTTGTTCAAAATTAGTTGTATATTTGATTCAATCCTCATGACCATTTTACCTTGGCTTTCTCTATTCCGCAGTTGGTTCACCTCTTAAATATCTGGATTTTATTAATTTTTTTCCCCCTCAAAAGTGCTTATTAGTGAAATGTTGCCTGAACTTTTTTATATTTGAAAATATCTCTATACTAAAATGACATCTTGGTTGGGCGTGATATTTCTGGGTCCCACTTTGCCTCAGTAACCTTGTAAGTAGCCACTATTCCACTGGCTATTGCTCTACCACTTTCTGTTTCTTTCCATCATGGCCAGATTTTGAAGTTGATTGCATTAGATTATGTGCTTTCCTTACTTGGTTGCTGCTGGTGAAATTTTTCCCTTTTATTTATACTATTCTTTTTCTGATTTCATTAAATACAAGAGAATACAAATACTTCAATGAAGGTGAAGTTTCAATCTGTCTTCTTAATCCATGATGAGTCTTGAATATGCAAAATGTAGTTTGGCATCAGGATCTGGTCACCATTTAATTTATAGTCCAAACAGAAATCTTTATTTATTTATTTATTTATTGAAGTATAGTTGATTTACAATGATTCAGGTACACAGCACAGTGATTCAGTTTTTATATATATATAAATGTATATATAAAATAATATATATATATTCTTTTCCGATTCTTTTCCATTATAGCAAACAAACATTTTTGAGAACAAAGAGGTTAGAAATAAAATTATATACTTTTTGAGATATTTATTGTCTTAACAAATTGGTTTATTATTATGGTGAACCTAAAAAACATATCTGGCATAGTGAAGTTTTTTTTAATTAATTTTTTTATTGGAGTATAGTTGATTTACAATGTGTGTTAGTGAAGTTTTTCTTTTAAATAAAAACTTATAATATTTAACATTAAAAATAAGTGAAATACTTATTTATGTGCTTATATGCTGAGCAGTTTCTTAGATGCATCAGCTCTAATACCATGTCATCACTGGCATTTTTCAGAAGAAGGTAGTATCTTTTTTTAAAATATGGACTTCTAAAATTTTTCATACAGTTGCCTGCAACATTCTTCAAAGTTTCATTTTTATGGTCGATAGTATGGTAGAGCTCAGAGTAAATTCTGCTAAATGGAGGAGACTCTCAATTCTATTTTTTTTCATAGGGAAAGTGTAAATATCTCAGCCCTCTGGTTCACAGTCTCTCCATTCAGAGTGCCTTTGACAAATATTTTCACAACACAAAACGCAAACAAGTTGTCTCTATTATTCTTTTAATTGTTATGCCAAATATAGAGGCTGTAAAATCTAAGCCTTCTCAATTTCATTCCATTCCATTCTAGAATATACATTTATCCAATTAAAATTAAGGAAGCCATTAGAAGATTCTTCCTATAATATACCCAAGGTATATTTACAAATTTCAGAATAAATACTGTGCATAATTGAGCTCTCACTGTTTTAATTTGTTAATTTCTTCCTTGGTGTTTGTAGGGACAGATTTTAATGTCCTGTTGCCAGTTTTGTTTTTAATAACTGTGATTCATCAAAACTTTCAAAAACTTAAGGTTTTTGGCACTCCATTTGTTGAATTCTTTGATTACAGATTTCCAATGAATTTTGAAAAAAATGCAACTGCAATTAGGCAACTTGTTTATTTTAAAAAGTTTATAGCACAATTATAAGATACCCTGGCTGATTTACAAAGTAATTCTTCAAAGGCTTCAACATTTTTTAAAACATTTAAGTATAGTTGATTTACAATATTGTGCCAATCTCACTGTACAGCAAAATAACTGTTATACACATATATACATTTTTTTATGTTCTTTTCCATTATGGTTTATCCCAGGAGATTGGATATAGTTCCTCGTGCTATACAGTAGGACCTTGTTGTTTATCCATTCTAAATGTAATAGTTTGCATCTACCAACCCCAAACTCCCAGTCCATCCCGCTCCCTCCCGCCTCCCCCTTGGCAACCACAAGTCTGATCTCTATGTCTGTGAGTCTGTTTCTGTTTTGTAGATAGGTTCATTTGTGCCATATTTTAAATTCCACATATAAGTGATATCATATGGTATTTTTCTTTGTAAAAAAATATATTTATTTTACTTTTGGCTGCATTGGGTCTTTGTTGCTGAGCGTGGGCTTTCTCTAATTGCAGCAAGTGAGGGCTACTCTTCGTTGTGGTGCGTGGGCTTCTCATTGTGGTTGCTTCTCTTGTTGCGGAGCACAGGCTCTAGGTGCGCGGGCTTCAGTAGTTGTGGCCTGTGGGCTCTAGAGTGCAGGCTCAGTAGTTGTGGTGCACAGGCTTAGTTGCTCCATGGCATGTGGGATCTTCCTGGACCAGGCCTTGAACCCATGTCCCCTGCATTGGCAGGCGGATTCTTAACCACTGCACCACCAGGGAAGTCCCTGTCTTTCTCTTTGTGACTTACTTTACTTAGTATGGTAATCTCTAGTTGCATCCATGTTGCTGCAAATGGCATTATTTCATTCTTTTTTTTACAGCTGAGAAGTATTCCATTGTATATACATGTACCACATCTTTAGCCATTCATCTGTCGTTGGACATTTAGGTTGTCTTCATGTTTTGGCTATTGTGAATAGTGCTATGAACATAGGGGTGCATGTATCTCTTTGAATTATACTTTTGTCCAAGTATATGTCCAGGAGTGGGATTGCTGGATCACATGGTAATTCTATTTTTAGTTTTCTGAGGACCCTCCATACTGTTTTCCATGGTTGCTGTACCAAGTTACATTCCCACCAAGAGTGTAGGAGGGTTCCCTTTTCTCCACATCTTCTCCAGCACTTGTTTGCAGACTTTTTAATGATGGCCATTCTGACCAGTGTGGGGTGGTACCTCATTGTAGTTTTGATTTGCATTTCTCTAATAATTAGTGATGTTGGGCACCTTTTCATGTGCCTCCTGGCCGTCTGTATGTCTTCTCTGGAGAAATGTCTATTAAGGTCTTCTGCCCACTTTTTTGATTGGGTTGTTTTTTTGTTGTTGAGTTGTATGAGCTGTTTGTATATTTTGGAGATTAAGCCCTTGTCAGATGCATCATTCGCAAATATCTTCTCCATTCCGTAGGTTGTCTTTTTGCCTTTTTTTTTTTTTTTATGGTTTCCTTTGCTGTTCAAAAACTTGTAAGTTTGATTAGGTCCCATTTGTTACTGTTTTTATTTCTATTGCCTTGGGAGACTGACCTAAGAAAACATTGGTACAATTTGTGTCAGGGAATGCTTTGCCTATGTTCTCTTCTAGGAATTTTATAGTGTCGTGTCTTATGTTTAAGTCTTTAAGCCATTTTGAGTTTATTTTTGTGCATGCTCTGAGGGTGTGTTTTAACTTTACTGATTTACATGCAGCTGTCAAACTTTCCTGACACCACTTGCTGAAGAGACTGTCTTTTTCCCATTTTATATTCTTGAAAGGCTTAAACATTTTTAAACCTACCTAATGATGGGCAAGCAAATAAAGCGTGTACTGTCATGCTGAATTACTTTTTTTGCCTTCAACCGTCTTTATCACAGATAGCCTGCAGTTCAGTTACTCTGCGTATATTAAAATTTTTTTTAAAAATTGTTATTTTGATAACTTAAGTTTCTATTTCAATTCAGAACATCACAGCTTGTTTGGAAGTAATTATAAATTATGTAGGTACCATGTCAAATTCCAAATACATTTCTGCTTCACAGGTTACTTTATTTAATAAGAACATTAATTTTCACCAGGATGCTGTGGTCCACCAAATAATGCATAAACAGACACACATGCAGTGCTGAGCTGAATTTACAGTAGCATTCAAAATAATGAAAGATGTTTCATCTCTGACAGAAAAAACTTCCTAAATTTCCAAGAACTGGGGGGGAAAAAAAAGCTAAACCACTACTGGAATTGACTTAGCTGATCTTCTTTTTGAAGCATCTGATAACACTGATACAAAAATGGCAACATTTGCCTTTCTGCAGAGGTCTTCTGCTAATGGAGCCAACATATCAATAGCTATAGCTTCATTTTATTTATGTACATAAGAAAATTTGGAATTGAAAATGAGCAAAATTAATTTAGAAGAGTGGTCATTTGATCTAAATGAAAAGTCATGCTTCACAGAGTGTTATTTAAATGCAGTTATTTCAGCTGCATGTGATAAATACTTAACTTTGGCTCAGTCTCCTTAAAATAATGACTAAGTTTTGAAGTAAATGCTAGATGCTTCTATGAACAGATTTGTTTCATTTGATTAGTGGTATCATCATGGCCCTGACAGTGGATGATAAATGGTAATAAACATTTTACTCAAGTTATCTGTTCATCAATAGCTTTCTTGAGAAATATAAACTTTTTCATTAAATATGCACTTTTAAAACCTAACTCCTGGGCTTCCCTGGTGGCGCGGTGGTTGCGCGTCCGCCTGCCGATGCAGGGGAACCGGGTTCGCGCCCCGGTATGGGAGGATCCCACGTGCCGCGGAGCGGCTGGGCCCGTGAGCCATGGCCGCTGGGCCTGCGCGTCCGGAGCCTGTGCTCCGCAACGGGAGAGACCACAACAGTGTGAGGCCCGCGTACCACAAAAAAAAAAAAAAAAAAAAAAAAAAAAAAAAAAAAAAAACCTAACTCCTGCTGAAAGTTTTACTTTTTCATTAAATATGCACTTTTAAAACCTAACTGCTGCTGAAAGAGTTTGTTACAGAATAGTAGCATTACCAAATAATAAAAAGGGATTTATACCATATGATAAACCATAAAGCCATTGTAGCAAAAACACTCAAACTCTATGGTGAGCCTCTCACCCCCTATTTCCCACACACCTAACCCATCACTTCCTACATTTCCCCCTGACTCCCCAAATGCCAGGGCATCCTGGCAGCTTCATGAATCTTGCAGAATATGGTGTGAGCCACAACACACCTGACTAGAACACCGAGGGCCAGGTGGGCAGGGGCAGGACTGGTATTAGAGGAAAACTCACACTAATAAGAAAGAAAATGAAACCATTTTGGGGAGCTTATGGGTGTAGAAAAAAGCATGCCTTATATCTACAAGTGTAGAGACGAAGGCAGAGATGTGACTGAGAACAAAGCACAGTTATTACCAATAATCTTATTATATACTCTTTCACTGAATGTGACAGGCTACAGAACGTCTAGTTAGAAGGAGTGAAAACATTCCCCTTTTTTCACCTGCCTATAATTTTGTCATTTTAGTTAATCATTCGTGTGTTTCTTCTGCTCAAATCTGCATATATATTATACTAAGAATGTAAGTATTTCTGTAGATTAAAAAAAGCCTAATCAATGACTAATTATTTCCTAAGATAGCCTGCAACATAATATTCATTTGGTTCCAAATTTCATGATGATTAAAACTTAGGGATAAACACGTGCAAAATTTCTGCATGTTAAAGGATTATCTCATCTTATATTAGTAGAGGGTTATAAGATAAAGTGAATGTTACTAAAAAAGTAGAAAAAAATAAGGCCATTAATGCACACAGAGAATGAAGACAGTGATTCTGCAAAAGCACAAATCATGGTAGGAGTTTCATTTAATACTAATGTTCCTAGATGTATCCATGCTTACAGAAGTCTTTAATTCATGCTGTGTGTCAGACACTGGACTCCATGTAGTTACGTAATAAATTCTCACTACGGCCCTATGAAGTAGGTACTAGCTTCATATTATAGATGGGAAAATACAGAGAGGTCCAGTGTTTTGCTGAAGGCCCCATAGTGAAGAAATAACAGTGGATCCAGGATTTATACTCAGTTTGATTCTGAAATTCATATGTACTCTCATTATAGTAAGAGGTGTGAGATCCTTGTGTAGAAATACAATTCTAAATTGTATTTATGATTAGAGCTTTAAAAGGTAAAACCAAATTAATAAAGAAAATATACAAAGAATAAATGCTGGAGAGGGTGTGGAGAAGACGGAACCCTCTTGCACCGTTGGTGGGAATGTAAATTGATACAGCCACTATGGAGAACAGGATGGAGGTTCCTTAAAGCACTAAAAATAGAATTACCATACGACCCAGCAATCCCACTACTGGGCATATACCCTGAGAAAACCATAATTCAAAAAGAGTCATGTAACACAATGTTCATTGCAGCACTATTTACAATAGCAAGGACCTGGAAGCAACCCAAGTGTCCATTGACAGATGAAGGGATAAAGAAGATGTGGCATGTATATACAATGGAATATTACTCAGCCATAAAAAGAAATGAAATTGAGTTATTTGTAATGAGGTGTATGGACCTAGAGTCTGTCATACAGAGTGAACTAAGTCAGAAAGAAAAAAACAAATACCATATGCTAACACACATATATGGAATCAAAAGGAAAAAAAATGGTTCTGATGAACCTAGGGGCAGGATAGGAATAAAGACGCAGACGTAGAGAACGGACTTGAGGACGTGGGGAGGGGGAAGGGTAAGCTGGGACCAAGTGAGAGAGTAGCATGGACATATATACACTACCAAATGTAAAACAGGTAGCTAGTGGGAAACAGCCAAGTAGCACAGGGAGATCATCTAGGTGCTTTGTCACCACCTAGAGGGGTGGGATAGAGAGGGTGGGAGGGAGATGCAAGAGGGAGGGGATATGGGGATATATGTATACATATAGCTGATTCACTTTGTTATACAGCAGAAACTAACACACCAATGTAAAGCAATTATACTCGAATAAAGTTGTTAAAAAAAAAAAGAAAATAAACACTTGTATCTAGCTAGAATGTCCACCTCTAAAGTAGAGGCATGCAACGAAGGGGTACTTATTAAATAGTTAATATTGGCCCCTACGTACACAAGATATATAATCCCCCCTAGACTGACTTTTAATATTAAAAGGCTGTGATGTTAAAATAATTTAAAACAGATGTTTTATTCTTTCCTCCAGAAAGTTATCTTGAAAACCAGTAATTCACAAAAGAAAAATCTACAAACGACATAAAGTGAAAAAGGTTTTACCTCACTAGTAATTAAAGGTACATTTTACAAATTTTTACCAGATTTGTAAAGAGTTTAAAAAATCATAATGGAACGATAATATCCAGCCTCAACAGAGGTTGAGCGGATGTGCACTATAATGGCCACACCTGGTCTGGTGTGACCTGTTACAACTTCCATCCTCATGTGCTCTGCCTTCCCGTCACCAGGAGTGCCCATCCCGCCACTTGTGCACTGCGTCCCATCCTTTCTTGGGGGCTGTGAGTGTTATCAGATGAGCAATTCTCTCTCTCCTACATTGTCGAGTTTCTCCTGTTTATCTGTTCATTCTCTTTAGCATAAGGACATGGTGTACTTTTTTAAAAAAGTGAATTCTATCTTCAAAAGATCCCTGCCTGATCCCTAATCTCACCACTTTCTATTACTGCCCCATCTCTCTGCTCCTCTTACCAAAGTGCCCAAAAGAATGACCAGGACTGGCCATCTTCAGGTGAGCCTCCCCCGTTCTCTCCAGAACCCATGCAGGCAGGCAGGCCTATGTTCCTGCCGCTCCGCGGAAACAGCCAGGCCATATTTCGCTTCACCACCCAGCAGCATCTGACACAGCTGATGGTGCTTCCTCAGATTCTCTCTTACCTTCTCATCATCACTGGTTGCTCCTTTACTAGATTCTCACCCTCCAGAACTCTAAGCATCTCATCCTCAGAGAAAGCCTCTCTTTTCTCTATTTGTACTTATTTCCTAGGTGATCTCATGGATTTAAATGTTATCTATACTAGTGATGTCCATCTTCTCCCCTAAACTCCAGGTCTGTATACTGACCTACTACACTGACATCTTCTCCATGTGGGGTCTAATCATCACGTGGAACTGAACAGGCCGCAAAGTCCAACTTGTTCCGCCTGCAGTTTTCCCCAACTCAGTAAATGGCAACCCCACTGTCTAGCTGCTCAAGTCAGAAAGCTCAGTCATCCTTGTTCTTTTGCTCATATTCAATCCACCAGCAAATCCTGTTGGTTCTACCTTCAGAAAATATATATACATATCTCTGACCTCTACTTAACACCTCCACCAATACCACTTTGCCCCAAGCCACCACCATTTCTTACCTGGATTACTGCAATAGTCTTGTAACTAGTCTCTTTGTTTCAACCCTTGCCCTACTATTGTCTCTTCTTAACACAGCAGTTAGAGTGATCTTTTTAAAAAGTAGGATTTATTTGGCTATTTGGTGTCATAGAGAACTTTTTTCTTAAAAAAATTTTTTTTTAATAACAGTTGAGCACTTATACTTGATTTTAAAGTGAAATCTTATGGGAAATGCCCCACACATGAGAACTGATGAAAGTGGAATTGGGAGTGCAGTGACGTTCTGATGGGCAAATCAGTACTTCCTTCCTCATGCTGTTAAGGCACTTTGGAGATTGTACAGGGTATGAAATACCACTGCTCTGGAACAACTTATAGAGCTATTCCATTTTTCTTGAGGTCTCAAAAAAACAGCTTTCTTAAAGAAAGTAGGGTATATGACAACTTGATTTCAGTCTAATCACCCCTTGGCTTCCTCTAGAAAACTGTGTCTTATGCACAGAGTCCTGTTAAAAACCTTGACAGAAAGGTTGAAAAGACAGTCAGTGATAGCAAACAACAATGAGATCTCAATCAATAGTACAATTTCTTCTTTGACGCTGCTTTATTATGCATTTATATAAAAGTTATCCTAGTATTTTCTTCTTGTTAATAACTCATCTCTACTACTTTCCTACTATAATAAAAATTTGTTTAAACAATATTCTATTCCTCTAGATTACAGATTCAATACTGGGACTTACCTACCACCTATTCTCTCATTCTCATGTCAAGAGAATACGATTTTCTTAGCTGGGAATTAAATGTGGTCACTTTTAAGGGAGAAAGGTGCATTAAGGGAAAAAAAGAAGGAATGTGAGGTTTCTCTCAAACAGTCTAAATACCTTGGGCCTTAGGGAAATAGTTTGGACTCCACAGACTTGATTCCTCATGTTTCTTGCTGCTGGTTCCGCACCAGTAAACTGGGAGTAATGGTTTCCCTCTACCTCACAGGGTGACCAATTGTCCTGGTTTGCCCCAGACTTTCCCAGTTTTAGCCTTGAAAGTAGTACTGGTTTAGCAAACTGGGATAGTTGGTCACCTCACTCCCTATATCACAGGAATACTGTCCAAAGAGGCAAGGAGAAGATAAGATAATTCAAAACACTTCATATACTTTATCTGAAAGAATCCACAGAGCTATTATTATTATTATTATTATTCTGTTTATTTTACGCCTATACTAAGTGATCCCTGGTTATGATGTGAGAAATGGTTCAGATGCAACAAACACATCTTAAGAAGGCATGTTTTTACTTACATGGTTAGGGAAACTACATAAATACTGTTCCTGATCATGAATCATTTGAAGAATTAAAAAGTTGCAATTATCATATTGGAAGTAAACTGAGTATTGGCGCCACAGATAATATTACAGGGTATAAACAATTCAACCTTTATATATGAAAAGTGAGTCTCGTTTTATATTATGATTCTAAATGTATTTGCAAATGTTCATTTCCCCCAAATGTTTGCATTTTTAATATCTTACCTATCACAGAGACTTTAAGTAACTCAATTTTATCCTTAAGGCCTGCAGCTTTCAGATTGTCACATGCACCTAGTAACTGTGAGTCACTGACATCAGCACCCACGTAATACACATCCTATGAGGGAAGAAATTCATACTATAAGTAAACCCATATTTTATGTAGTTAAGAAAATCTACTTGCATTTTCAATGATGAAAATGAAATTCATAGATTTGTTAATTCAGGTTAAAACAAATTTAGAATATTTCTTTAAAATGACATTCAGGAGCAAAAAACTGAGAAGTTTTTGTTAAAATTTTAAAAACTGTTAATAATATTTTACAATTACAAATGTCTAAGGAATTTAGGGATTTATATAATCTAGGTCATGACTAATTATTGTATTTCTATCATATTTTCCTAAATGTATCACAGTATTTAAAGAAATAACACAGCAATTTAATTAACCCTTCATAGTCTATTTTTATTATAGTTATATAGCAACTTGTATAATTAAAAAATAATCCCTAAATAGACAGTCTACCTGTAAATAATTGGTAAGTGAATACACACACACACTGATTAACATAAAACATTGCCTGGTTTACCAAACTTTAGAACTTACTGGCCATTCTTTAGCAGCTTCCAAAAGTATTGTTCCAAGTCCACACATTGGATCTAAAACAACTGCACCAGCCTATAGACAGAAATGTTGATTTGCTATCATTAAATCTATTATAATAGGTATTATAAAAGAAACCTAACACTTGAGGAATCAATATTTCAGAGTAAAGACTCCTTTCTATACTTTATTAGGGATTTCAGGTAGTTAAAACACAGTGTAGCTCACGCTCCACGCCCACAGAATGACACCTGGGCTTCTGCTCGCCACTCAGCAAGCCCAACAGTGAAGTGGTCGCCACCTGGAGCACGGCCACCGCTGTGGCAGAGGGAAAGAAAGCAAGACAAATCAGGCGCCGGCTTTTAAAGGTGCCATCTGGAAGTGACATATATCATTTCCACCAACATTTAATTGGGGAAAGCATGTCCGTCACATGACACACACAATTTGAAGGGGCCAGGAAAGTGTCATCCTATCTGTACCTGAGAGGAGAACAGGAAATTTGGAGAAAAAACTAAGAACTCTCCCATCTGGGCAGTGGGGCTGGGGTGGGGTCGCATCACGTCAGCTCTCGTAGGTGTTATAAGGGGTCTGGCTCTGTGCTGAAGGATGGGAAGCTACTGGAGGGAAACTGAGCAGGAGTGACATGATGTTACATCTCAAAGGGATCATTCTGGCTGCTCTGTTGAGAACGGGTCTCAGAAGGGTAAGTGTTACAGGGAGGCTAGTTAGAGAATCCAGGCAGAGATAACGGTGGCTTGAATAAAGAGTGACGCTGGTGGAAGTGGGGAGAAGTAGTTGGATTCTGGGTATATTTTAAAGGTAGAACCAACAGGATGGATTGCATGTGGCAGGTTAAAGCATGACAACGGTCTGAAGTGACTGAAGTTTCTGACCAGAGCACCAGGAAGACGAGCTGCCTGTTACTGAGCTGGGAAGTGTTGGGCAGGAAAAGCTACAAAGGAGACAAGAGTACAGTTCTGGACATGTTCATCTTGAGATACCTCTTAGACCAAGCATGGATGTCAAGTGGACTTAAGCATCTGGAGTTCAGAGGAGAGGTTCAAGCCACAGATATAAATTTGGGAACCGTGGTTGTTAGTTTATAAATGGTATGTAAAGCATCAAAACTGGATAAGCCATCTAGGAAGCAAGAGAAGTCAGAAAAGAACAATCTATGGGCTGGACGCCGGTGATCTCCTAAGTACAGACATTTGGTAGATGAAGATTCAGCAGTGCACACTGACAGCAGCACATCCTGACGTAGAACCTAGAGTGGTCCTGAAACAAAGTGGAAACACCCATTTCAAGACAGAGTGATGACAGTGTCCACATGCTAGTAGATTAAGCAAGATGAGCTGTTTCAGTGGAGTGTTGGCGATGAGAACCTGAGGGAAGTGGGCACAAGAAAGAGTGCGGAGAGATGTAGACACCAAATATGGACAACTAGTTTTAAGTTTTTCTGTAAAGGGAAGCAGAGAAGGGGGTGGTAGCTGATGGAGCATGTGGGTTCAGGGGAGGGTTAATTCTTTTTTAACTTGCAAGATATTACAGCATGTGTACATGCTGATGGGAATGACCTAGTAGAGAAAAAAGTCCTCAAGTAGGCAAGAGGGAATGGAATCCAGTACACAAGTAATGGAGTGAAACAAGGACAGTTCATTTACTATAATGATGACAAGGCAAAGTATGAGGGGGTAGATTCCAATATGTCGGTAAACTTGGTGGGAAGAACATGTTAAAGTTCTCTTCTGATTCCAATATTTAAGTCAATTAAGAAGTAACAGAATTAAAAGTATGGTCAAGAGATGGCTGTAATGATAGAACATAAAATCCAAGCTGTGAAAGAGGGCTGAGGACAGGTGGTGAGTAGGGTCACCTACTAGAGGTCCCACGGGGTTAAAGAACTGCTTTAGGGCACAAGAGGAAGTGAATGGGAAAGAGAAGGTTAACAGCAGGACTCTTGAATCTGAGATTTTGAAAGGTATACCCTTCTGGGTATGATAAAGTCTAGGATGTGACTAAGGCAGATCATTAGAGGTAGGGAAGCCAAGACACTAAGGGATCAGACTACAGAGTGGACACTGAGGTCATAAAGAATTATGACGGGAGTAATGGTCTATACCAATTCAGAAAAGATAGGAAGAGACCTGTAGACATCAGGATAATCTGATGGCATGCACTTCTAAGGCAGTGAGAGATCTGGGGCAGAAGGGGCAATGAGGCCAAGCAGGACACCTACCCGACCTCCAGGCCCAGCAGTCCCTTGGTCTGTCTACAGAGGAGGCAGAACGCTCAGAGGAGAGCCAGGTTTCAGTCAGAGCCAGGGGGTACCTGATGGAAAGAAACAAAATGTCCTTCAAGAAAGAGAGAGACTTTCCCCTGGCACGAAATTACAGAGAGTATCACATGGGTCCCCCGTGAAGGGGCAGAGAGTAACAAAAAGAATAATGATTTAAATGGTAACTTTAAGATTAATAGTGGTATGAGAACTAATTTTTATTAAGATCTTAAAATGTGCCAAACACTGTGTTCTTTCTCCCCCATAGTCCCTGTTCAATGAGGTAATTTGACCTTAAGTATCTTTCAACGTCTATTTTACTGTAGGACCTTTTCTAGCCATGACATTTGGGTACACAGGCAGAAACAGAGAAGTATTTCCATATGCTTAAGAGAATAACTGAGATTTATAGAACTTGGTTGTCCTTACTTGTTATGATATATAGGAAGAACAGTTTATAGTAAACATGAAAAACATCTAATGACCCCAGACTTAAGTTTCATTTTTTTGTGGAACTGGCCTACCTGAGGTTGAGCTGCTCTGGGTACCAAGCTCCAAAGAGGGGCCTGGATCAACGCTGGATACTGGGATCACTTACACAGTGGGTCATCACTGCATTCCCCCCAAAAGAACCCTGCTGTGCTATTTCTCACCTTCTTTAACAGACCTTCTTTGTTGCTGGTCACATTAGAGAAACAACTTTTACTTTCGGTCTTAGCAGGACAAACTGACAAAAGGGAAAAATTTCATTGAGTATTATCTGTGGATATTTTCGATCATTTACTTTCTATATTTCTGAAAATTCTATGTTTATATCAGATAAAGGTAACATTTCAAATTTGTAGGTGGTCATATAAATTTATATGTAAATATAAACTGTGGTGACATCACTGGAAGTTTGGGAAAAAATAAACTGTTACCATACCCCTCCCCTCTCTCCTTACTAAAAGAAATTTAGGCTAGAGATTTAAATCAAATAAAAAAGAAAATCATGGATTCTGGGAACGTGGTAATATGGAAATAGCTCTCTCCTTTTTCTCTCAACTCTGAGCTATTTACTTCTGAGGCAAGTGTGGCTCAGAACTAGAGTCAACCGGTGCTAAGAGACGCCCTGGGCTCTGTTGAGGCCCCAGGAGAAGAAACCAGTATGAGGTCTCCTTGCCATGGGCTGGGTGGGTGATTAGAGACCAGCACTGGAACCCAGAGGGGAAATCACTGGAATCAGGGAAAAACCTGGTCTTCAGGGATCTGTGGACCTGCAGGGAGACCAGTGCATAGAAAAGTTTTCACCAAGTGCCTCAGCATGGCTGACAGTCTCCTTACACTACCAAACCCAGAGGTGCCAGAGATCCACTTGCCTTTTACCACTTACAGGATTCCAGCCATTTAAAATACTTTACTAAGGGGAGGAGGTCCTTCAAAACCTAGAGAGAACATAGAGCAAACAGAACACACATCTACTGAAATGAAACTTTCGGAAGGAACAGATAAATATGTGAAAAAAAAGTAAGAGCTTCTAGAGATAGCAAATACAGCACACACACACACACACACACACACACACACACACACACACAATTTTCCAAAGCTAAAAAAGACCATGATTTTAAAGCTAAACATTTCAATAAATAAAGCAGAGCACATCTTTGTGACTCTTGTTATAGTTTCTAAGATAATATCCAAGAATAACTCAAAATGTAGAGACAAAATATAAAGAGATGGAGAGCATGTGAGAAAGGAAGCTTAACATGTTTATCACAGGAATTCCAGAAGCAGAAAAAAGGAAGTAGTTTAAGGTTAAAGACACTAAAGCAAAATAATTGAGGAAATAATAATTAAGTAAATAATGCACGAAAGAGTGCCTCAGGTGGAGGAAAAAAATGGATTTTTTATAATTATACATTCCAAATAATAATTATTATAAGTATGATTATTATTACTGTTGGGGTCCAGGGCAGGCCACCCCAAAATATGCTTCAATGGCATATTGATTATCTTGAATTAAAGTTACTTGAGAAACAGCCAGTAAAAAGAAAGGATATTAACAAAGAAGGAAAGAAAGAAAAAGACACTCTGATCACCTCCTTTCCCCCTGAAAGCAGGAACTAAATTTCCCTTGTGAAGGTATCCTCCCACTACTGGGAGGAGATAGAAAGCATCCTTATCACCAGAGTTAGGGAACTGAAGGCTAAGAAAGCTGTATAAACAAACTTTGTTAGTTCTTCATTAGTCTGCTACTATAAGCACAAGCCCCTTTGTTTCATTAAATCTTCACAAATAATTGTTTCTTTGTCTAAAAATAATAAAACAGCCTGCTTTGCTCACTTCAGGGGTCCCATTTCTATTAGACTTCCATGCATACAAATTAAATTTTTTTTTCCTCCTATTAATCTGTCTTGTGTCAGTTTAATTATTAGACCAGCCAAAAGAACTCAAGAGGGGTAGGGGGGAAGTCTTTACCTCCCCGACATTACTATAGCAGAAGTCAACACTTAACATACTTTCTATATGCTAGGCATTGTTCTAATCACTTGATAAATGCTAATTCACTTAGTCCTCACATGACCCTGTGAGATTATTATTTTCATCTTGCAAATGAGAAACTTAGGCACAGAGATGTTAAGTTATCTTACCTAAAGTTTCCCAGCCAGTAAGTGGTAGAGCCAGAATTAGAATTCAGACAGTCAGACTCACCGAGTTCTGGGTTGAATAGAAAAGACTCTTACATAAGTATTTACATCCTGGTGATATTCCTGAACTTTGGAGGATTAAAGAGAAAACTCTCATAAGCTTGCAAGCAGAAAGGACAAGATAGGCATAATGGAAAAGAAAAATCACACTGGCATGAACTGCTCACCTAGAACACCAGAAGTGAAAAGACAATGGAATAGCATCTACAGACCTCTGAGAGAAAAGGACTGCAACTCAAGAATCATATACCTAGCCAAAGTGGGGATACCCAGGTTGACAGGAAGACGTTTGAGGATATATAGGAATCCAGACAGTATATTCCTCAATACCACATTTGAGGAAAGTAGCTAAAAGACTAACCAAGCAACAAATAAACCTGAGCCGAGGCCTCAAAGTGAAGAACAAAGGCGAGGAGCAATGCACCTCACAATATATCTTTGTGTGTTTATACAGAAACGTGTATGTTACACACATTACATCTTAATGATTAAGGACAGGCTGTGTAATATAAGTGCAGAATAAGAACTTTTGAAACAGGGGGACATGCTTTAAGGGAAATTCTGATACATAATAAATAATTTAGTTCAATCTAGTAGTTGGGAGTTGGGAGTGGAAGGGGGGAAAATGTTTCAAACGTCTCATTGTAGGGAGGAGTAAAGGTGGGGCAGGAGAAGAGAAAAAAGTACCCCGGAGGTCTCATCTTATGATAGGGAAAGGGGACAGAGGGGGGAAAATTAGAGCGTCTTGGTGGTAAAAACAGTGTCTTGGCAAAGAAAAGAGTTGATGTCTTGTTGTAAAGTTAAAATCGAGTCCCATGTGTTTAATTAAGAGAGCTGGGAGAGGCAGCCACTAATGGAATAGAACATAAAGTAAAATCCAGCCTCAGGGAGAACAGTGAAATGATTAACTTGCTTAAACTAGCAAAAATAAAGAGAATAAACTGTAAGAAGTTACAAACAGAATAAAACAGGAGGAATGCAATCAGGTGTATCTATCATAATACTGAATTCTCTCATTGAAAGACAGAGCCTATCAGAGTGGGATAAAAACAGAGTTCTGTGTTTATTAAAAAAACACACTGAAAACAAAGTTGAAAATAAAGCAGTGTCAAAGAACTACTACAAAGGAAAATGCAAAGAGAAAGAAAACAGTGAAAATAATAAGACATGGTGAAATTCAAACTTCCAAATCAAGATAATGAAAACTTTAATAACAAGAAAGAGGCACACTTCACAATGAAGCAGTAACATTCATAAAAGAGTATAAATCAAACTACACAGCAGCTGAATGAGGTAACAACTAATAAAAATGCAAAATCTTAAAAAAATGTAATAACCTAATAAATTTCAAAATACCTCTTTCAGAACTGAGCAGATAGTAAAACAGTAAGTAAACATAGAAAGGCCATCTCTTGACTAGAAAATAAAATTATTTTCTTATGTCCATGGAATATTTACAAAAACTGATCAAGATCTTGGTTAAATTTTAAGACGGAGAGGTTGTACAGGCCATGTGATTGTGACAAAAAATTAGGAATAATAAAATGTAGCTATCTTTTGACTCAGCTTTTTCATAGCCAAAATACTCTCAGAAGTTCAACAGTATATAAAAACATATCACTGCAGTTTGTAAGAGTAATGGCAAAAGAAAAAGAAAAAAATAGGTTAGAAGAACTAAAGAGAAAAGATGACTATCAATAAGAGACTGTGTAAGTTAATTATGGAAAGGTCCTTGCTATTACATTAATAAGAATGAGAACAGTTTCCTTACCTTAATTTCTGCGAGAGAGGCCATTGCCCACGCTACGGTAGATCTCAGTCCTGCTGTCTTGATGTAAGCTCTGCTGGCTAAAGGAACCCTAAAAGAAAAGAACACCCAATATTACTGTATGTTAAAGAATATGATGTAAACAAAAATAATTAACCCATTCATATCTGTACTTCATTTTAACAAGTTCATACAACATGCACTAAAGTATTTCCTGTTAGAGAATATTTAACCTTATTACAAAATTACCTTCTCTAATTGGCACCTTGTCTAACCAGCCAGTGTGGTATTTCAGAAAAGTAAATTTTTTAGATAAGTGAAATTTAAACCCTTATGTGTTTAACTTGTAAAGATTTAAACACATGAGGGAAATCTTCCTAAACTGTTTATATACTTCCCTGACTTCCCACATGGACTAGACCTTTCCTTGCTGATCTGGAGTCATCGAGAGGAACAGACTGCATTGTGATATAGATGTAGTATAGGAAGCAGGGCTGAATGGATGCTAACCCTTGAAATATGTTTTCTAAAAGGTCTCTTTTGTAAGTTTGCTTTTTGCTCATTTGCATCTTTCTCAAAAGATGGAATGAAGCATGACATTGCATCGCCTAAGATAATTTATGGAACAAAGGGCTGAAGCAGACATCTCCCCAATGAGTTCACCGGTCTCCATTACGTATCACTTTATACTTTATCCTCTACCTAATCATTGCTACTATCAGTGTTTCCAGATTTGATACAAATTTTCAGAATATTATTTTTATGTTTCTAATGCAATGAACAAGCATTTCCTTGGAAGTATCAATGCACTTTTCTATTTCATGTATACAATTTGTTGGTAAGACATTACGGTATGATTTCAAGAATCAGTGCCTGGTTGTTTTGGGCGTAGGCTTGTTCCAAAGCCACTGAGGGGCTCTTCTACTAACATTACACAAAGCCACAGTGTTTTCCAAATCCTATTTCCTTTCATCATTTTATTTCTGCTCTTTCTTTGACTTTAAGTTATCCTATTTTCTGTGTATTTACTGCAAGCCTCTTAAGATCTTAGAATGAAATGAGGTAATTATAAATACCTTATCAAATAAAACAGTATAATTGCATGTTTACTATTATAATGAGGAAACCCTGAATGGTAAACCCATGAGAGTTGTGTTTTTTTTTTCTCTTAAAAGGTTTTTCAGGAAATAAAAATTCACATTGTAAATAGGACTATATCCATAGATTTGGAATCCGGGATATAAACTTTGCAGGTAGAAAGAATATAAAATATTTTGATCAATGAATCTTGCTTCTGCAGGCTAAGTGCAGCAATTATCTTGCTACAAAACACATTAGTTAAAACCAAAATGGAGAGATTATTTTCACTCTAGACACAAACACAGAGAGAGAGAGAATTGGTATGGAAAACTGTCTTTGTCCATATATATTACAAAGTGCTTTTCTAAGCATCAGAGATTTATGTAGAACCTTTTAAATTTTTAGCCATTATGTGCATATTTTTACTAATAGAGGTTTTATTTTATGGAAACCAATTCTATTAATATGTGACAAAAGTGAACGCATTCTTATTTTGCTTAAACTTGGGCAAAGCTAATCTGCTATTACTTCAACAAAACGGCCTCATTATGTCAGTAAAAATAAAATTATTTGGGGGAAAGAAGTGTTCAGAAATAAACTCCTTGAAAATAAAAATAATTCCCTACTTTTGTAAAATCCGCTGATGTGTTTAATCAGAGTTTAGCAGGCTTTTACCCTAGTACAAAAATAAAGGTGTTTTTTCCTCCAGAAAGTAGGCAGAGAGGGAACTTACCTCAACATAATAAAGGCCATATATGACAAACCCACAGCCAACATTGTTCTCAATGGTGAAAAACTGAAATCATTTCCTCTAAGATTAGGAACAAGACAAGGTTGTCCACTCTCACCACTATTATTAAACATAGTTTTGGAAGTTTTAGCCACAGCAATGAGAGAAGAAAAAGAAATAAAAGGAATCCAAATCGGAAAAGAAGAAGTAAAACTGTCACTGTTTGCAGATGACATGAAACCATACATACAGAATCCTAAAGATGCTACCAGAAACTACTAGAGCCAATCAATGAATTTGGTAAAGTAGCAGGATACAAAATTAATGCACAGAAATCTCTTGCATTCCTATACACTAATGATGAAAAATCTGAAAGAGAAATTAAGGACAAAAAATGTCACAATTTGTATGGAAACACAAAAGACCCCAAATAGCCAGAGCAATCATGAGAAAGAAAAACAGAGCTGGAGGAATCAGGCTTCCGGACTTCAGA